>NC_081552.1:113775333-114098518 GCF_963082655.1 Stomoxys calcitrans | reverse complement strand
GAAGTGGATCTCGATATTGATAGTTTTTTAGGGCCAATACCCTAAACCGAACATATTTGCTGACTTTTGCAATAAGGGGTTTAAATGAAAGGTATTTGAGATTAGACAACGAATTTGATATCCAATTTTGAGGCCAATGGCAATATGGGGTTCAATTATTGATAATTTAGAGTAGAGCACGATGCTGATTTATTTTCAGGGCTAAGTGTTTGGGCAACCACCCCACTCCCCAAAACACCCTAAATCGGGTATATTTACCAACCACGTCAATATGGGACTCAAATTAAGGTATTTGGAAGTAGAATAGGGTATCTCATATCCAAATTTGGGACCATGTATTTGGGGAACCGCCCCTTTCGTAAAACACCCCCCAGAGAGTAAAAATTTTGGGGCCAAATGTTTGAGGACGCCTCATCCCATAAACTCCCAATGGCAATATGAGGTTTAAATAAATGCTATTTGAGAGAAGAGCACGATAATGGTATTTTTTTCCTGGGCCAAGAGTCTAAGGGACCACCTCACCCCCGAAAAAAAACCCTAAATCGGACATTATGACAATATCGAGCTGAAATAAAAACTTTTAATAATGGAGTATATCTAACACCCAAACGTTAATGACCCTAAACCCTGCGAGCAAATTCATTGACCAGTAAAGGTCATATGGAATTGAGATAAAGGCATTTATATTGTTATCCTTTTACGATATACATATATTATTTTTTGTAGCATGGTATTCCACCTAAAAGCTCTGTAATTGTCGAAAAAAAAAAATATTCAAAGGATAATTTAGTTCCATATAAAGTAAAGAAGGCGCGGCGGAGTGGGCCCGGTTCAGAAAGTAATGAATAAAATTAGAATGAGAGCCAATGCGTCTTTGATGGTGTCGGATATTTTGCTGAGCATATTTTGAATCCAGAACGCCTAATAAGGAATTCGCTAAGTTGCCAACTATATCTATTTAAACTCCTTTTTTCCATTTAGCAAAATTTTCTAGACCAGCCTGCATTTTACTATGGAATGATAGAATTGGTTTGAATTTACCAATATGCTCAAAGTGTTAACCAGGGTTGCCTTGAAGGACTTGTTGGCACGTCACTAGGAGAAGAAACGATGCAAAGATCACGAGCATGCTGGTTATGCTCAAGTTTACGCGTTTTTATGGTGGAGAACCTTGGTTCTTGTCGCTGGGCACGCCGCTTCGCTTGAAGTGTAGGGAATAGTCTTTCTTATTGTCAGTAGGTTTCAAAGGGAGAGGAGCGAGAAAGTGATTGGCTTGCTTTATGACACTAGTTGATCTTTTTACCTCAGCTGCCCTGACAAAACCATTGGACCCAGGAAACGTTTCAACAACCTTTCCAAGGTAAATTGTCTTTAATTACGACCATGGTGTCTAATTTTAGATTTTGGGACCAAGTTTGCCACTTGTTGGGCTGCTTAAGTTCGTTGAGATATTTTGCCAAGTAGTATGATGTCGATTGTTCATTCGCGTCAACCTGAGCCATAAAAGGTTCCCCAATTAAGAAATAACCAGGAGTCAATGTCATCACTCGGGTTGTGACGAATTGGCGCAATTGGCCTTGATTTCAGTATAGCTTCAACTTCCAACTTTCCATTTTTTCATAGGTCAGGGATGCGCTTGATATTCCTTTGATCAAAAGACCTTAGCCGATTTCACTGCAGCATTCTCGTTGGATAGTTTCTTGAGCTGTTATAGAAAATAAGGCAATAGATAGTTCTGCAAGCTGATTACGAACTTCTAAGTAGTTGGTAACGTTATCACAATAAAGATTTTGACAATGTCCTCTTCAACTTATAAATCTCTTGATTGCTCCTATAAATGAATCGGTTGTGAGGTCCATTACTAGCTCTAAATGAACTACTTTTTGTAGCGAAACAACAAAAAACTGCTATATACGCTTTCTGAAGTAGTTTTCCTCTGGTTTTAAAGCGTTCCCATATTGGACCGCAATAGTCAAGTACTGCGTTGATAAAGGACCTTGCAGGCGTAGTCCTCGTTTATGACAAATTTCCCATGATTTGTTAAAGAAGTCCTGGCTTTGCTCTTGTGCACTGTACACATTTCTGAACAGTGTTTCGGGCCAAGTGGCTTCCCTTAATGAACCAAAAGCGTTGCCATATGATTGCAAGAAGTGCGGTTGGACCGCAGTGTTGTTTTTTGTGTATGGACTCGAAGATTAGCCGACTTATTATGTCATTGAAAGGTAAAAGCATGGGGTGTTCTGTATTCAAACTCAAGGCAGATTCTTCTAGTCTTCCCCTGACTCTTTGTTCATCTAAAAATAGTGATAGGCTTTTGATTTGCCTTGCTGCTCTTTCAATTGTTGGAGATATTCTTTGAAAGTTGAATGCTCTGTCGTTCGGATAATGATGACTAGCGCATCGTAAGCTCAATAGAACTGAGAGTTGGCATAGCTTGTCGATCTTTCTTTCCAGTCTTAGCGATTTTGATAAATCTTAGAACATATCCGGCAAATAATTGAATCGTCTTCAATGAGTGTCTGTGGTTTACTCGGTGCAACAGATTTTCGTACTCAACCGATACGAGCAAGTTGTGAGAGTTTTGTTTCCTTTCAATGGCTGAGTCGGGAGTTGGACGAAAAGTAGAAGGCCAATGCCAGGAAAAACTGGCTGTGTATCCAATGGGGTGTTTCTTGTTTGTGTTGTGGATTTAAATCTCGATTCGATGTCTGCTGGGTTGTCTTTGGAAATTATGTGTCTCCATTGTTTATGGTTCGGGTTCTCTTGTATGAAGCTATTCGACTTGCAACGAATGTGTGGAAGGAAGACCTTGAGTTTATCCAGTATAACACTATTGTTAAGTCAGTTCAGTAGAAAGTTGGTATTGTGGTCATATCCAATTCGTGTTTTACCTTTACCGACAGGTTAGCTCCTAACTGGGCTATACGGGATTTTGCGCATAACAGGTATACAATTTTTGTTTTATTTGGTAGAAAGATTCTTCCATGGATCGCAGCCCCATATGTCTTTTCTGATGCATCCGTAAAGATGTGAATTGTGAGAAATGTGACCCTTATAGAAATGTCGATGTGCTTGAAAGTTTTCGAGTTCTTTGAAATTGTCTCGAAATTTTTGCCACCGTGAGTCAAATTCGGAATGTACAGCATCATTCTATGAAAGACTCAGACTCCATTACTCTTGGACGAGTATTTTTGCCCTGACGACTACAGGAGATAAGAGGCCGAGTTGGTCAAAAAAGCGTGACAAATCTGAAGTGATTGTCCTCTTCTTTACAATTTCGTAGAATGAATCTATATCGTACCATGACTTGTTACATTTGGTGTTTCAAAGGCTTCATTGAAGCTGTCAGCTCCGCCCAGTCCATCATCAACATATAAGTTATTTTTCAAAAAAGTAGCTGTTAAAGAAAACTGATCTTGTTACCCAGCTTATTTCTTTCAAGCATCTGATCAATAGGTACGGTGCTGGTCTGGTGTGACAGTATTCAAGGTGAAATAGCTGGTAGGTTCGGAGACATTCTTTCGACACAGTATTATCTGGTATGACCTGTCCTTTGGATAAATTGATATTTGTCGGAACATTTTTTAAATGTCCGTAGTGAATACGAAATGAGGCAGTCAGAAACGTGATAGGATACTGAACAGGTCCTTCTATAGCGGTGGTTCTGTATGGAGAATATCTTTCAATGATATCCCTGATGATGTTTTTATGGAAGCGTCAAATAGAACTCTCAGTTTGGTGGTGCTGCTTTCGGTTCGTAGCACGCAGTGGTGAGGAATAAAGTGATATGTTTCATATTCCTCTATGGAGTGTATGTTTTGCTGAATCAAGCGTTCCAAAGACAGAAATCGATTGAAGGGGATACCATGAGATTCTCCCAGTGAGCTCAGTTCAGCACAGAATGGGAGTCTCACTACGAATCTTCCTTCCTTGTCACGTGTACAGAGCTGATTAAAATGCATTTCACATTGTGCATCTTCAGTCGATAATTGTTGCCAGAATCGCTCTATCGCCTGGCTTATGCGGTTGTCTTCAGTCAAGACTGCATATATTGACGTTGGTAGTTGCCGTTTAGATATCCTTCGGGATGCTGTCCAGCCAATTACAGAATTCTGCAAGACTGGGATGATATCGGGGAGTTTAATTTGTGAATGAGGATGTCCCAACTACAATAGAATTACGAGGAGGTGCAGCAGTTCGCCAGATATTTCCATTGCATCCCCTGATCTACTAAGTGATGTATCCTGACAAGCCGTTATCTCTTTGGGGTCAGACCACCTCCCCATAATTATCACCATCAACCGACCACCCGACTTCATAACCTTTGAGCGCCGGATGTTTTTCAAACAGAAGGCCGATTGGGCTGGCTTCAGTGAACTGCCACTGCCCTCGAATGTGCTATATATATATATATATATATATATATATATATATATATATATATACTAGCTGACCCGGGCCCGTATATCGCTTAGTATATCGCTTGACTAACAGTTTAACAATATATGTAAGTGCCTTTATCTGAATCCCATATGATCTTTATTGGTCTACGAATTTAAGTTTGGATATAATGTGTACTCCATTCTGAAAATACATCATTTCGGCCCGATATTCTCATGATGTCTGATTTAGTGGTGTTTTCGGGGGAGAGGTGTTCCCTTAGATACTTGGCCCTGAAAAAATATCAGCATCGTGCTCTTCTCTCAAATACCATTTATGTAAACCCCATATTGCCATTGGCTTAAGAGCAGTTTACAGGATGAGGCGTCCCCCAAACACATGGCCCCAAAATAGGTTATCAAATTCGTTTTCTAATCTCAAATAAAATGTTTTCCCTTTGTGGGTGTTTAGGGAAAGGGGTGATGCCCTAAATACATGGACCTACATTTGGATATCAAATTCGTATTCTACTCCCAAATACGTTTATTTGAGCCCCATATTGCGATGGTCACTAAAAAAATGCTCTTTGTGGGGTATTTTGGGAAAGGAGTAGACCCCCAGAAAATTGGCCCCGAAAATGGGTATCAATTCTTGCTCTACCCCCCAATACCTTTCATTTAAGCTCCACATTGACATGATCGGTAAATATGCCCGATTTAGGGGTGTTTTGGGGATTGGGGTGGTCCCCCAAACACTAAGCCCGGAAAATATAACAGCAACGTGCTCTATTCTCATATATCTATATATCATTTATTTTTACTCCATATTGCCATTGCCATCAAAATTGGATATCAAATTCGTTTTCTAATCTCATTTAAACTCCTTGTTGCAAAATTCAGCATATATGTCCGGTTTGTGGTATTGGCCCTAAAACTATGAGTATTTAGTTCCACTCTCTTTAAGACCCAAATTGCATTGGTGGGCAAATACGTCCTATTTGGGGGTTGTTAAGGTGGTGGGACGTCCGCTAGACAGTTTTGGGGGTCAAACATGGCCGGCTTGGGGGGCGTTTTTTGGGGGGATGGGCGGCCACTCAGTGAGATGGCCTTGAAAATATCTATCGGATTCGTCTATGGTGGCCCCATAGACACTTTTCCCGAATTTTGATATCAAATTCGTGCTTTACTCCCAAAGACCTTTCATTTGAGTCCCATATTGCTATGGTCGTAAATTTGTCCTCTTTAGGGGATATTTTTGGTGAGAGGAGGCTCCCAAACACTTGGTCCCATTTTTGAATATCAGATTCGTATTCTACATTTAATTTAAGCCCTATATTCCCATGGTCAGTAAATAAGTCCAGTTTGGGGAAGGGGTGGACCCCCAGAAACGTGGTCCCACATTTGGATATCAGATTCGTATTATTCTCGCAAATACCTTTCATTTGAGTCCCATATTGCCATGGTCGGTAAATATGTTCGATTTAGGAGTGTTTTGGGGGTGGCCCCCTAACATTTGGTCCGACAATTGGATATCAGATACGTTTTCTTATCCTAAGTACCTTTCACTTGAGTCTTGGTTTGGATTGGTCTTAATATATGTTTGGTAGGTTTAAGGGTGGGGCGGCCCCCTAGGTACTCCATCTGAAATTTGGATACCAAATTTCTATTTTCATTCATATTTTATTTTATTATACCCTCCACCATAGGATGGGGGGTATACTAATTTCGTCATTCTGTTTGTAACTACTCGAAATATTCGTCTGAGACCCCATAAAGTATATATATTCTTGATCGTCGTGAAATTTTATGTCGATCTAGCCATGTCCGTCCGTCCGTCCGTCCGTCTGTCTGTCGAAAGCACGCTAACTTCCGAAGGAGTAAAGCTAGCCGCTTGAAATTTTGCACAAATACTTATTAGTGTAGGTCGGTTGGCATTGTAAATGGGCCATATCGGTCCATGTTTTGATATAGTTGCCATTTAACCGATCTTGGGTCTTGACTTCTTGAGAATCTAGAATGCGCAATTCTTATCTGATTGGAATGAAATTTTGCACGACGTGTTTTGTTATGATATCCAACAATTGTGCCAAGTATGGCTTAAATCGGTCCATAACCTGATATAGCTGCCATATAAACCGATCTTGGGTCTTGACTTCTTAAGCCTGTAGAGTGCGCAATTCTTATCCGATTGGAATGAAATTTTGCACGGCGTGTTTTGTTGTGATATCCAACAACTGTGCCAAGTATGGTTCAAATCGGTCCATAACCTGATATAGCTGCCATATAAACCGACCTTGGGTCTTGACTTCTTGAGCCTCTAGAAAGTGCAATTCTTATCCGATTTGAATGAATTTTTGCACATAGTATTTTGTTATGATACCTTTAACATTTGTGCCAACTATGGTTCAAATCGGCTAATAACCTGATATAGCTGTCATATAAACAGATCTGGGGACTTGACTTCATGAGCCTCTAGAGGTCGCAATTATTATCCGACTTGCCTGAAATTTTGTACGACGCATTCTCTCATGATCATCAACATGAGAGAGTAAAAGCGTGCTAAGTTCGGCCGGGCCGAATCTTATATACCCTCCACCATGGATCGCATCTGTCGAGTTCTTTTCCCGGCATCTCTTCTTAGGCAAAAAAGGATATGAGAAAAGATTTCCTCTGTTATTAGAGCGATATCAAGATATGGTATTGTGGTCCAACAATTAAATTACATGTTGGAGAACTGTGTAAAATGTCAGCCAATTCGAATAAGAATTGCACCCTTTGGGGGCTCAAGAAAATAGAGAGATCGATTTATATGGGAGCTGTATTGGGCTATAGACCGATTCAGATCATAATAAACACGTATGTTGATGGTCATGAGAGGATCCGTAGTACAAAATTTAAGGCAAATCGGATAATAATTGCGACCTCTAGAGGCTCAAGAAATCAAGATCCCAGATCGGTTTATATGGCAGGTATATCAGGTTATGAACCGATTTAAACCTTATTTGACACAATTGTTGAAAGTAAGAATAAAATACTTCATGAAAAATTTCTGGCAAATCGGATAGGAATTGCGCCCTCTAGAAGCTCAAGAAGTCAAGTCCCCAGATCTGTTTATATGACAGCTATATCAGGTTATGAACCGATTTGAACCACACTTGGCACAGTTGTTTGATATCATAACAAATGCAAAAATGCATTCAAATCGGAAAAGAATTGCGCCCTCTAGAGGCTCAAGATGTCAAGACCCAAGATCGGTTTATATGGCAGCTATATCAGGTTATGAACCGATTTGAACCATACTTGGCACAGTTATTGGATATCATAACAAAACACGTCGTGCAAAATTTCATTCCAATCGGATAAGAATTGCGCACTCTAGAGGCTCAAGAAGTCAAGACTCAAGATCGGTTTATATGGCAGCTATATCAGGTTATAAACCGATTTGAACCATACTTGGCACTGTTGTTGGATATTATAATAAAACACGTCGTGCAAAATTTTATTCCAATCGGATAAGAACTGCGCACTCTAGAGGCTCAAGAAGTCAAGACCCAAGATCGGTTTATATGGCAGCTATATCAGGTTTATTTTTATTTTATTTTTATAATTTTATTCCAATCGGATAAGAACTGCGCACTCTAGAGGCTCAAGAAGTCAAGACCCAAGATCGGTTTATATGGCAGCTATATCAGGTTATGGACTGATTTGAACCATACTTGGCACAGTTGTTGGATATCAAAACAAAACACGTCGTGCAAAATTTCATCCTAATCGGATAAGAATTGCGCACTCTAGAGGCTCAAGAAGTCAAGACCCTAGATCGCTTTGTATGGTAGCTATATCAAAACATGGACCGATATGGCCCATTTACAATACCAACCGACCTACACTAATAAGAAGTATTTGTGCAAAATTTCAAGCGGCTAGCTTTACTCCTTCGGAAGTTAGCGACGGACGGACGGACAGACGGACAGACGCACGGACGGACAGACGGACGGACATGGCTAGATCGACATAGAATGTCGCGACGATCAAGAATATATATACTTTATGGGGCCTCAGGCGAATATTTCGAGTAGTTACAAATAGAATGACGAAATTAGTATACCCCCCATCCTATGGTGGAGGGTATAATAAAATAAAATAATACTTCATGAAAAATTTCTGGCAAATCGGATAGGAATTGCGCCCTCTAGAAGCTCAAGAAGTCAAGTCCCCAGATCTGTTTATATGACAGCTATATCAGGTTATGAACCGATTTGAACCACACTTGGCACAGTTGTTTGATATCATAACAAATGCAAAAATGCATTCAAATCGGAAAAGAATTGCGCCCTCTAGAGGCTCAAGATGTCAAGACCCAAGATCGGTTTATATGGCAGCTATATCAGGTTATGAACCGATTTGAACCATACTTGGCACAGTTATTGGATATCATAACAAAACACGTCGTGCAAAATTTCATTCCAATCGGATAAGAATTGCGCACTCTAGAGGCTCAAGAAGTCAAGACTCAAGATCGGTTTATATGGCAGCTATATCAGGTTATAAACCGATTTGAACCATACTTGGCACTGTTGTTGGATATTATAATAAAACACGTCGTGCAAAATTTTATTCCAATCGGATAAGAACTGCGCACTCTAGAGGCTCAAGAAGTCAAGACCCAAGATCGGTTTATATGGCAGCTATATCAGGTTTATTTTTATTTTATTTTTATAATTTTATTCCAATCGGATAAGAGCTGCGCACTCTAGAGGCTCAAGAAGTCAAGACCCAAGATCGGTTTATATGGCAGCTATATCAGGTTATGGACTGATTTGAACCATACTTGGCACAGTTGTTGGATATCAAAACAAAACACGTCGTGCAAAATTTCATCCTAATCGGATAAGAATTGCGCACTCTAGAGGCTCAAGAAGTCAAGACCCTAGATCGCTTTGTATGGTAGCTATATCAAAACATGGACCGATATGGCCCATTTACAATACCAACCGACCTACACTAATAAGAAGTATTTGTGCAAAATTTCAAGCGGCTAGCTTTACTCCTTCGGAAGTTAGCGACGGACGGACGGACAGACGGACAGACGCACGGACGGACAGACGGACGGACAGACGGACGGACATGGCTAGATCGACATAGAATGTCGCGACGATCAAGAATATATATACTTTATGGGGCCTCAGGCGAATATTTCGAGTAGTTACAAATAGAATGACGAAATTAGTATACCCCCCATCTTATGGTGGAGGGTATAAAAATACCCATTTTGGGTGAAAATGATTTCAAAATCGCAATTTTTATACCCTCCACCATAAGATGGGGGGTATACTAATTTCGTCATTCTGTTTGTAACTACTCGAAATATTCGTCCGTCCGTCCGTCGAAAGCACGCTAACTTCCGAAGGAGTAAAGCTAGCCGCTTGAAATTTTGCACAAATACTTCTTATTAGTGTTGGTCAGTTGGTATTGTAAATGGGCCATATCGGTCCATGTTTTGATATAGCTGCCATATAAACCGATCTGGGGTCTAGACTTCTTGAGCCTCTAGAGTGCGCAATTCTTATCCGATTGGAATGAAATTTTGCACGACGTGTTTTGTTATGATATCCAACAACTGTGCCAAGTATGGTTCAAATCGGTTCATAACCTGATATAGCTGCCATATAAACCGATCTGGGGTCTTGACTTCTTGAGCCTCTAGAGTGCGCAATTCTTATCCGATTGGAATGAAATTTAGCACGACGTGTTTTGTTATGATATCCAACAACTGTGCCAAGTATGGTTCAAATCGGTTCATAACCTGATATAGCTGCCATATAAACCGATCTGGGGTCTTGACATCTTGAGCCTCTAGAGGGCGCAATTCTTTTCCGATTTGAATGCATTTTTGCATTTGTTATGATATCAAACAACTGTGCCAAGTGTGGTTCAAATCGGTTCATAACCTGATATAGCTGTCATATAAACAGATCTGGGGACTTGACTTCTTGAGCTTCTAGAGGGCGCAATTCCTATCCGATTTGATTGAAATTTTTCATGAAGTATTTTATTCTTACTTTCAACAATTGTGTCAAATAAGGTTTAAATCGGTTCATAACCTGATATACCTGCCATATAAACCGATTTGGGATCTTGATTTCTTGAGCCTCTAGAGGTCGCAATTATTATCCGATTTGCCTGAAATTTTGTACTACGGATCCTCTCATGACCATCAACATACGTGTTTATTATGATCTGAATCGGTCTATAGCCCAATACAGCTCCCATATAAATCGATCTCTCTATTTTCTTGAGCCCCCAAAGGGTGCAATTCTTATTCGAATTGGCTGACATTTTACACAGTTCTCCAACATGTAATTTAATTGTTGGACCACAATACCATATCTTGATATCGCTCTAATAACAGAGGAAATCTTTTCTCATATCCTTTTTTGCCTAAGAAGAGATGCCGGGAAAAGAACTCGACAGATGCGATCCATGGTGGAGGGTATATAAGATTCGGCCCGGCCGAACTTAGCACGCTTTTACTTGTTGTAAATAAAATCGGGCAATATTTGGGTTTTTAAAGATACATATGCAAAATTCAAAAAGTATCATAAGAAGTAAAAACGCATTAAGTTCGGACGGGACAAACTTTGGATACCCACTAGCTCGTATATATGTACATATTAAAACCCTTTCGTCATAATAAAGCCCGATCTCGAATTAAATAAGGGTCTTACATAACATATTATACCACATTCATCGGTTAAAAAATGCACCTTTTTTGGGCCTTTGAACTTAAATTGGGAGATCGGTGTATATAAACATATACATACAGCTATATCCAAATATAGACCGATCTGAACTATTTTGAACACGAATATATATCCAAATATATCCCGATCCTGACCATACTCGGTACGAATATCGATTTCAGGAATTCGGTTAATAAATTCACCTTTTATGGGTCCAAAACCTTAAATCGGTATATATGTGGCAGCTATATCCAAATCTGGACCGATCTGAGCCGTATTGAACAGGGATTTCGAGGAGCCCAACACATCTCGATGGACCAAATTTCTGCGAAATCGGACAATAAATGCGCCTAATACTATACATCGAGAGATCGGTCTATATGACAGCTATATCCAAATCTGAACTGATTAGGTCAAATTAAATAAGGATGTCGAGAGGCCTAACATTACTAACTGTCCCAAATTTCAGCGAAATTCAAAATTAAATGCGCCCTTTATGGTGTCTAAACGTAAAATTTTGGCTGATGTGTGCAATGCTAGGATCCTTATCAAAAAATTGGATAAATAAGTTTGCTGAAATATGAGCATATGGTGCAAAAATCAAAAGAGGTACAAAGCCTAGAGGATGTGCTGTCATTTCTTGTAAGCACTTTGTTTTGTTTTTTTATACCTTCCACCATAAGATGGGGGGTATACTAATTTCGTCATTCTGTTTGTAACTACTCGAAATATTCGTCTGAGACCCCATAAAGTATATATATTCTTGATCGTCGCGACATTCTATGTCGATCTAGCCATGTCCGTCCGTCTGTCCGTCCGTCCGTCCGTCTGTCTGTCGAAAGCACGCTAACTTCCGAAGGAGTAAAGCTAGCCGCTTGAAATTTTGCACAAATACTTCTTATTAGTGTAGGTCGGTTGGTATTGTAAATGGGCCATATCGGTCCATGTTTTGATATAGCTACCATATAAACCGATCTAGGGTCTTGACTTCTTGAGCCTCTAGAGTGCGCAATTCTTATCCGATTGGGATGAAATTTTGCACGTCGTGTTTTGTTTTGATATCCAAACACTGTGTCAAGTATGGTTCAAATCAGTTCATAACCTGATATAGCTGCCATATAAACCGATCTTGGGTCTTGACTTCTTGAGCCTCTAGAGTGCGCAGTTCTTATCCGATTGGAATGAAATTTTGCACGACGTGTTTTATTATAATATCCAACAACTGTGCCAAGTATGGTTCAAATCGGTTCATAACCTGATATAGCTGCCATATAAACCGATCTTGGGTCTTGACATCTTGAGCCTCTAGAGGGCGCAATTC
This sequence comes from Stomoxys calcitrans, assembly GCF_963082655.1. Taxonomy (NCBI): domain Eukaryota; kingdom Metazoa; phylum Arthropoda; class Insecta; order Diptera; family Muscidae; genus Stomoxys; species Stomoxys calcitrans. The sequence continues at coordinate 114,086,075 of NC_081552.1, read as the reverse complement.
TTTTCCGATTTGAATGCATTTTTGCATTTGTTATGATATCAAACAACTGTGCCAAGTGTGGTTCAAATCGGTTCATAACCTGATATAGCTGTCATATAAACAGATCTGGGGACTTGACTTCTTGAGCTTCTAGAGGGCGCAATTCCTACCCGATTTGGCAGAAATTTTTCATTAAGTATTTTATTCTTACTTTCAACAATTGTGTAAAATAAGGTTTAAATCGGTTCATAACCTGATATACCTGCCATATAAACCGATTTGGGATCTTGATTTCTTGAGCCTCTAGAGGTCGCAATTATTATCCGATTTGCCTGAAATTTTGTACTACGGATCCTCTCATGACCATCAACATACGTGTTTATTATGATCTGAATCGGTCTATAGCCCAATACAGCTCCCATATAAATCGATCTCTCTATTTTCTTGAGCCCCCAAAGGGTGCAATTCTTATTCGAATTGGCTGACATTTTACACAGTTCTCCAACATGTAATTTAATTGTTGGACCACAATACCATATCTTGATATCGCTCTAATAACAGAGGAAATCTTTTCTCATATCCTTTTTTGCCTAAGAAGAGATGCCGGGAAAAGAACTCGACAGATGCGATCCATGGTGGAGGGTATATAAGATTCGGCCCGGCCGAACTTATCACGCTTTTACTTGTTTTTACAATTTTGGGTAACCATATTCGAAGGCTGTCATAGCAATATTTATACTGTTTTTTTACCCTCCACTATAGGATGGGGGTATACTAATTTCGTCATTCTGTTTGTAACACCTCGAAATATACGTCTAAGACCCCATAAAGTATATATATTCTTGATCGTCATGTCATTTTAAGTCGATCTAGACATGTCCGTCCGTCTGTCTGTCGAAAGCACGCAAACTTTCGAAGGAGTAAAGCTAGCCGCTTGAAATGGGCCATATCGGTCCACGTTTTGATATAGCTGCCATATAAATCGATCTTGGGTCTTGACTTCTTGAGCCTCTAGAAGGCGCAATTCTCGTCCGATTTAATTGAAACTTTGCACCTAGTGTTTTGGTATCACTTTCAACAACTGTGCTAAGTACGATTCAAATCGTTTCATAATCTAGTATAGCTGTCATATAAACCGATCTTGGATCTTGACTTCTTGAGCCAATAGAACGCGCAATTCTCATCCGATTTGGCTGAATTTTTGCACGACGTATTTCGTTATGATATCCAACAACTGAGCCAAGTATGGTTCAAATCAGTTGATAACCTGATACAGCTGTAATAGAAACCGATCTGGGATCTTGAATTCTTGGGCTTCTAGAGGTCGCAATTATTATCCGATTTGCCTGAAAGTTTGTACGACGGATCGTCTCATGACCATTAACATACGTGTTTATTATGGCCTGAATCGGTCTATAGCCCGATACAGCTCCCGATACAGCTAAGAATTGCGCCCCCAAAGGGCGCAATTCTTATTCGAATTGGCTGACATTTTACACAGGTCTCCAACATATAATTTAATTGTGGAGTAAATCTTTACTTATATCCTTTTTTGTCTAAGAAGAGATGCCGGGAAAAGAACTCGACAAATGCGATCCATGGTGGAGGGTATATAAGATTCAGCCCGGCCAAACTTAGCACGCTTTTACTTGTTTCTAGGTAATCTCAATATTTGAGCTGCATCTTTTGATATAGAAGTGCGTTGAGAACCTTGATTAATTAGGTCTCTCATCAAAACTTGTTCGCCACATGTAGACTTCACTCGTACCTGTGCTGTTACCAGTAAAGTAACCGCATTGCCTTCCTTGGTTAGCTGGGTTATGGAGTTTGATCTTGAGTCTCCTTGCGCTTTGTGCCCCTCGACGTGAAGTATTGTATTATGTTTTCCGCCGCACTTTGTGTTAAATTTGAGACTTCCTTTCCGCCGTGTGAGCCAAACACATTTTGCAAATTTTAATTTTTTCAGCTCACTCTCACCTTTTGGGTTATACTATATTTTTTGATGTAAACAGCTTCCAAGGCTAAGTATTGCTGCACCAGAATGTGACGACGCGCTTTTCCACAGACCCTATTCCTACTGGCCCAATGCTACCTTTATGTGCTGTGCTCAGAGTAAATGGGGATATTCTCACCAGAAGGAATTGGTCCACATCGTCTACAAAATATATGAATTATTTTTTAGGTAGCATTTATGCGTGGTAAACAACGGAACTGTGAATATCTACTTCGGAAAGAAAAAATTTAAGCGAGGAACATAATGTTGTATGTCTTCTTTAAGTCGAATAACGCTCCCAACCATGCCGACTTACTAAATTAATTTGTCAGCCCATATGCTTTCATCCTAAACCTTCAATTTCGTGTATGATTTAAAGTGATTGTCATAACGAACATATAACTACAAACAAAAGCTATAAACCATAATGTTTTGCAACGTAAATTGTGAATAAATCTCTAAAAAAAAAATTCAAATTTTAAAACTGAATTATAAAATAATTAATTATGAATAAAAATGTTTTAAGTTTTCAATAATTTTTTATAATAATGTTTCTAAGTTGTGAAATAGTTTGTCCTTCATCAATCACATTTGTCCCATAAATTATAAAAAAAATTATTTTATACTTAAAAATTATTTTATACTAACAAGCGCTTGAAGTCAGGATCTTGAGTGTCTTGAATGTTTGAATTAAAATTTTGCTAATGTGATATATTCTGGCTTAAGATATTTTAAATTATGGAATTATAGTACGATGACCCAAACAATATAAAATAATACAAAACGATATAACATAATACAAAACGATCAAATTTACTGTTTTTTTCTGGTACGCATAGGCTTAGAAATTTTTCTTCGTCATAGACTTCCTAATTATGATGCAGTAAATTTACGCTACTTATTTATTCATATGTAGGATCTTGTTATTGCTTTTTATAAAGGGGCATACCCTAGCCTCGTCTGGCTGATATTTCGAAAATGCTACACAAAAAAACAATAATACATACATATTTTTATACCCTCCACCATAAGATGGGGGGTATACTAATTTCGTCATTCTGTTTGTAACTACTCGAAATATTCGTCTGAGACCCCATAAAGTATATATATTCTTGATCGTCGCGACATTTTATGTCGATCTAGCCATGTCCGTCCGTCCGTCTGTCTGTCGAAAGCACGCTAACTTCCGAAGGAGTAAAGCTAGCCGCTTGAAATTTTGCACAAATACTTCTTATTAGTGTAGGTCGGTTGGTATTGTAAATGGGCCATATCGGTCCATGTTTTGATATAGCTGCCATATAAACCGATCTTGGGTCTTGACTTCTTGAGCCTCTAGAGTGCGCAATTCTTATCCGATTGCACGACGTGTTTTGTTATTATATCCAACAACTGTGCCAAGTATGGTTCAAATCGGTCTATAACCTGATATAGCTGCCATATAAACCGATCTTGGGTCTTGACTTCTTGAGCCTCTAGGATCGCAATTCTTATCCGATTGGAATGGAATTTCGCACGACGTGTTTTGTTTCGATACCCAACAACTGTGTCAAGTATGGTTCAAATCGGTTCATAACCTGATATAGCTGCCATATAAACCGATCTTGGGTCTTGACTTCTTGAGCCTCTAGAGGGCACAATTCTTATCCGATTTGAATGAGTTTTTGCACGAAGTATTTCGTCATGATATCCAACAACTGTGTCAAGTATGGTTGAAATCGGTCCATAACCTGATATAGCTGTCATATAAACAGATCTGGGGATTTGACTTCTTGAGCTTCTAGAGGGCGCAATTCCTATCCGATTTGGCTGAAATTTTGCATGACGTATTTTATTTTTACTTTCAACAACTGTGTCAAATAAGGTTCAAATCGGTTCATAACCTGATATAGCTGCCATATAAACCGATCTGGGATCTTCACTTCTTGACCCCTAGAGGTCGCAATTATTATCCGATATGCCTGAAATCCTCCTAAGTTCGTGCTAAGTTCGGCCGGGCCGAATCTTATATACCCTCCACCATTGGTCGCATTTGTCGAGTTCTATGCGCTGTATCTCTTTTTAGACAAACATAGAATATTGAATTACAACTGTTATGGTATTGGAGCTATAAAAAGTTATAGTCCGATTCGGACCATAAATGAATGCTGAACATTGTAGAAGTCATTGTGTAATATTTCAGTTCATTCGGATAAGAATTGCGCCTTCTAGGGGCTCAAGAAGCAAAATCGGAAGATAGGGAGCTGTATCAATCTATTGATCGATTCAGACTATATGAGAAACGTATGTTGAAGGTCATGAGAGAAGCTGTTGTACAAAATTTCAGCCAAATTGGATGAGAATTGCGCACTCTAGAGGTTCAAGAAGTCAAGATCCAAGATCGGTTTATATGGCAGCTATATCAGGTTCTATACCGATTTACGCCATAGTTAATACAGATATTGGAAGTCATAACAAAACACCTCATACACAATTTCAGCCAAATCGGATGAGAATTGCACGCTCTATTGGCTCAAGAAGTCAAGATCCAAGATCGGTTTACATGACAGCTATACCAGATTATGAACCGATTTGAATCATACTTAGCACAGTTGTTTAAAGTGATACCAAAACACTAGGTGCGAAATTTCAGTCAAATCGGACCAGAATTGCGCCCTCTAGAGACTCAAGAAGTCAAGACCCAAGATCGGTTTATATGGCAGCTATATCAAAACATGGACCGATATGGCCCCATTTACAATCCCAATCGACCTACACTAATAAGAAGTACTCGTGCAAAATTTCAAGTGGCTAGCTTTACTCCTTCGGAAGTTAGCGTGCTTTCGACGGACGGACGGACATGGCTAGATCGACATAAAATTTCACGACGATCAAGAATATATATACTTTATGGGGTCTCAGAGGAATATTTCGAGGAGGTACAAACAGAATGACGAATTTAGTATACGCCCATCCTATTATGGAGGGTATAAAAAGCTGTTCCATGGGGTCATATACGATCTAAAGAGAATCCAGCTGACGCCGCATCAAGAAAAGTGTTGCTAAAAGAAGATGATTTATGGTGGAGTGGTCCACATTGGCTGCAGGAGAAGACAAATTGGCCCATTTCGACGGTTCAATCCTTTATTGGAGTTATAAAGGAAAATAAACAGGTCGACAAAGTCATCATGCAGTTAATTACGAACAAGCTCAACGGAAACCAGAGAGAAATGAATTAACTGTGGAAGAAATGTACATCAAACCAATTTTCGTTGGAGATTTTGTGTCTGAGAAATGGGAGCGAAGTACCAACGAGAAGCAAGATATGTGGACTTAATCCGTACATTGATGCAGTTGGTGTTTGAAGAGTTAGAGGCAGGCTAGAGAATTCCTATTTAAGCTACAGAAGGAAGCATCCGACATTATTGGGGAAAGGTTGTCTGGTGGATCGTATAATTCAAACAAACATAAAGAAACGCTACACAGTGGCGCGAAAGAAATGGAAAATGTGCGTAACAGATATTGGATGAATGGTGCCAAGAATGCAATAAAGAAGGCAGTTCGGTCACGTGTCAAATGTGTGTGTTACAGGCGATAATATGCGGCTCAATTAATGGGAAACCTATCTGAAAGTAGAGTTTCTGTGTCTCATCCAAATCACACTGGTATTGATTTTCCAGGACCTCTCCAGATGAAGTTATCAAAAGGAAGAGGACAGCGCACTTATATTATGTCAATCAAGGCAATACATGAGGAGGCAGTCAACGATCTTACAACAGAAGCATTTTTAGCTGCGCTTAGACGATTTGTCAGCAGAAGAGGGAAAAGCAGCCGCTCCAATAAGGCATCTCGACGAGGAATTTTTCAAAGCGGTACAACAGAATTTTATTCCGCCGGGAGCTCCTCATTTCGGAGGATTGTAGGAGGCGGCGGTGAAATGAAACTAACATTTGAAGAAATGGCAACTTTCCTATCGCAAATAGAAGCTGTATTAAACTCTCGTCCCCTGTGTTCAATCAGTGAAGATAACTACGAGATATTAACACCAGTACATTTTTCTGTTTGAAAGGCCGTTGCTAGATATTCCAGAAAGAGGCATAGAGAATAAACTTAGTTCGTTAGACAGAGTAAAAATTATTTAGGGAATGTTTAATGATTTCTGGAAGCTTTGGCGCAATGACTATTTAAGCAGACACCATCAAAGAATCAAATGGAAAACATCGTTACCAAATGTCAAGGTTGGGCAGATGGTTATTGTATTGTAAAAGACGAAGCTACTGCTCCTGAAAGGTGGCGGTTAGGAAAGACGAAAAGGTTCGAGTCGCAACAGTTAAAGTGCAGAAAGAGTGTTTAAAGAGGACCATACATTAGTTATGTCGTCTAGGGATATTCGCTAATGGTGATAAAGGAGAAACGAACGTAGAAGTGGTGCAGACATATGTTTGCAAAGTACCTCAGCGAAGGCCTATGAAGGAAACAACAGTAGCAGTAATACTATGGATGACCTTGGTGGCAAGTTCTGTTCAATCGACGTCAACATTAATTGCCGGTGGTGTAATAAAAGAATTGGGAAACGAAACAATCATTTATATGGCTACAGTTGACAGACCCAGTCTAGTAATATCATCGTGGAACCTTATGACCTATTTCGATCTGCACGGGTATTTTGTCACGGTAAACCATTTGAATAAGGGTCTTGAGACGCGTAAGTCATTGTGTGATCGGCTAAGATCGTTTGGATGGCAATGCGAGACACAGATGGAAATTATGACGACCAGGCTGAAAATTATAGATGAAAACCCCTTGTTATTCTTACACATAGAACGCCAGCAAAAGAAAATTGGTCCTTTAGAGTTTTATCGGCTTTTTTCACATTCTTTTCGGAGTTACGGTGGAATTCTTCAGGGTAGCCGATCAACTTTACAGCTTGTTTACTGAAACGGAACATATTCTAGCCGGGGTTATTGGTTTATTAATAGACATCAATCCGATCTCCATGGTTGTTGTATGTATATATGGCAGCTATATGCAAATATGGTCCGCTCTGTACCACATTTGACAGGAATGGGTAGGGGTCTTCCAGAACACACTGTGCCAAATTTTCATCTAATAAATGGAACTTTTATGGCCTCAATAGGCTTTTTCGGGAGATCGGGTGGTCGGTCTAAGGGCAGCTACTTCCAAATATAGTATGATCAAAACCGCACTTTACAGAAATGAATAGGGGTCTACCAGAACTTGTTCCAAATTTCATCGAAATCAGATGAAAAAATTCCAATTTATTGGCTCAAGACTTTAAGTTTGGAGATTGGCCTATATAGCGGCTATATACAACTATTGTAAAATCCGATTTTATGAGATCAGAAGATCAGGTTCATATACTAAGAATACAAAATCATAACAAATTGTTTGGAAAATTTTTTTATACCCAAGATATTTGCAAAATTATAAATACCCAAATAAATACCCAAAAAAGGTATTCATTGGGTATTTACCTATTAATACCTAAGAGTTGGGTATTTACCCAATAAATACCCAAGCGTTGGGTATTTACCCAATAAATACCCAAGTGTTGGGTATTTACGCAATAAATACCCAAGCGTTGGGTATTTACCCAATAAATGCCCAAGTGTTGGGTATTTACCCATTAAATACCCAAGCGTTGGGTATTTACCCGGTAGAAACCCATCTCTACAACAACAACAGCAACAGATGGTGTCGTCCTCAGTGCGTCTGCTATGCCCAAACAAGCAACTCTTTTGTTCCAGCTGAGTATTGACCAGTAGGTGGATTTTTGAACCAGACAACAACTTCATATAGCATTATACGTCTGCCAACTGCAGTATACACCCAAGGCAAAACACGCGGTTTAAACCCCCCAACTTTTTTCAATAGCCCTTATGAAGGTGAGTTGCCTTTCTTGCCCTTTCCAAAATGTTTGATTTGAAACTCAATTTCCTGTCCAGTAAAACACCCACGTATTTTACGCTTTCAGTAATTGGAACATTCTCTTCTCCCAAGGAGACAGGTGTCGCTATGCGTAACTTGTATCTCTTCCTGAAAAGAACAACTACTGTCTTAGACAGATGTATTCCTATACGGATTTGGGTTTGCTTCTTGCAGTGCCTGGAATCTTTCTTCTAACCGCAATAGTTACAACATCAGCACATTGTTAATGGCTATATTCCCAAGTAGATAAGACAGTACATCATAAGGTGTCTCTCTGCTAACCCAGTTTTATAGATCTACAGATCCCAAAACTGCTGTAATGTGAATTTTTGCAAGGTAAGGTTTAAGTGGCAGACTGTCATCTGACTCACTTAGACGTTTTCGTCCATTGTGACACCACAGGAACAAAAGAAGAAAGATGCCTTTAGTTCCTTCCGTTGAAAAGCCCTATAACTTGCTAATGTTCACATCCGCTAAATCAGACAGGTTCTCAAAGAAATGAGAACCTAAAGTGGAACTACTTCTGGCTAGTGCGGGGCACACACAAACACAGAATGTATTCTATAGTCTCTTTTTCTTCGACGTCCTCACAGCTGTCAGCCCGTCAGTATGTTTTCCAATTAGGCAGTGATCTGTCATGACGGACACAATTACTGAAACGTCTGTTCTATGAAAGCAAAGCGGTAGACTTCTTCAAGTCTAGATTAGGCCACATAGTTCTGGAATGCTCACAACCCCCTCTTTGTGACCATCTATCATTCGATGCCCTTCGGGTCTTGTCCTGAAAACTTAAATTACATGTCGCTAGAGTCATACCCACATATTCCAGTATCCCTGGAATGTGCAGGGTAGTTCCTAGTCTCGCAAGCTCGTCCGCTTTATAATTCCCTGGGATATCTCTGTGGTCCGGCACCCAGAACAGGTGAATTTTGAACTGTTCAGCCATCTCGTTGAGAGATCTGCGACAGTCGAGGGCGGTTTTTGTGTTCAGAATTACGTTCTCCACGGATTTAATGGCTGCTTGGCTGTCCGAGAAGATATTTATGCCAACCGTCGTAATGACATTATATCATAGCCATTCCACGACTTCCTTAATTGCAAGGATCTCCGCTTGGTATACACTGCAGTGGTCGGGTAACCTCTTCGATATGACCAGTTCTAGATCTTTAGTGTACACCCCAAAGCCCACCTGGTCGTTTAGTTTGGAACCATCCGTTTAGAAGTCTATATAACTTCTGTTACCAGGGATATCGTAGTTCCAATCGATTCCATTAAGAATAGTGGTACAGTAATTTTTATCAAAAAGCGGCTCAGGTAGGGTGTAATTCACACTGTCTGGAACATCCGATATTGTATCAAGGATAACACAGTGTCCGTGGCCATCACATGACCAAAGAGAAAGCTCCCTTAACCTCACGGCAGTGGTCGCTACAATTTTCCTAGCCACAATCGTCGAGAGGCATAAGATGTAACATTAAATTCAGTGCATCAGTTGGTGTCGTCCTCAGTGCAGCTGTGATGCACAAACAAGCCATCCTTTGGATCCGGTTAAGTATTGAGCAGTAGGTGGACTTTTGAAGCGCCGTTGTCCAGGCCACCAGACCACAACACCATATAGCATTATAGGCCTGACAACTGCATGACACGCGGTCTAAACCCCCTAGTTTAGCCAATAGCTCTCTTGCAGGTGTATAAGTGTTACCTTTCTTGCCCTTTCCAAAATGATGGATTTGAAGTTCAATTTCCTGTCCAGCAAAACCCCCAGGTTTTTTCTGCTTTCTGAAAATGGAACATTCTCTCCACCCAAGGAGACAGGTTCCACTGTAGGCAACGTGATAGTATGTAAGTTATTAATGAACTTTCTTAAGGTAGAGTTGATGCCTAGAAACTCCAATTCCTTCATGACTGACGTCGGTTTCACATTATTGAAAGCACCTACAATGTTAAAAAATGCTACCATTGTATATTCCTTGACAGCGATAGAACCCTCTATGTAGCGGACTAGGTCGTGAAGGGCTGTTTAAGTGGATTTGCCTTTACTATATGCATGCTGCTGCCGCGACAGGCTGTCTCCAGGATCTTTGCCCTAAGATATGTTTCTATCAACCTCTCAAGAGTCTTCAGCATAAAGGATGACAGACTAATAGGACGAAAATCTTTTGTCTTCATGTGGTAGCGATTTGCTGCTTTCGGATTGAAATTGACCTTCGTGTCCCTCCATCCCACAGGTATATATGACATTCTGATACAAGCAGAGTATATCTCCCTGGAAATGTGTATCAACGAGTAGCTCTAGTGTTTCCTTACTAGACATTGTTCATATTCTGACTTGTTCTGACTTCCGAATATACCCCACCGTAATAGGTCTCAAGGACAGAATCTTCCTTAGCGTAGAGACCCCAAATGTCTTCTCCACGGAGCTGCAGAATTCTACCCTGGATTCTTTCTGAGCCTTTCTCAGTTCGTCCTTATATTTCCTTAACTCAGACTTATAGATGTTCCAATCGTGTGGTGCTCTTGTGGCTTTTGCCCTGTTGAAGAGTTTTCTGCAGCCCTTTCTTAGACCAACCAGGGTCCACCATGACGGTCGTTGTTTGCCCCCTTGGCTTGGCACTGAGACATGCTGACACAAACGAGTCACTCAGAGCCTTCGAGATCTGCTTGATCATAATGTCTATATCCTCCTCAGTTTCCACTTCCTTTTCTGGTCTAAAAGGGATAAACGTGCAGAATTCGTGCCAAAATTTATCCCAATCCGCCTTTCTTCTGTTTAGCCGAGGGACCTTTTCTGCAGCATTTTCTTCAAGTCTGAAACTTATATAACGATAATTAGAGAAGCTGTGGTCATCCACCACTTCCAAACTGCATATTCTTGCGCTTATATCTTCCGATACAAAGGTAATATCGAGTACTTTCTGTCTGTCCCTGCTAAATAGGGTCGGTTTATTCCCTTTATTACAAATCGCCAGATTGCAACTCATAATATATTCGATATGCAGCTTTGGCTTACATCCAAACTTCCCCATATCTAGTGATGTGCATTAGCATCTCTTCCTACAGTGACTCTTTTTGTCTGCAGAAGTGGCCAGCAACTTAAGTCTTGAAGGTGGCATCTCTGAATCGTGTGCCATATATAGGGAAGCCTGCCAGTAATTAGACTTGTTTATTTCAAGGCTGGCTACTACTAAACCTTCAGTGCTTAGCGACGAATCTGTGTCTCCCATTCCCCGTACCCTTGAGAAGTTTAAATTCCGAACTCAGGAACACACCCATGGTTCCTGAGTATGAACCACGTCAAATCCCCCTGCCATCAGGAGGACTTTTAGTGCAGCCGAAGCGGACTTAACATGGTGGAGATTTATTTGCAGAAACCGGCCATAGTCAGGAATTAGAATTTAAACCACTGTTCCATTATCCTCGTCTTCTGATTCAGTCAGGAGTTCATCCTCACAAGATTCGTTAGATCTTGTCATGATGAGCTTCCGTACGCATCCAGGAGTAGGTGAGAAAGCTGCGAAACCACTCTTGCTCAGGACAGTGGACACTTGCGGTGTGGACGAATCCTCCTTCGATGCTTCACTAGCTGCTGCTTTCGAAGTACTTTTTGAGCTCCGCACTGGCGCACACCTTGATCCCAATACAACCGGATGACCCACATGTACTGCACGAATACTGCTTACACCAGCCTACATCGTTACAAACTTGAGGAGACCCAGGAAATTCCGCAAAGACAGTCCATTGAGTATCCCCCTCCAATTATTTCTAGGTATGCAGCCCTGTTCTTCTCCCTGTTCGACAACTGGCATCACCAAACTGTCCCTAGCGACATTAGCAAGGGTTCTTGCACCCATCTTGGGTGCGACTTGGAATGCCCTCCAGATGACCGCTACGTTTTAGTTGACTGCGGTACAGTTGCCGAATCTAGACGTGTAGTATTTGGGCTAGCCTGTGCAGGAAATCCCAGAGCCCAATTTAGGGAGTCTTAGGAACATTCGCACCAACCCTTTCAATAAACCTAAGAGCGATGCGTCTTCTATTATTCCAACCTAATAAAGAACGTGTTGGTTTGCAGGGGAATGCCGATGACCTAGGCAAATTATAGGCCTGCGAAGAAAAAATAGGTTCGGCCTTGTCCTTCAGACTTGAACCAGGTGTCTTCGTCAAAAGCCTATGCTGACCAGTCGTGTGTCGGCTAGTGGAGCCTGGAGCAGCCGCTGCACCAGTAGAGGTTTTAGTAGCAGGCAACATGCTATGGCCTGATACCATCACCGCAGCTGTTGGGTCATTCGGGCTATAGATCTGCCGCTCCACTGGAAACAGACGCAGATCATCAACCGCCCTATAGATACCTCTATCGTTGTTGTTCTTTAGTGACTTAAATTATTCCTCTAAAAATACTGGCCTATTACTAGTTACAGGGAAATTCTTGCGGAACAAAATAACAAAACGTCCGCTCCACTCAACGTTTCAAACAGGTAAGTTAATAATAAATTTCCATACGGTAGTATTGGTGCCTAAAAAGTTTCAGCTCCCTCATGTTGGCTCTACAATATTGAAAGAATCATCAATATTGAAAGCACCATCAGGTGATCGCAAGGGATCTCTGTCCTTAGATATGTCTATATCATGACAGGGCGACAGACAAAAATGTTTTGCTAACGTGCAGTAACCTACGCTGGACACTTGCGGTGTGGGCGACTATTTCTTAGATGCTTCCCCAGCTTCAAGAGGGCGCAATTCTTATCCGATTTTGCAGAAATTTTTCATGAAGTATTTTATTCTTACTTTCAACAATTGTGTCAAATAAGGTTTAGATCGGTTCATAACCTGATATACCTGCCATATAAACCGATCTGGGATCTTGATTTCTTGAGCCTCTAGAGGTCGCAATTATTATCTGATTTGCCTGAAATTTTGTACTACGGATCCTCTCATGACCATCAACATACGTGTTTATTATGATCTGAATCGGTCTATAGCCCAATACAGCTCCCATATAAATCGATCTCTCTATTTTCTTGAGCCCCCAAAGGGTGCAATTCTTATTCGAATTGGCTGACATTTTACACAGTTCTCCAACATGTTATTTAATTGTTGGACCACAATACCATATCTTGATATCGCTCTAATAACAGAGGAAATCTTTTCTCATATCCTTTTTTGCCTAAGAAGAGAAGCCGGGAAAAGAACTCGACAGATGCGGTCCATGGTGGAGGGTATATAAGATTCGGCCCGGCCGAACTTAGCAAGCTTTTACTTGTTATACCCTCCACCATAAGATGGGGGGTATACTAATTTCGTCATTCTGATTGTAACTACTCGAAATATTCGTCTGAGACCCCATAAAGTATATATATTCTTGATCGTCGTGAAATTTTATGTCGATCTAGCCATGTCCGTCCGTCTGTCCGTCCGTCCGTCCGTCCGTCCGTCCGTCCGTCCGTCCGTCCGTCCGTCTGTCTGTCGAAAGCACGCTAACTTCCGAAGGAGTAAAGCTAGCCGCTTGAAATTTTGCACAAATACTTCTTATTAGTGTAGGTCGGTTGGTATTGTAAATGGGCCATATCGGTCCATGTTTTGATATAGCTGCCATATAAACCGATCTTGGGTCTTGACTTCTTGAGCCTCTAGAGTGCGCAATTCTTATCCGATTGGGATGAAATTTTGCACAACGTGTTTTGCTATGATATCCAACAAATGTGCCAAGTATGGTTCAAATCGGTTCATAACCTGATATAGCTGCCATATAAACTGATCTTGGGTCTTGACTTCTTGAGCCTCTAGAGTGCGCAATTCTTATCCGATTGGGATGAAATTTTGCACAACGTGTTTTGTTATGATATCCAACAAATGTGCCAAGTATGGTTCAAATCGGTCCATAACCTGATATAGCTGCCATATAAACCGATCTTGGGTCTTGACTTCTTGAGCCTCTAGAGAGCGCAATTCTTATCCGATTGGAATGAAATTTTGCACGACGTGTTTCGTTATTATATCCAACAACTGTGCCAAGTATGGTTCAAATCGGTCCATAACCTGCTATAGCTGCCATATAAACCGATCTGGGGTCTTGAATTCTTGAGCCTCTAGAGAGCGCAATTCTTATCCGATTGGAATGAAATTTTGCACGACGTGTTTCGCTATTATATCCAACAACTGTGCCAAGTATGGTCCAAATCGGTCCATAACCTGCTGTAGCTGCCATATAAACCGATCTTGGGTGTTGACTTCTTGAGCCTCTAGAGTGCGCAATTCTTATCCGATTGGAATGAAATTTTGCACGACGTGTTTTGTTATTATATTCAACAACTGTGCCAAATATGGTTCAAATCGGTTTATAACCTGATATAGCTGTCATATAAACAGATCTGGGGACTTGACTTCTTGAGCTTCTAGAGGGCGCAATTCCTATCCGATTTGGCTGAAATTTCGCAAGACGTTTTTATACCCTCCACCATAAGATGGGGGGTATACTAATTTCGTCATTCTGATTGTAACTACTCGAAATATTCGTCTGAGACCCCATAAAGTATATATATTCTTGATCGTCGTGAAATTTTATGTCGATCTAGCCATGTCCGTCCGTCTGTCCGTCCGTCCGTCCGTCCGTCTGTCTGTCGAAAGCACGCTAACTTCCGAAGGAGTAAAGCTAGCCGCTTGAAATTTTGCACAAATACTTCTTATTAGTGTAGGTCGGTTGGTATTGTAAATGGGCCATATCGGTCCATGTTTTGATATAGCTGCCATATAAACCGATCTTGGGTCTTGACTTCTTGAGCCTCTAGAGTGCGCAATTCTTATCCGATTGGGATGAAATTTTGCACAACGTGTTTTGTTATGATATCCAACAAATGTGCCAAGTATGGTTCAAATCGGTCCATAACCTGATATAGCTGCCATATAAACCGATCTTGGGTCTTGACTTCTTGAGCCTCTAGAGAGCGCAATTCTTATCCGATTGGAATGAAATTTTGCACGACGTGTTTCGTTATTATATCCAACAACTGTGCCAAGTATGGTTCAAATCGGTCCATAACCTGCTATAGCTGCCATATAAACCGATTTGGGGTCTTGACTTCTTGAGCCTCTAGAGAGCGCAATTCTTATCCGATTGGAATGAAATTTTGCACGACGTGTTTCGCTATTATATCCAACAACTGTGCCAAGTATGGTCCAAATCGGTCCATAACCTGCTATAGCTGCCATATAAACCGATCTTGGGTGTTGACTTCTTGAGCCTCTAGAGTGCGCAATTCTTATCCGATTGGAATGAAATTTTGCACGACGTATTTTGTTATTATATTCAACAACTGTGCCAAATATGGTTCAAATCGGTTTATAACCTGATATAGCTGTCATATAAACAGATCTGGGGACTTGACTTCTTGAGCTTCTAGAGGGCGCAATTCCTATCCGATTTGGCTGAAATTTCGCAAGACGTTTTTTATTGTTACTTTCAACAAGTGTGTCAAATAAAGTACAAGTCGGTTCATAACCTGATGTAGCTGCCATATAAACCGATCTGGGATCTTGACTTCTTGAGCCTCTAGAGGTCGCAATTATTATCCGATTTGCCTGAAATTTTGTACGACGGATTCTTTCATGACCATCAACATTCGTGTTTATTATGGTCTGAATCGGTCCATAACCCGATACAGCTCCCATATAAATCGATCTCTCTATTTTACTTTTTGAACTCACAAAGAGCGCAATTCTTATTCGAATTGGCTGACATTTTACACAGATCTCGCTCTAATAGCAGAGCAAATCTTTTCTTATATCCTTTTTTTTGCCTAAGAAGAGATGCCGGGAAAAGAACTCGACAAATGCAATCCATGGTGGAGGGTATATAGGATTCGGCCCGGCCGAACTTAGCACGCTTTTACTTGTTTTTTGTTTGTTTTGGTTATCTACATATCATTTATCATCATCATCATCATTTTTTTGGGTGGGATAGTGGGAGGGGATCGCACTATGACGCATCCTTTCATTTGAGTACACTATATTTGCCCATGAATATTCCATTTAGGAACAGGGGCAAACTTCTAAAATATCAAAGAGTGCTGTCCGATTCAAGTTTAAGCTCAATAATAAGGGTCTTCCTCTTTATAGCCGAGTCCAAACGGCGTGCCGCAGTGCGACACCTCTTTGGGGAGAAATTTTTAAATGGCATAGTACCTCACAAATGTCGCCAGCATTAGGAGGGGATAACCATCGCTTAAAATATGTATACCCTCCACCATAGGATGGGGGTATACTAATTTCGTCATTCTGTTTGTAACTACTCGAAATATTCGTCTGAGACTCCATAAAGTATATATATTCTTGATCGTCGTGACATTTTATGTCGATCTAGCCATGTCCGTCCGTCTTTCCGTCCGTCCGTCGTCTGTCTGTCGAAAGCACGCTAACTTTCGAAGGAGTAGAGCTGGCCGCTTGAAATTTTGCACAAATACTTCTTATTAGTGTAGGTCGGTTGGAATTGTAAATGGGCCATATCGATCCATGTTTTAATATAGCTGCCATATAAACCGATCTTGGGTCTTGACTTCTTGAACCTATAGAAGGGGCAAATCTTATCCGATTGGAATGAAATTTTGCACGACGTATCTTGTTATGATATTCAACAACTGTGCCAAGTATGGTTCAAATCGGTTCATAACCTGATATAGCTGTCATATAAACCGATCTTGGGTGTTGACTTCTTGAGCCCATGGAGGGGGCAATTCCCATCCGATTTCAATGAATTTTTGCACGACGTGTTTCGTTATGATATCCATAACCTGGTATAGCTGTCATATAAACCGATCTTGGGTCATTTCATTTCATTTCATTTATTTAACACCAAGCACAACAAGATTATATCTTATATTTTACTGTGCTGGTTCAAAACAGTGCAGTTTCATCAAATAATTCCATTATAAACTATAACTTATAAAAAAAAAACTGACTGACTGACTTCTTGAGCCTCTAGAGGGCGCCATTCTCATCCGATTTCAATGAATTTTTGCACGAAGTATTTTGTTATTATATCCAACAACTGTGCCAAGTATGGTTCAAATCGATTCATAGCCTGATATAGCTGCCATATGAAACGATCTGAGATCTTGGCTTCTTGAGCCTCTAGAGATCGCAATTATTATCCGATTTGCCTGAAATTTTGTACGACGGATCCTCCCATGACCATCAGCATACGTGTTTATGATGGTCTGAATAGGTCTATAGCCTGATACAGCTCCCATATAAATCGATCTCGCTATTTTACTTCTTGAGCCCCAAAGAACGCAATTCTTATTCGAATTGGCTGACATTTTACATAGGTCTCCAACATATAATTTAATTGTGGTCCAAACCGGACCATATCTTGATATCGCTCTGATAGCAGAGCAAATCTTATCTTATATCCTTTTTAGCCTAAGAAGAGATGCCGGGAAAAGAACTCGACAAATGCTATCCATGGTGAAGGGTTTATAAGATTCGGCCCGGCCGAACTTCTTCTACTTCTTTCTCGCCAGGATTCGAACCCAGGCGTTCAGCATCATAGGCGGACATACTAACCTCTGCGCTGCGATGGCCTCCGAGATCGGTTTTAGAGATCGCATTATCAAATTTCACATGTAGTGTACGGCCAACCAGATATGAACGTCATTAGCCATTTTAACACGAAATTACTGAAACCATATAAATGTAATTTCATCATCAGAAGTGTATGATTAACCTTATCGAACGCTTTACTAAAATCCGTATATACGGTATCAGTCTGTCTATTGCCTCTGAGATCATCGTTGACAAGACATGTAAATTCCAACAGATTTGTTATGGTTGAGCGTGATTTCCTGAATCAGTGTTGACATAAAGAGAGCACTGAAGAAGCCTGATGAGAAATAGATTTAGTCAATATCTAATATATGGAGGCCACCGTACGCAGAGGCTAGCATGTCCGCCTTTGACGCTGGACGCCTGGGTTCGAATCCTGGCGAGACCATCAGAAAAAACATTTGTGAGGTACTATGCCATGTAAAACTTCTCTCCAAAAAGGTGTCGCACTGCTGCACGCCGTTCGGACTCGGCTATAAAAAGGAGGCCCCTTATCATTGAGCTTAAACTTGAATCGGACTGCACTCATTGATATGTGAGAAGTTTGCCCCTGTTCCTTAGTAGAATGTTCATGGGCAAAATTTGCAATTTGCAATATCTAAGTATGGAGATACCTCTGTAATTACAGACATCATTACGATATCATATATCGTAATATATCTGTGGTAGATATCCAGGTTTTAATGAATTATTAAATAGTATTAATAAAGGAAAGTAAAGTTGATTGGCACACTGTTTCACAATGTCAGCCGGGACATCTTCCGGACCAGCAAGAAATGTAGATTTAATGATCATTGCTCTATAGTATCTTGATCTAACAAATGAACATCTATATTAATAGAATTTCTAATTATGTAAGGATATTCATAGTCGCATGCGTAGTGTTTATCAGAATAAGTAGTAGCAAAAATTCGGCGAACATATTTGAGATATCTAAATCCGTGTCCGCTGACACTGAACCATATTTAAGAAAGTTAGGTAAACCACTAAAGCGGCGCTTTGAATTAACAATTTTGTGGAAAGTCTTGGGATTGGATTTTAAGTCCGATTTAATTTTATTCAAATAATTGCGATGAGCCATCTTGTTTTCCCCATTGTACTTTGATATTGCTAATGAATTGTTTGAAAAGTCGAGTGTAGTTCCCGATTTTTTAAATTTCGTTTACAGTTTGTTTTTGTTACTTTTCAGTTTCGATAAATTTCTTGTATGCCAAGGTGGTCCAGAATTATCACCTACAATAATTCGGGGCACTGACTTATCAAAGCATTCCTGTAGAATAGAGTAAAATTTTGATATATTTTCATCAATATTATCAGATCTTAAAACGTTATCCCAATTAATGGCAGAAAGCAGGGATTATTATAATTAGTTTTAGCGAAGCAATATTCTTTTTTATGGGAGGGACATGTAGGAGGAATTTGTTTTGGGAAGAATTACTAATATTTAGAGTAGGATGGAAACGATCCTCTGGATAAGTGGCTGAATTGGAAGATGATAACGAAATGTCGGATGTATGGTTGACGAATATTAGATCAACCAAATGAGTTTTATACATTATTGATCTGAAAGAGTCCGAATTCGAATAAAGAAATCGTTAGAAATACCAGTAAAAACTGGTATTAAACTTTTAGAATATGACGTGCGTATCCAAGAAATAGACGGTATACTCAAATCGCCTAAGACAATCAAAGTATCGGTTGAAGAGGGTTTCTGAAAAGCAGATGTAATAGCTTCACCGTATTTCCAGTAAGTCTCAGTGTCGGATGAAAGGGGAATGTAAGAACAAGAGACAAATAATGATACATTCTTCAAAAGTATTCTAACAACCACAATTTCAATACCAGACATGCATGCAATTGTTATCTGCTTGGAGGGTAATTTGGCGGATACTGCAATCAGCGCACCGCCGCCCGTTTTCCTAGTATTGTTGTCCCGATCACATATGTAAATTCTATACTTTGAACAAAAGATCTTTACACCGTAAACCTTATTGTGAAGCCATGTTTCAGTAAAAGCTATAATGCGAAAATCGAAATCAAAGCTATCGTAGGAAAGAATAGATAATTTGGTATTTAAGCCTCTAACGTTTTGATATACTTTAGAAATATTATTATCGAAAGAAGTTTCTAGTTTTTTTAATCGTCGTAAAAATCTTAGATGATCTAGCCATGTTCGTCCGTCTGTCTGTTAAAATTACGCTACAGTCTTTAAAAATAGAGATATTGAGCTGAAGCTTTGCATAGATTCCGTTTTGTCTATAGGCACGTTAAGTTCGAAGATGGGCTTTATCGGACTATATCGCCCCCATATAGACTGATCCGCCGATTTAACGTCTTAGGCCCACAAAAGCCACATATATTATCCGATTTTGCTGAAATTTGGGGCAGTGAGTTGTGTTAGGCTACTCGAAATTCTTTTTCAATTTAGCTCAAATCGGTCTAGATTTGGATATAGCCACCATATAGAACGATCTCTCGATTTAAGGTCTTGGGCCCATAAAAGGCGCATTTATTGTTCGATTTTTCCAACATTTAGGACAGTGAGTTGTGTAAGGCTCTTCGATATTCTTCTTCAATTTGGCTCAGATCGGATCAGATTTTGATATAGTTGTCATATAGACCAATCTCTCTATTTAAGGTTTTGGGTCCATAAAAGGCGCATTTATTATTCGATGTATCCGAAATTTAGGACAGTGAGTTGTTAGGCCCCTCGACATCTTTCTTTAATTTGGCCCAGATCAGTCCAGATTTGGATATAGCTGCTATATAGACCGATCTGTCTATTTAAGTTTTTGGGCCAATAAGATTTGATTTAAAGTCATGACTCCATAAAAGACGCATTTATAATAGATTTGGCTGAAATTTAACGCAGTGACTTATGGTAGGCTTTTCTACATCCGTGTCGTATATAGTTCAGATCGGTCTATATTAGGGTATAACTATCCGGAAGACCAATATTTTATTCTACAAATTTGAACAATGACTTGTAGTTATTAAACCAATGTCCATGCCGAATTTGGTCCAAATTGGACCATATTTCGATATAGCTGCTATGGGGGCATAAATAATGAATTTTTCACCGGATTATGGCGAAATGTGGCTTATAAATATACCCGAGGTGGTGGGTATCCAAAGTTCGGCTTGGCTGAACTTAACGACCTTTTACTTGTTTACAGAACAATTTGGTTTTGAACAGTCCATGTTACAACACATGATTAATCTTTTAAACGATTTTAATTTGTGAATGGTGTAATTGATGTGGTATATCAGATTAGTGGTAAGTTGTTGTAATGTTTTTGTAGTGCACTTTTAGGCTCAAATGTTAATATTAACTGCTAATGATTGAAAGCACAACACATGTTAGACATTTGGAGAACATGTTGTTTCAATTCTTGATATGTATTAATTAATTCTTCTTTTTATCTGACATAAAAATTTAAATTATGTATTTTCCCCAGCGTTTTCAACGTCGGATGCCACAGTAATGAGACAGGGAGACGGTGGAGCACGTTTCCCCTTCTCAAAGGCAGATGTAATGAGGTACTAATAGGGTGCGATGTGAACTCTCACCACATTTCTTGGGGTAGTTTCAAGGATCAGTTTTTGACATTAGCTGCCATATAAACCGATCTCTCTATTTAAGATTTTGGGCCCATAAAAGGCGCATTTATTGTCCGATGTCGCCAAAATTTGGGACAGTGAATTGTGTTAGGCTCCTCAATATCCTTCTTGAATTTGACCCAGATCGGTGCAGACTTGGAAATAGCTGTCATATAACCAATCTCTAGATTTAAGGTTTTGGGCCCATAAAAGGCGCATTTATTGCCCCATTTCGCCGAAATTTGGGACAGTGGGTTGTGTTAGGCTCCTCAATATCCTTCTTGAATTTGGCCCAGATCGGTGCAGACTTGGATATAGCTGTCATATAGACCAATCTCTCGATTTAAGGTTTTGGGCCCATAAAAGGCGCATTTATTGTCCGATTTCGCCGAAATTTGGGACAGTTGGTTGTGTTAGGCCCCTCCACATCTATCTTCAATTTGGCCCAGATCAGCCCAGATTTCGATATAGCTGCCACATAGGCCGATCTCTCCATTTAATATTTTGGTCCCATAAAAGGCGCATTTATTGTCAGATTTCGGCGAAATTTAGGACATTGAGTTGTGTTAAGAGGGAACAAGCCTCGGCCAGTGCCGAATCCGATAAGCTTTTTAACAGAGCACCTCCAAAAAAAGTAGTACATTGGGATGTGTATATCACACGGCTCAAGGAATATAATAGAATTATCAGAGCGGCAAAACGTGCCTCCTGGAAACATTCTGCGAACACGTCGATAGCGTTAATGTCGCCGCACGAGGTGGTGCATAAAATAGAAGAATTCTTCGCTGCCAAGACGTACAATTGACGGTTTGAATTGACATCGAGGGCGTTTAACAACGTGCGGACCGACAAATTGATCCAAGCCGACCGACCAGTACCAGGTGGACCGGGTCCTAAGAGACCGGATAAACCATATGCTAAGGAACAGGTGGATAAACCATTGACATACAGATTGAGTGTGAGGCAGCCACTGCGGCTATGAGACATAAGGCGATGGGAGAATCGATTGAAGATGGAAGCAGCTCATAGCATCGCGGTATAATCGTGGCGACGACAAGAAACCTGAATATAGGACAATAAACCTTAGACAACACTTGAAGTCGAGTGCGTGGCACTGCTGCCACCGGCACAGACTTTGACTGATGAAACTCTGGTATTGCCATCTGGAGGATGTTACACGGATGGATCAAAGCTCGAGGACAGAGTGAGCATGGAGGTCTACATTGAGAACCTAATGACTGAGATCTGTTTTAAATTGCCTGACCATAATACGGTCCTACAGGCGGAGATCCGGGCGATCACGGAATGCGTGGGGTGGTGTGGTGTTAACGCGAGGGCGTCGAGTATGAACATCTTTACGGACAGTAAACAGGCCATAAGGGCAATAACAACCAGGACGGTGAAATCACGAACAGTCTTGGAATGTAAGAAAAAGATTAACGCCTTCTTCGAGAATGCCACGATCCACCTCGTTTGGGTGCAGCGCCATAGCGGCGTAAGAGGGAATGAGAAAGCAGAAAGTGATTTGGAAGTGAAGGCCAAAGAACTAGGTTAATCCGAAAATCCTATACGGGGTTCCAGATCGTGAGAAGACGAGGCTGTTACTGAAAGGAAGTAAGAAAGAGGTCAGTATGGCTTTCGGTGTCATAACGGGACACATTGAACTACGATAGTTATATTCGGCATGTGAAGGGCATGCGGGGAAGATGATGAGACGTTGGAGCATTTCCTTTGTCATTGAAATAAAAGAAATATACACATATTGGAAGCTAAGATTCCGAAACCCTATATACGTGCATTGTGCCATAGTTTTCTTCGCGGGAATGAAAATAATGCATATTTAAAAAATTCGAACGACGCAAACTGCATGCCATTGAGAGCACAATTCTGCTTGTATGTTGTACAATAATTTTCATTTATCTATATTCAAAAGCGCCACCAACCAGTCTATGTGCGAAGTTAAAATTCTTTATCTATATATAATTTATCTATGATAAACATTTTTCCCAAAAGTGGTTTTAGGCCATAGAGCAACACTATTGTATTGGGCAAATTTTTCAAATTTTTCAAATTTTGCCCATGAACATTGCACTAATGAACAAAGCTCAATAAAGCCGAGGCCGAAAGGCGTGCTGCTGTGAGACACCTCTTTGGGGAGAAGTTTTTACATGGCAAAGTACCTCACAAATGTAGCCAGCATTAGGAGGGGATAACCACCGCTGTAAAATTTAGTTTTTTCTGATGTTCTCGCCACGATTCGAACCAAGGCGTTCAGCGCTAACCTCTGCGGTATCGTGGCCGCTTAAGAAGGTTTATCGATCTTCGAAATGAATTAGCGTTTGTTTGTTAGTTTGGTTGGTATGGGACTCAAGAGAAAGATATTCGGGAGTAGATTATGAATATGGTCTCGAAAAAACAAAAAGCTATATAGTTTGTTGATTTCGTAAGGGGCCGGACCTTCCCCTGTTACCCCAAAATATCCACCCAAAATCAAAAGTGGACCGATCGGGACAATATGGGTATCAAATGAAAGATATTGAAGAGTATAATACGAATACGTTATTAAAAATGTTTTCCACGTATTCTGGGGGCCGCCCCAACCCTAACACTACCCCATACAGACTAAGACGTTCATGTCAATATGGGATAAAAATTAAATATATTCGGGAATATTTCACGAATCTGATGCTAAAAACGGGGTCGTGACAAAGGGGGGAGTCGTCTCATTCCGCAAAAACTCTCCAAACAGGTATATTGGCCTATCAGAACAATGTGGGATTCAAATAAAAGTTTTTCAGTTGCCTGGAGAGTTACCCTAACCTCAAAAACCAGCTCAACAGACTACTGATCGATCATAACACGTTGGTAGTTAAATGAAATTGGAAAAGAGTACGAGTATGACAGAGCTGCGGAGTCGAGCATTTTTACAGGACTCCGATTCCAGGAAGATTGCTTGACTCAGACTCCGGGGGAGACTCCGAGCATTTAATTTTTCAAATTTGTTTTAACAAAATTAAAAAAAATTAAATCAGTTAAAAAAATCTTTTTATTTTATGACTTTATTTTATGACCATTTAGCGAGGAAAAGTGGATTTTAATGACTTTAACATAAAACCGCACCCGCTTCTGAAGTGGTAGCCTTATCGCCATTAATTTATTGGGTTGCCCAAAAAGTAATTGCAGATTTTTTAAAAGAAAGTAAATGCATTTTTAATAAAACTTAGAATGAACTTTAATCAAATATACTTTTTTTACACTTTTTTCTAAAGCGAGCTAAAAGTAACAGCTGATAACTGACAGAAGAAAGAATGCAATTCCAGAGTCACAAGCTGTGAAAAAATTTGTCAACGCCGACTATATGAAAAATCCGCAATTACTTTTTGGGCAACCCAATATATTCTTAATATAAACCATCAAATGCAACAAGACTCAAAAATGGTTTCCCGAAATCTCACTCTCAACAATTTTGGGAAAATTTTTTGTGAGATTTTTTGAGGTGTAAAAAATTGCCGATTTGCGACAAGCCAATTTTCTCCAAAAAATTGACCTTAAACGACGGAAAAATTGTTTAACCAGTTTCATTGGTCCACTTTACGCCAATCCAAATTTGATTAGATTACCTCTAACCTAATTCGAACTAAAATTTTTCTGGGTATT
Source organism: Stomoxys calcitrans (assembly GCF_963082655.1). NCBI lineage: Eukaryota > Metazoa > Arthropoda > Insecta > Diptera > Muscidae > Stomoxys > Stomoxys calcitrans. The sequence goes on along the minus strand of NC_081552.1, from coordinate 114,061,324 downwards.
TCTCTACCCATTCGTCGTTAATGGGTTAAGTCAGTCTACCCATATTCGTCCATTCGTTCAGCAGATAGCCGAAAACACGATATCGTTCGAACGAATGAGGCTATCCGCATGTAGGTCCTTGGCCGTTGCAAATGGGACATATGGTCAAGATTGATTTTAGTTTATAATACTTAACAATTAAAAACTGTTTCGTACAACATTTCTGTGTACGAACATTCAAACTATTCGAAAACTGAGTTTAAATACCCTTCACTACTACTGTGGAACATTGAAGGGAGATAGAACCCTTAACAAGCATACCTATCGACTCAGAAATACCCTACACTACTACTGTGGTACAATCTACCTATAGACTCAGAATCACCTTCTGATATGTCCGTCTGTTCGTCCGTTTTTGGCTAATACTGCAATAATATCGTTATTTGTCAACCAAAATTAGACACCAAGGGTTTCTCTTATGACTGGTCTGATCACTAGTGAATTTTATAGAAATTGGATTTTGGTTGAAATTGTACATAGCGAAAGGGAATTTTAACGCAATATTTTAAGACAAAATTTTTATGAAATTTTTTTCTAAAGCTTAAAATAAAATGATATTTTTTTGCAAACATAAAATTTTAATAATTTTTTTTCCAAAACGTACAATTTTTATGAAATTTTTTTCGAAAGCATTTTTTAAGATAATATTTCAAAGAAATGTAGTATGCAAAAAAATTACGGAAAAAAAGTTGAAAGAATTTTTTAAAGAAAAATTTTTTTGATATATTTCTTAAATTTTTCTAAAGACAAAATTCCTGTGCAATGCAAAATTTCAATGAGATTTTTTTCTAAAGATAAAATTTTTATGACATTTGTTAAAGATAACATTTTAATTCTAATGAAAATTAAGAAAAAAAAATCCTTAAGACAAAATTTCAATGAAGTTTTTTCTTAAGACCAAATTTTAATTAAACTTTTTTTTAATTTACATCAATAGCATTTTCTCTAAAAACAGTTTTCTGAGACAAATTTCTCTAAAATGTTGACTGTTTAATTTTTTAATTCTGCTGTTTTTCAATTCAAACTCGAGGCCTTTTTGTTTATTTATTTATTCTATTCATCAGCATTTCAATGGAATGCATTTTCAAGATATGATATATTCAAATGAAAAAAAACACGATTTTTATATAAGAAATGTCAAAAAATAATTTAAATAAAAAAATAAAAGACCTCGAGCTTGAATTTAAAAACAGCAAATTTAAATACAACAGTCTGCTATAAAAAAAAGAAAATTTCTTTTTTTTTTAATTTTAAAAATTTTTAGAAATGATTTGTTTTTTGTTAAAACATTTTTAAATACTTTATCTCGACTCCGATTCCGACTCCAGGCAAAGTTGCTCGATTCCGACTCGGCAGTCCTGGTATGATTTTAAATTTGGGTCCAGGGAGCAAGCAGGTGGCCCCCTGTCAAAAATTACCTTAAGTGGGATAATTGACCGGTCAGTGGGAATCAAGCGATAGGTTGTTTTTTTTTTTTGTGGAAACTTTAAATCTTGGCTTGTGGTAAGATGGGAAGCAACAAATGCGCATAAATATGTAAATGAGCGAAATTTCTCTGCGTTGTGAAAGTCAAAGCGTATTGGAACGGGCTGTGATCAGTTATGCCAAAATGGAAATGATGTTATTTATTATTTTTATTTTTTAGGTTTTAAATTTGGCTGCGAGCATTCCGTTAAGAATGAGCGGGGAAACATCTCACATATCAACTATAAGGAGTTTCCTTTTTATAGCCGAGCCCAAATGGCGAAGAGCTGGGCGCTACATATTTGCATTGAAGTCTTACATATCATATTTATTCACGAAGATCCTTACCTATGCACAACGGTGGGATTAGATAGGCCGATAAACTGTGGGAATTTGATAGATTTTAAAATAGACTAAAAGATGGCATTGTCATTAGAATCAATAGCGAGCATTACTAACAACAAGATCAACACCATCTATTGGGCAATAGAACATACTGCTCAAAGTGGATCATATGCTTTTCACCATTGGCTTGATAAGTTATCCGTCCTTCGAATAAATTAATTAACAGAAATTAAAGTCAATTATTTACAGTTGTATTTTTTCAACCCTCCCACTCTGGTCGAGCTTAAAAAAGAGGTAACATGTGACGGGACGGGAATAACTTTTGTTAAAAATCGACCGGGAAAATTCATATGCACCTAAGCGAATGCATAGAAGCGGGATTACAGATATGATAAGAAAACTTTATATCCAGCGAAAAAAGGAGCAACGGAGGGGACCGGGTTCATCCAGTATCTATCTTTATATATATATATAAATTAATTTGTGTTTATTTTTTTGTTTGTGGTGTTGTAAATTTGTTTCTTCCGTATAGACTCAACAACGGCTGAACCCATTTCATTCACATATTCACAGATTGTGGGGAGTGGTCCGGGAAGAGCAATAGAATATAACAATTTGCTATCTCAAGTGAGGCGGACCCTCCTCCTTACCCCAAAAGTACCGCCCAAATATAAAAGTGGACCGATCGGGGCAATATGGTACTCAAATGAAAGGTATTCGGGAGTAGAATACAAATTTTATATAAAAATTTGGGTCCAGATACCTAGGGAGTTTCCCCGACCTCAAGACCCCTTTAAATAGGCATTTTGGACGATAATGACAACATGGGACTCGAATGAAAGGAATTTGGGAGTATATTACGACTGTGGTCAGGCAGGAGGAATATCCTATATAATTTGTTGACATTGGAAGGGGGCGTCCGTTGCTCTCCCGTTACCCCAAAAACACCTACCTTAAACAAGGTTGACCGATTGGGACAATATATGTATCAAATGATAGGTATTGGAGCGTAGAATACAAAAATGGTATTAAAAGTTAGGTCCAAGGAACTCAGGGTCCACTCCAACCCCAAAAGTTCCCCAAATAAACATATTGGACGTACATATCAATATGGGGCTCAAATGAAAGGTATTCGAGAAACGATACATGACATTAAAAATTATGTATTAGTATTTGTATTCCCCTAAATGGGAATTTTACTCGATCATAGCTATATTAGACTGAAATGAAAGCTATTTGGGAGTTGATTACGAATATGACATTAAAATATGTGTCCAAAAATCTAGGTGGCGCTTTACCTCCAAAAATCGCCTCCAATAGATTATTTGACCTATTGAAACAATGGGAGATTAAATGATAGATATTTTTGAATAGAGTGCGTCATTCAAATATGTGCTCAAGTAGCAGATGGAGTGTGGCGCACAACCCTCATATAGACATCATCCACCAAACGGCTGTATATAACAATCATGACAATATGGGCTTAAATTCAAGGCATAAGGTTGTGGGCTGCGAGTCCGATATCATCATCGGGCCACCTCACCTCAAAAAAGTCGATCAATCATAATGACCTAACAAGACACTGTGTGATTTGATTAATGTGTGGCGGCACAAATAAAAATTATGAGTTGTAATTGTAGGAGTTGTAAACCTTAATGTTAAGATTGCAAACATTTTAAGCTCATCGATAAACAAGTCCAAACGACGTACTGCTGGGCAACACTTTTTTGTTCAAAAGTTTTACATAGTTTAACAGTAAGAACTATCACCACCGCACAAAATATATACATAGATTGGCAAATAAGTTTTTTACCACAGAAAATCATTCAATATGAAAAAAGACTAAATGATGACTATTTAGATGACCAAGCGAGTAGTAGAGCTAACATTAGCGCCATATACTCGCTGTTTTGAAATGGATTAGTTGATCCAAAAGAAAACAGCCAAGACGAACAACCAAACCAATATGAACAGAAAGAGGGTAAAGTGGTTAAAATTGGTCGCACAACATTTATCTTCATTATGACTACATTGCGGTTGGTTGCGGTAATATTTTTGAACTTTTTCCCTTACTATAATTTTCAAAAACACCAGATCTCGGAAATGGGTAGGGCGATTTATGCAAAATTTTATTTGCACACTTACAGTAACCTAAAACCAAAAATGTTGTATCAAAATCTGGGGTGGGGTTATATGGGGAATTATAGACCAATCACTACAATATGGGTATCAAATAAAAGGTATTTGATAGCAGAAAGCGAATCTGGTATCCAATTGTGGAACTAAGTGTTTCGCGGGTCACTGCACCTCCAAAAAACCCCTCAAATCGGGCATATATACCGACCATGGAAGTATGGATCTTAAATGAAAGGTCTTTGAGAGTAGAGCACGAAATTGACATCCACTTTTGACACCATATCTCTGGGGATCTAGAAAAATCCACAGGAAAATTGGAATACATTTTGAACTGAAATTAAGCAGAAATTTCCAAATTAAGAGTACTTCTCTCCAACATATCATTATCGGGAGCAGAAGAGCGTGCCGGGCTCAGCTAGTATAAATATATAAAAGAGTTGCGTGACTGACTGATTGCTGACTGACCAACTGATTGACTGAACATCGCCCAGCCCAAACGGCTAACGCTAGAATCATGAAATTCTGCACGAATGTTGGTTTGGGGTCATATACACGGGATAAGGCTGGATTTAGTGATATTCGTAAGTTGAGGTACTAAAAAGTGCCATGACGCATATTTGCCCAAAGCAAACCGAAAGGACTAGAAATATGTTCTTGGACTCAAATTAAAGAGCCTCTCGAAAAAATAAGGTTGGGTAAAGTTTTTGAAAAATCGTACTGGGAGTGGGAGAAATAGTACGTATAGTACCGCCATTGCTACTATGTGGTATTTTCTTGGCAAATTAAACTGGAGCTCTGAATTTTGGAACATAGGTACAATATGGGTAAACTTTATACAGGGCGGTAAAAAACAGAGGTAAAATTTTGCAATTTAACTTAACAGACATCTTGTCAAAAAGGATGAGGATGAAAAAAATGGGAAACTAGTACTGTTAACGGGAGATAACGAACGTTTACTACTTTAGTACTTTTTTAAAGATGGAGTTAGAGGTGTGAATTTTGGCATGAAGGTACAGGTACCATTCTTGTTTGAACCGTTGTGTGGAGCGTAATAGGTCATTATTTTTGAAAGAAAAATTTAAGTCACTCAAGGATAGCTGCGTTAGTGGTATCCATTAGGCGGTTGATGATCTGCGTTTGTTTCCAGTCGGGCGGCAGATCTAGAGCCCGTGAGTAGGCTTAGAATGAACTGCAAAGACCCAACAGCTGCGGTGATGGTATCAGGCCGTAGCATGTTGTCGGCTCCACTAGCCGACAGACGACTGATCAGCAGGCGCTTTTGACGAATACACCTGGAGCCTAATTCTCACATTCGCTATCGAGCGAGTTTTTGTTCGAAGAATAATTCCGTTCCGTAAGTATAAATTCGATCACGGCTTACTATCGTAATTCGTCAAAAAGTTATCGATTTCAGGGAAGAAAAAATCGATGCGCTGAGCATATATTACCATCTCAAAGAAATACAAAATAAAAGGTGGTTGTTAAAAAAAGTTATTACTGGTAAAAAAATAAATAAAACACATTCTAAATAATACGCAATTGTAGTTGAACGAAATGTTAAAAAATATCCCACTGCCTTAAATTTGGTTTGGTCATGTCTTTAGATAATTTGATAATTTGCTTTGCCATATATGGCTTAAGCGCAAAGTTAATGTTTGTCCAATTTAAGGGCCCAAAAATGTGGATATATAATTCTATCGTTTTATTTTATGAAATAAATACTTCGGTCTGGTTTCTTGAAAATAGACGAACATTTTTTATTTACAACCAATAAATTGCTGCAGGCAAAAACTCGCACATTTCTGTTCGAAGTTTAAAAGTAATCGATAATGGATGCCTTAATCCAAAAAATGCCAAACTCGATTGTAATAAGTCGATTGCGGATACGAGAATTAGGCCCCTGGTTCGAGTCTTATGGAGAAGGTCGAACCTATTCTTTCTTCGCATGCCTATAATTTTCTCTTTCGCTCTTTAGGACGTTAGAATAATAGATGACGCATCGCTCTGAGATTTATTAAGAGGCTTGGTGTGAATAATCCTAAGACTATCACTAATAGGGAGAGAAACTCCCTAAATTGTGCTCGGGAATTCGCTGCACAGGCTACCCCAAAGACTACACATCTAGGTTTGGAAACTGCAACGCAGTCACCCACAAGACTGCGGTCACTTAGAGGGCAACCCATGCCTCAAAGAACTAGGGCGAACAACAGTAACATGGGTCCAAGGACCTTTGGTAATGTCGCTAGGGACAATTTGTTGATGGCAGTTGTCGACAAGGGAGAAGAACAGGGCTGCATATCTAGGAATAATTGGAATGGGATAGTCAATGGACTGTCTTTGCGGAATTTCATGGGTCTCCTCAAGTTTGCGACGATGCAGGCTGGTATCGGGGTCGATACAGAATAATTGCCTTCGGGAATCAACGCTCAATTGAAATGTATCATTGTACGCTAAAAAAGATTGGTGAGATCAGTCCAGGTGCAGCACTAGATTTATTCAAGAAGGAAAATATTCCTTCTCGACCTATGGCGCATGCTTGGATACGAAGCACTCCCTCAGATCCTGAATCGATACTTGGATGACTAAGGGAATGTAATCCCAATCTTTCAACCACCGACTGGAAGATTGGATGAGGCTGATGGTGACCGGAGACATGCAGTATTCGTACTAAACTCCGGCAGTCTCGCAGACCTCAACAAGCCTGAAGGGGTTGTATCCTACAGATTCAACAAGTTTAAACTGAAGGTCTACAGAAGCGGTGGGGTTGGGGAATCAGGAGACGACTCAGCAGTTGTTGCTGAACACTTTCCTGAGGAACTGTCGACCACATCGCTAAAGTCTGGCGGATTGCATCAGACTGAAAATCCCCCTACCACAATCAAGGTAGGAGGGGATGGCATCGAAATGGGACCCGAACAGCCCTGTGTGGGTGGGTCATCCGGTTGGACTGGGCTCACGGTGTGCGCCAGCGGGGAAGCACGGAACCCAAAAAGTACTTTTACAGCAGCAGTTAATGCAGCATCTAAGGAGAAATCGTCCACACCGCAAGTGTCCAGTGCTCTGAGGAAGAGTGGTGCCACAGCTTTCTCACCTGCCCCTGAATGCGCACACAATTCAGAGATGCCGCCGTCAAACCTTAAATCGTCATTGTAGGAAGTGATGCTTATGCACACCACCAGTTATGGGGAATTTCGGATGTCAACGAATGGGGTAAGCTGCTTATCGAATATGTTACAAGTTGCAAACTGGCGATTTGTAATAAAGGGGATAAACCGACCCTTATTAGCAGGAAAAGGCAGAAGGTGCTAGATATTACCTTTGTATCGGAAGATGTAAGCGCAAGAATATGCGACTGGGAAGTGTTGGATGACCACAGCTTCTCCGATTATCGTTATATTAGTTTCAGCCTTGGAGAAAATAGTGCAGAAGTGGTCCCTCGGCTAAACAGAAGAAAGGATACATCTGAGGCCTCTAGGCTAAGAAAGATTTTGTCCTTAAAACCTATTCCGGTTGGGTATATCCAGAAGTCAGAGAATGTATGGACAATGTCTAGTGAGGAAACACTAGAACTACTCATTGATACACATTTCCCGGGAAATTCTCCAACGGACAACGTGGTGCCAGAAGAGGTTGTCACTGGTATGGATTCGTCGGAGGCTATTAGAGAAATTGTGTCTGAGCCGAAAATCCTTTGGGCGATAAGAAATTTCGACTTCTTTAGGTCGCCAGGCCCTGATGATATATCACTGGTTGAATTACAAGCTGTTTCTGATAGACTGGTTCCCTAGCATAGGGAGATATACTCTGCTTGTATGAGAATGTCATATATACCTGTGGGATGGAGGAACACGAAGGTCATTTTCATTCCGAAATCAGGAAAACCTTATCACACTAAGGCGAAAGATTTTTGTCCGATTAGTCTGTCATACTTTATGTTGAAATTTCTTTAGAGGTTGATAGAAACATATCTTAGGGCAAATATCACTAGTGATCGCTGCCTCTCGGCAGCAGCATGCACATAGTAAAGGCAAATCTACTTAAACAGCCCTTCACGACCTAGTCGGCTACATAGAGGGTTCTCTCGCTGTCAAGGAATATGCAATGGTGGCATCTCTTTATATTGAAGGTGCTTTCAATAATGTAAAACCGACGTCAATCATGAAGGAGTTGGAGTTTCTGGGTGTCAACTCTACCGTAAGAAAGTTTATTAATAACTTACTTACTAAAAGATGCATTACGGCAGGCATGGGATCTGTGGATCTAAAAATATGGGTCACAGAGGAACTCATCAAGGAGGTGTACTGTCTCCTCTACTTTGCAATATAGCCATTAACAATATATTATTGTCTCTGGAAGAAAAAGGTGTAAAAGTGGTCGCGTATGCTGATGTCGTGGCAACTGCGGTTAGGGGAAAGTTTTCCAGCACTCTATGTACTTCAGGAACCTCTTCGTGCAACAGCAAAGTGGGCTACCGAAAGTGGTCTGGGTATAAATCCGTGCAAGGCAGAAGAAGCTCTTTTCAGCAGGAGATACAAATTGCCTACGCAAAATACCTGGGTTTTTTCTGGACAGGAAATTGAACTTCAAATCCAACATTTTTGCCGGATCCAAAGGATGGCTTGTTTGTGCATCACAGCCGCACTGAGGACGACTCCATCTAATGCACTGAATTTAATGCTACATCTTATGCCTCTGGACATTGTGGCTACCCAAATTGCAGCGACCACTGCCGTGAGGTTGAGGGAGTTTTCTCATTGGTCATGTGGCGGCCACGGACACTGTGTTATCCTTGATACAATATCCGATGTACTCTAAAGATCTAGAACTGGTCATATCGAAGAGGTTGCCCGACCACTGCAGCAAGTGGAGATCCTTGCAATAAAGAAGTGATGGAATGGCTAAGATATAATTCATATGGCTAAGATATAAACCATGGCTAAGATATAATAAATATCTTCTTACGCGACTAGGGACTACCCTACACATTACAGGGATAGTGGAATATGTGGGTATGCCTCTAGCGACATGTAAGCTAAGTTTTCAGGGCCAGGCCCTAAGGACAACGAATAATATATGGTCACAAAGAGGGGGCTGTGAGCATTCCAAAACTATGTGGCCTAGTCCAGACTTGAAGAGGTCTTCTGCTTTGCTGTCATTGGCTAGAACAGACGTCTCAGTCATTGTGTCCATCATAACAGGTCACTGTCTAATCAGAAAACATACTGACACACTGAAGGTTGCCAGCGACGACTTTTGCGGAAGCTGTGAGGACATCGAAGAAAAAGAGACTATTGAACACCTACTGAGACTATTGAACACCTACTGTGTGTGTGTCCCGCACTAGCAGTCAGAAGAAGTTCCACTTTAGGTTCTCATTTCTTTGAGAACCTGATTGCTTGAGTGGAACATTCGCAAGATATAGGGCTTTTAAAGAAATCTGGATGGTTCAACGGTAGGAACTAGAAGGCATCTTCCTTTTTCTGTTCCTGTGGTATCACAATGGACGAAAACGCCTAAGTGAGTCTGATGGCAGACTGCCACGTAAACCTAACCGAACCTTGGTACCATTTGGTACTTTCTTGACAGATGAAGCTAAAAGTCTGTCATTTGACATGCAGGTACATTTGGCACAAGCATTTTCTTGGTCCTATAGACAAAGACTATTGAAATTGGAAAAAATCGGTTCAGATTTGGATGTAGCTCCCATATTTATGTTCGTCCGATTTGGACTAAAATTGTAATTATATCGTCATTTGTAGACCAATTCTCACGATATTTTGAACGAGGGCTTCTCTTATAAGTCTCAACATTATTAAAGAATTTAATAGAAATCGGCTCAGGTTTAGATATAGCTCTCATATATATGTTCGTCCGATTTGGACTAAAATTGCAATTATATGGTTATTTGTAAAACGATTTGCACGAGTGATTCTCTTGTAAGTCTCGTAATTACTAGCGAGTTTCATAGAAATCGGCTCTGATTTAGATATAGCTCCCATATATATGTTCGTCCAATTTGGACTAGTATTGCAGTAATTTGGTCATTTGTTAACCGATTCACACTAAAATTGACACAAAGGATTCTCTTATGACTATCGGTATTGCTAATGAATTTAATAGAAATCGTTTCAGATTTAGATATAGCTCCCATATATATTTTCGTCCAATCTTGAATAATACTCAATAATTAAGTAATTTGTTAACAAATCTTCTCACAGAGGTTTCTCTAATAACTCTTCTGATGACAGATGAATTTCATAGAAATTTGTTCAGTTTTAGATATAGCTCCCATATACATATAGGGTGGCTGATGAAAGCCGCTACCAAAAAAAAATGTAATAACTTTTTTTCTATTTAATAATAATAATTTAATAATTAATTTAATTAATTAATTAATTAATTTAATTAATAATAATTTAATAATTAATTTAATAATTTAATTTAACATGAATAAAAGAAAAATGTATTCCATACACCGAAAAAAAAATGTAGCAATATTCATCATTGTAGCAATATTCATCAGCCACCCTGTATATATATATATATATATATATATATATATATATATATGAATCGCCCGATTTTCACTTTAAGGGCCTTTGCTAACCCATTTATTAGTCGCATTTCTTAAACATTCAAATTTAAGCAAGTTTTAAATTGGACGATTAAGACTGCATATCCAATGTGGTGTAGGGTATCAAAAGGTCGGCTTCGCTCGACTTAACCAGTCCATACTTGTTTTTTTATTTTAAATAAATGTTTAAATGTTTAGTGTACATTTCAAAATATTGTCATAAAGAGATGGTATAATCACCTTAAGTATTTCTCGTAATATAAAAAATAGATACGTGTGGAGAAGGAACTCAAAATGTTCAATAAAATATGGAAAAATTGCCCGAAAACAGGTTAGCAATTATGCAAAATTATTTTGACACATTAATAAATTACCATTAGTTATGTCGTTCACTAGAGGATTATTGCTACTACGACATGTTATAGTTAATTATACCCTAGACCTTTCGATCGGCTTAGAATCACTTCCTGATTCGATTTAGCTATGTCCGTCTGTCTGTCCATGTATTCTTCTGATCAAGTTACAGGTCGCTTTTATTGTCCGATTGTCATGAAATTTTTCACAAGTCTCTTTTTTTGCCCAAGCACGTTCGCTATTGATTTTGAAAAAAATCGGTTTTGATTTAGATATAGCTACCATATATATATTTCATTCGATATGGTCATTTAAGGCTATAGAAGCCACAATTTTGGTCCGATCTTTACAAAATTTGGCACGGGATGCTATAGACGTCTTCATATGTGTGCAAAATTTTATTAAAATCGGTTTAGATTTAGATATACTTCCCATTTATATCTTTCATCCGAGATGGTCTTTAAGGCTATAATAGGCACAATTTTGGCCCGATTTTTGCAAAATTTAGTGTGAGTTGTTTTATTTAACGTCCCAATGCGAGTGCAAAATTTCATATTAATCGGTCTAGATTAAGATATAGCTCCCATATATATCTTTTGTCCGATATGGTCTTTGAAGGCTGTAGAAGCCACGTGGGCAAAATTGCATTAAAATCGGTCCTGTTCTAGATATAGCTCCAATGTATTGGGTTGCCCAAAAAGTAACTGTCGGTAATATAGTAGTAATATAGTCGGCGTTGACAAATTTTTTCAACAGCTTGTTACTCTGTAATTGCATTCTTTCTTCTGTCAGTTATCAGCTGTTACTTTTAGCTTGCTTTAGAAAAAAAGTGCGCGAAATTTTGTTTACATTTGTTTGTTTGCGCAATTATAATATGACACCACATTATTGACTGAACAAATTCATTGAACAAACATATCAACTGTGATATCCTTAAACGCAATGAATCTCGATTAAACGCAATCGATTAAACGAATCAAATGAGATGAAAAATGGATGTTTAAAACGATCATGGTCCAAGCATGGTGAACCAGCTCAAACCACTTCAAAGGCTGATATCCACCAAAAGAAGGTTTGGTGGGATTGGAAGGGTGTGGTATATTTTTAGCTGCTTCCAAGGAACCAAACGATTAATTCGGATGTTTACTGTCAACAATTGGACAAATTGAATACAGCCATCAAGGAGAAGCGACCAGAATTGGTCAATCGTAAAGGTGTCATATTCCACCAGGACAACGCTAGACCGCACACATCTTTGGTCACTCGCCAAAAACTGAGTGAGCTTGGCTGGGAATTTTTGATGCAAAAGGTTATCGAACAAAATGGCAATTATATATTTGATTAAAGTTCATTCTAAGTTTTATTAAAAATGCATTTACTTTCTTTTAAAAAATCCGCAATTACCTTTTAGGCAATCCAATATATATTTTATCCGATGTGGAGTTTTAAGGCAATAAAAGCCACAATTTTGGTTACATCTCTACAATATAGGGCGTGAGGTGTTCTATTTGATGTCCCAGTATGTGTCATCAAAATTGGCTCAGGTTTTGATATAACTCCCATAAAATCATTTATCCGATATGGCCTTTTAAGGATGTGGAAATCCGAATTTGTTGTCCTATCGTAGGAAAATTTTACAAGGTTCTATTTGATATTTCAATAGGAATCCAAATTAAAGTCTGACTTCGAGATAAGTTCTACATTTAAAAATTACTACTTACACCAGGTGGCGTAGGGTATTATATAGTCGGCTCCGCCCGGCTTTTGCCTTTCCCTACTGGTTTTCTATTTAACAATTCTATATTATGTGCGATAAGTTCTGTATAAGTCATTTCGTGCAGTCTTTTTGTGTTGAATGGCCAGGGCAGATTTAACATCATCTTAAATATTTTATTTGGGGCTACTTGAATTTTACCAATATTAGTTTATGCACAACTGCTCCAGACAGGACGGCCATATAAAGAAATTGCTTGAAAATAGATTTAAGAATACACATTTTATTTTCAATATTTAATTCTGATCTACGATTAATCAAAGAGTATAGAAGTTCAATAGCTATATTTATTGGGTTACCCAAAAAGTAATTGCGGTTTTTTCATATAGTCGGCGTTGAGAAATTTTTTCATAGCTTGTGACTCTGTAATTGCATTCTTTCTACTGTCAGTTATCAGCTGTTACTTTTAGCGTCCTAAAAAAAAAAAGTGTAAAAAAGTATATTTGATTAAAGTTCATTCTAAGTTTTATTAAAAATGCATTTACTTTCCTTTAAAATATGACTATTGACTTTAAAAGTTAATCGAGTATTAAGAATGACTCCAAGATATCGGACCGAATTATTCCAGAGTTGTCCGCAAAAAACCATAAACACAGTTGGTACTCTTCGGAAAATCTGCTGTGTATATGATGTACTGCAGAGGACCCAAAACGGAACCCTGAGGTACACCTGCTGGAAGATGAAAAAGTAAAAAGGCGTTAAGTTCATCCGGTCCGAACTTTGGATACCCACCACCTCGGGTATATATGTAAACCACCCTTCATCAAAATCCGGTGAAAATTTCCTACCTTATGTCCCATAGCAGTTATACCGAAATATGATCCGATTTGGACCAAATACTAATAAGTACAAGTCATTGTTCAATTGTGTATAATAAAATATTGGTCTTTTTAGTAGGTATAACCAAAAATAATCCAAATTTCAGTTAAATCGAATTATAAATGCGCCTTTCTTGACTTTAAATCGAGATATCGGTCTATATATGCAAATCTTGATCGATCTAAACCAAATTGCAGAAATATGTGGAGGGGCTTAACTTAACTGTCGTTCCTTAATTTCGACAATATCGGACAATAAATGCCCCTTTTATGGGCCCAAAACCTAAAACCGAGAGATCGGTCTATATGGCAGCTATATCCAAATCTGAACCGATCTGTGCCATAATGCAGAAGTATGTCAAGAGGCTTAACTTAAATCACTGTCGTAAATTTCGGCGACATCGGACAATAAATGCACCTTTTATGGGCCTAAGACCCTAAGACGAAAGATCGGTCTATATGGCAGCTGTATCCAAATCTGGACCGATCTGAGCCAAATTGAAGAAAGATGACGAAGGGCCTAAAAAAACTCGCTGTCCCAAATTTCAGCAAAATTGGATAATAACTGTGGTTTTTATGGGCCCAAGACTCTAAATCGGTCTATATGGCAGCTATATACAAATCTAGACCGATCTGAGTCAAATTGAAGAAAGATGTCGAAGGGCCTAAGAAAACTCACTGTTCCAAATTTCAGCAAAATCGGATAATAAATGTGGCCTTTATGGGCCCAAGACCCTAAATCGGAGGATCGGTCAATATGGCCGCTATATCCAAATCAGGGCCGATCTGAGCCAAATTGACGATGGATGTCGAAGTCCTAGCACAACTCATTGTCCTAAATTTCAGCAAAATCGGATAATAAATGTGGCTTTTATGGGCCTAAAACCCTTAATCGGAGGATCGGTCTATATGGCACCTATATCCAAATCTGAACCGGTCTGGGCAAATTGACGAAGGTTGTCGAAGGGCCTAACACAACTCACTGTCCCGAATTTCAGCAAAATCGGAAAATAAATGTGGTTTTTATTGGCCTATGACCCTAATTCGGCGGATCGGTCTCTATGGGGGCTATATCAAGATATAGTCCGATATAGCCCATCTTTGAACTTAACCTGCTTATGGACAAAAAAAGAATCTGTGCAAAATTTCAGCTCAATATCTCTATTTTTGAAGACTGTAGCGTGATTTCAACAGACAGACGGACGGACATGTCTAGATCGTCTTAGATTTTTACGCTGATCAAGAATATATATACTTTATAATGTCGGAAATGGATATTTCGATGTGTTGCAAACGGAATGACAAAATGAATAAACCCCCATCCTTCGGTGGTGGGAATAAAAGAACTGTAAATATCCCGGTCAAATTTAGCACAGAAAGAACAACTAATAAGGAAAGGTTGTATATATTTAATGAAATGCTTAAGTAAATTGAAACGAATTAACTAAACCAAGCCATCATGCCTAACTGTGTCAAAAGCTTTTTCAACATCCAACAAAACCGTAGCGGTTGATCTTTTCTGTCTAAGTTGACAATTTATCAAATTTGCGACACGTCTAAGGGACAATGTTCGCCAGGGATAATTTTCAAATCTTCAACATAAGCCCAGAGTTTATCCTTTGGTATTTTCTCTAAAATCTTACTCATATTGCTTAGTAGACTTATAGGCCTAGTACTAGCCAAGTCGGGTGGTTTTCCTGGTTAGGGAATTGGTACTACCATGGCTTTTTTTCAAGCAATGGGCAAATATTGAAACTTCATGCAAGCAGTGAAAATTTTTGTCAAGTAGGCTATAACCTAACCTAACCTAAGTTCTTCAAATTATCCAGATCACACGATCACACCTGTTTTCAGACTCCTTATAATGGAAATTATAGACGTTGTTGACACTTTCAAATAACATTGATGTGAACTATACGAATTATTATTAAAACTAATTATGGCCTCAGAATCCTCTCGTCCCGTGTCAAGATCACCAATTCCATCAGAAATACGATGATTTAATAGGAACTGATACTCCAAAATGTCCGACTTATTATCATTATTAACTCCATTGATCTGATCGGAATTCATAATAGGTGGAATGTTCAGGAAAAAACCTTCTTAACAATACAGCTATATTCCAAAAAGGTTTAAGGTATTCCTTAATCTTTCATTCCAATTGCGATTTCTAAAAGCAGATATTTCAAATTTGTCGAGTTTATCATATCCCTTGAAAATTGCGAGATCATTTCTATGTCGGTCTTAAATAATTTCTTTTTTATGGAGTCCAAAATATATTGCGGCAATTTCACAACCTTGTTATTTACTTCAATAGCAGACAAAACGGTATTTGTTAGCAGTAAAATAGAACTATCGATGTCATCCGTGCTGTTTATCTCATTCAAATGCAGAAAAATATCAGAAATATGTGAATTATATTTCTCCAATTCGTTCTGCAAAAATCATACGAAAAATTTTCACGTATTAGAATGTCGAACGTGTAAATAGAAAATAAAACCGGTAGATGGTCAAAATGAAGAGCATTTTCAATATAGGGCTGGTTTATAAAATGTGGAATATTTGTAAGAATAACATCAATAACCGAAGGTCTGAATCCAGGGTTGTTAGATATACGTGTTTATGGATAACACATAGAACAAGTTATAGTCCGATTCGGACCATAAGCGAATTGAATGTTGAAGACCATAGTAGAAGTCATAGTGTAATATTTCAGCCAATTCGGATAAGAAATGCGCCGGTTTATATGGGAGCCCCATCAAGCTATAGATCGATTCAGACCATATTGGATAAGTATATTGAAGGTCATGGGAGAAGCCGTGGTACAAAATTTCTGCGAAGAATTGCGCCCTCCAGAGGCTCAAGAAGTCCAGATCCCAGGTCGGTTTACATGGCAGCTATATCAGGTTATGTACCGATTTGCGCCAATACAAGCACAGTTGTTGGAAGTCATTACAAAACACCTCCTGTATAATTTCAGCCAAATCGGATAACAATTGCGCCCTCTAAAAGCTCAAGAAGTCAAGACCCAAGATCGGTTTATATGGCAGCTATATCAAAACATGGACCGATTTGGCCCGTTTACAATCCCAACTGACCAACACTGAAAAAAAGGATTTGTGCAAATTTCAGGCGCCTAGCTTTACTCCTTCGATAGTTAGCGTGCTTTCGACAGACAGACGGACGGACATGGCTAGTTCGACTTAGAATGTAATGACGATCAGGAATATATGTACTTTATGGGGTCTCAGGCGCATATTTCGAGGTGTTACAAACAGAATGACGAAATTAGTATACCCCCATCCTATGGTGGAAGCTATAAAAAGGGTAAAAATGTCTTAAATCAGCCAAAATATATCTTCAGTTATTTGCTCTGTAACAACCCCAATCTTTATGCTTGCTATTCAAATCACCACAAATCAAATAGCTACCACCGAGGTTAAGGAGTTTCCTTAGATCGCTTTTGAAATCTGATTTACTAATATTGTTAGGGCTACCACCAGGGAAATAAACACAAACGATTTTCCATACTTCGTTGTAGTTAATTTTCAAATTCCACAACAACATTTTCGATTAACTCGTATTTGCATTTTTAGGCTGACGGAAACGCCATGTTTTGGATATTAAGGACAGTTCAACATTTTTGTAAATTAAATAATCAAAAAATTGTAACATTTTGTCTCTCATACTTCTGGCATTCCATAACATTGAATTAATTTGTGTACACATTATTTGGGATATAAATTTAAGAACAAATACTTAATAGAAAGTTTAGTAATGACACTAAGTTGCTGCTCTTTAGTTGTGCGTTTTCCTAAATTAGTTATCATGTCAATGGTTAGCTGATAAATTTCACTCTCAGAAAAGAGATCAGCGTTACCTTGTAGAGCAGCACTGAATGAAACATTTTGAAAATTTTTTGTTGCTTGTTGAAACAGAATGGTAATAACGATGAGGCTGCTGCCAATATTGTTGATCGTTATTGCTGCTATTATGAACAGAGACATTGTTATTATTAGAAGATCGTGGATTCGTAATGAGAGTTCGGTTCGGTTCGGTTGAGAATGGGAATGGTGTCGTTTTTATACCCTTCACCATAGGATGGGGGTATACTAATTTCGTCATTCTGTTTGTAACACATTGAAATATGCGTCAAAGACCCCATTAAGTATATATTCTTTATCATCACGCCATTTTAAGTCGAACTAGCCATGTCCGTCCGTCCGTCTGTCGAAGGCACGCTTACTTTCGAAGCAGTAAAGCTAGCCGCTTAAAATTTTGCACTAATACCTTTTATTAGTGTAGGCCGGTTCGGATTGTAAATGAGCCAATTTGGTCCATGTTTTGATATAGCTACCATATAAACCGATTTTGGGTTTTGACTTCTTAAGCCTCTAGCCTCGTCCGATTTAACTGAACATTTACATGAGGTGTTTTGGTATCACTTCCAACAACTGTGCCAAGTATGGTTCAAATCGGTTCATAACCTGATATAGCTGCCATATAAACCGATCTTGGATTTCGACTTTTTCAGCTTTTAGAGGGCGCAATTCTTATCCGATTTGGCTGTAATTTTGCTCGAGGTGTTTTGGTACCACTTTCAACAACTGTGCTAAGTATGATTTAAATCGGTTCATAACTTGGCATAGCTGTTATAAAAACCAATCATGGATCTTGACTTCTTGAGCCGCTGGAGGGTGCAATTCTCATCCGATTTTGCATGAGGTGTTTTGTTATGACTTCCAATAACTGTGCTAAGTATAGCGCAAATCGGTACATAACCTGATATAGCTGCCATATAAACCGATCTGGGATCTTGACTTTTTGAGCTTCTAGAGGGCACAATTATTATCCTATTTGGCTGAAATTTTGTACCACGGCTTCTCCCATGGCCTATGACATACAAATGACATATGGTCTAAATCGATCTATAGCTTAATACAGCTTTCATATTAACCGATCTCCCGAATATGTTTCTTGAGCCCATAGAAGGCGCAATTCTTATCCGAATGAACTAAAATATTACACAATGACTTCTACAATCAATCAATCAAACTATAACTTGATATAGCTCCAATAGCATAAAGTTCTTATTCATTATTCTTTGTTTGCCTAAAAAGAGATACCGCGCAAAGAATTCGACAAATGCGATCCACGGTGGAGGGCACATAAGATTCGGCCCGACCAAACATAGCACGCTCTTACTTGTTATGTTCTCCCTTATATCAATAAATGCTTTCGGTTTGGACATCTAGTGTCAGTTGATTGGTGAATTCCCATTGCAATTGGCACACTTCAGTTTTGTGTTTTCCAGCGCAAAGAGCACAGAGAGAGTTTTAACCGAACACCATTTTTCGCCGTGACCAAACATTTGGCAATTTCTGCATTGCACAACTCGATTTTTGGGGTTTCGATGAAAGTCCGATTTAATAATAGTGCGAAAGAGACAGCAATGTAAAGAGTGTCATTAAATCCATCGTATGATTTTGTAATAACTTTAACATCTTGGCATTTTGGGCTCCGAGAATTAAGCTCAGTTTCTACCTCATTGGCAGTTTTATACTCAAGACCAGAAACAACTGATTTGAATACACGATCGGAATTCTTATCATGGGAAAAGAACTGGCTGACTGGTTCTCTTTTAATATTTTGAGAACTTGATCATATGATGATAGTGATTCGCACAAAATTTTAACTCCAATTGATATTTTCTTAAGACGATAGGTTGCCACGCTTTTACTTTGCAATAAAGTATTGACAAACTCAAGATTTTGTCCCAAGACTTTAATTGGTGGAATAAATTGCGTGGATATGACACTCGCGGCAGCGGTTTCCTCTTCGTTGTCGGAATCAAAAAGTGCATGTAGAGGCTGAAAACAAGTTAGGCCGGGCCGAATCTTTTCCCGGCATCTCTTCTTAGGCAAAAAAGGATATAAGGAAAGATTTGCTCTGCTATTAGAGCGATATCAATATATGGTCCGGTTTGGACCACAATTAAATTATATGTTGGAGACCTGTGTAAAATGTTAGCCAATTCGAATAAGAATTGCGCCCTTTGTGGTCTCAAGAAGTAAAATAGAGAGATCGATTTATATGGGAGCTGTATCGGGCTATAGACCGATTCAGACCATAATTAACACGTATGTTGATGGTCATGAGAGAAACCGTCGTACAAAATTTTAGGCAAATCGGATAATAATTGTGACCCCTAGAGGCTCAAGAAGTCAAGATCCCAGATCTGTTTATATGACAGCTATATCGGGTTATTAACCGATTTGAACCATACTTGGCACAGTTGTTGGATATCAAAACAAAATACTACGTGCAATTTCATTCCAATCGGATAAGAATTGCGCCCTCTAGAGGCTCAAGAAATCAAGACCCAAGATCGGTTTATATGGCAGCTATATCAGGTTATGAACCGATTTGAATCATACTTGGCACAGTTATTGGTTATCATAACGTCCTGCAAAATTTCATTCCAATCGGATAAGAATTGCGCACTCTAGAGGCTCAAGAAGTCAAGACCAAAGATCGGTTTATATGGCAGCTATATCAAAACATGGACCGATATGGCCCATTTACAATACCAACCGACCTACACTAATAAGAAGTATTTGTGCAAAATGTCAAGCGGCTAACTTTACTCCTTCGGAAGTTAGCATGCTTTCGACAGACAGACGGACGGAAATGGCTAGATCGACATAAAATGTCGCGACGATCAAGAATATATATACTTCAGACGAATATTTCGAGTAGTTACAAACAGAATGACGAAGGGGGGTATACTACCCCATCCTATGGTGGAGAGTATAATAATTCCTTATAGGAGACCCTGAGCCATTCAATTTTAATCTTTTGTGTTTAGTAGCCATTCGAAGAGGTGACAAAAATTGAAAAGATCGATTTTACTTTGTCCCAGAAAAAGAAATAACAGGTCTGAAATTTAGCATGTAGGTACAACTAAGAAATTTATGATAGGTGATTAAATGTTCTATTTAAAATTGGTACATTTTAGTACCAAAACTGGTACCATTTGTTACTTTCTTTGCAGATGGTGCTAGAAGTCTGAAATGTGGCATGCAGGTACAGGAAGAAAATATATAATGGGTGACTAAATAATCCATTCAAAATTCGTACATTTTGGTACCAGATAGTGCAAAATATTTATAAAAGAATTGCGTGACTGACTGATCAACGCCGAGCCCAAACGGTTTAAGCTAGAGTTATGGAATTTGGCACGAATGTGGGTCTTAGATCGTAAGGGCGCGATTAAAGTGGATTTTCTGATACTCTTACATCTAGGTACTAAAAAGTACCAAGGAGTGCGAGATGATGAATGTTGGCCCAGCCCGAATGGATAGGGCTAAAGTTATGATTTAGATCTCAAATTAAATAGCGTCTCGAAAAACTATGATTTGGTTACAAAAATTTCCCAAAAACGAACCGAAAGTGGAAGAAATAGTACGTTTAGTACCGCAATCGGTACTTTTTGGTACCGTTTTTACTAATTGAATTTGGTACACTATGGCAACCCTAATTTAGAGGCCAAATGAGCTCTTGGTCTTTCGAATATTAAGGTTCTAAAAAGTTTCCAAAAAAGTACGAAATAGGTGAACTTTCCACAAAGCGAACGGGTTGTTGCGAAATATAGGGGGTAGATAGAAACAAGTAAAAGCGTGCTAAGTTCGGCCGGGCCGAATCTTATATACCCTCCACCATGGATCGCATTTTTCGAGTTCTTTTCCCGGCATCTCTTCTTAGGCAAAAAAGGATATAAGAGAAGAGTTGCTCTGCTATTAAAACGATATCAAGATATGGTCCGGTTCGGACCACAATTAATTTATATGTTGGAGACCTGTGTAAAATTTCAGCCAATTCGTATAAGAATTGCGCCCTTTGGGGCTGACGAAGTAAAATAGAGAGAACGATTTATATGGGATCTGTATCGGGCTATAGACCGATTCAGACCATAATAAACACGTTTGTTGATGGTCATGAGAGGATCCGTCGTACAAAATTTCAGGCATATCGGATAATAATTGCGACCTCTAGGGGTCAAGAAGTCAAGATCCCAGATCGTTTTATATGGCAGCTATATCAGGTTATGAACCGATTTGAACCTTATTTGACACAGTTGTTGAAAGTAAAAATAAAATACGTCATGCAAAATTTCAGCCAAATCGGATAGGAATTGCGCCCTCTAAAAGCTCAAGAAGTCAAATCCCCAGATCTGTTTATATGGCAGCTATATCAGGTTATGGACCGATTTCAACCATACTTGGCACAGTTATTGGATATCATAACGAAATACTTCGTGCAAAATTTCATTCCAATCGGATAAGAATTGCGCACTCTAGAGGCTCAAGAAGTCAAGACCCTAGATCGGTTTATATGGCAGCTATATCAAAACATGGACCGATATGGCCCATTTATAATACCAACCGACCTACACTAACAAGAAGTATTTGTGCAAAATTTCAAGCGGCTAGCTTTACTCCTTCGGAAGTTAGCGTGCTTTCGACAGACAGACGGACGGACGGACAGACGGACGGACATGGCTAGATCGACATAAAATGTCACGACGATCAAGAATATATATACTTTATGGGGTCTCAGACGAATATTTCGAGTAGTTACAAACAGAATGACGAAATTAGTATACCCCCCATTTTATGGTGGAGGGTATAAAAATATGAAAAATTCTACTGCAAACGGGAGAAACGTACATTTAGTACCGCACTGTCGTACTTTCTTTACGGATTAAACTAGAGCTCTGAAATTTTACATGTAGGTTCAACATTGAAATATATTTGATTTTTTCACGAATCGTACATTTTGGCTCCAAAAAGCACTAAATACTACGAAATGTAATTTTACAGTGAACGGAGAGTGGTAAAATTAAGTGTTTTGTTAAAAATGATCGCGGTCTTGAAAAAATATGATAAGTTGTACCAAATTGGAAATGCGGAGTGGAAGAAAACGTACTTAAATGTTGTAATTGGTACAATGTGGTACTTTCTTTATAGATTGAGCTACAGCTCCGAAATTTAGAACACATGTACATCTTGGCAGTATGTACCGGATGATTAGAAGACTTTTATGAAATTTGTATATTTAGATACTAAAACGTACAAAATAGTACCTTGTTTACGGATTGAACCATGACATAATTACCAGGTAGTGTACCGTAAACAGCTGAGTACAATTTTTTCTCGCGAAGTGCACTATCTGTCAACAAATTTTGGTTGTATTATAGTTAAGAACCATAACACACAAACAACGAAAAATGGCACGAACTAGTAACATACACAAAATCAGAGTTACACTAATCACTGATTTTGACAGATAGTGCACTCAATATTTTGTTGTTGGGCAACTGCCACTACCAGTAAATGAATATATCTTGGATTGAACTACAACTCTGAAATAGTTACGTGGAATATAGTCACATATAGGCACTATTTACCGGGCGACAAAAAGATTTCTGATATTCGTTCATTTTGGTAATAACACGTAGAAAATGGTACTTTCTTTACAGTCTGAGCTACAGCTGGTACATCTTGGCAGTATGTACCGGATGACTAGATTTTTTTGAAACTTGTACATTTTGGTTCTAAAACGTTCAAAATGGTATTTTCTTTACAGACTTGCCTAGATATCTGAAATTAAAGCTACATGTACACCTTGACAATATATTGGGTTGCCCAAAAAAGTAATTGCGGATTTTTCATATAGTCGGCGTTGACAAATTTTTTCACAGCTTGTGACTCTGTAATTGCATTCTTTCTTCTGTCAGTTATCAGCTGTTACTTTTAGCTTGCTTTAGAAAAAAAGTGTAAAAAAAGTATATTTGATTAAAGTTCATTCTAAGTTTTATTAAAAATGCATTTACTTTCTTTTAAAAAATCCGCAATTACTTTTCAGGCGACCCAATATATATATAGTGCAACTAGAAAATTTGTAATACTTACATTGAGGTACTGAAACGTACAAAATGGTACTTTCTATATGTATGGAGCTACAGTTCTCAAAATTGAAGTACCGGTACATCCCGATAGTATGTATCGGGCGACCAGAAAAATTTTTTTGAAATTCGTACATTTAGCTACAAAAATGTACAAAATTCTACTTTCTTTACAGTCTGTCCTAGAGGTCCGAAATTAAGACTATAAGTATACCATGGAATATATATTGTGCAACTAGAATTTTTTGTTTTTGAAATTCGTCAATTAAGGTACTAAAACGTACAAATGGTACGTTCTGTTTGGATTGAGCTTAACCTATGAAATTTGGCGTAAAGTTTCACCTTGACAATATATAATGGGCACAGATTTTTTTGATATATGTATATTTCGGTACTAAAACGTACAAAATGATACCTTCATTACCATAAGCTTCAGCTCTGGAATTTGGGATACAGGTACATCTTGGCAGTATGTACCGGGCGTCTAGAAATTTTTTTGATATTCGCACATTTGGTACTAAGGAACAGGCAGCTGGTTGTAGTACCGGATTGACCCGAGTCCTTTATCGGCAAGGGCTGCTGCCTCAGTGTACAACACACTGCCACAACAACAACAACAACTAAGGAACAGGGGATACTTCTCACATATTAATGGGTGCAGTTCAATTAAAGTTTCAGCTTAATGATAAGACGCCTCCTTTTTTTATGCCGAGTCCGTACAGCGTGCCGTATAGCGACACCACTTGGTAGAGAAGTTTTAACATGGCAGGATACCTTACAAATTAAGCAAGCTTTAGTAAGGGGATTACCACCACTGAAAACTTTGTTGATGTTCACGCCGGGATTCGAACCCAGGCGGTCAGCGTCGTCGGTGGACATGTTAACCTCCGTGCAACGGTAGCCTCCGTTTTGGTACTAAATCGTACAAAATAATGCTTTCTTTTCAGACTGAACTACAGCTCTGAAATTTGGGATACAGGTACATGTTTTACAGTACATACCCGGTGACTAGAAGAATTTTTTTGAAGTTCGTCAATTATGGTATTAAAACGTACAATATGGTACGTTCTTTTCGGATTGAACTTGACCTATGAAATTTGGAATGGAGTTACACCTTAACAGTATTTATTGGGCGACTAGAAGATTTTTTTCTATATTCGGACATTTTGGTATTAAAACGTACAAAATAGTACCTTCTTTACGGACTGAGTTACAGCTCTGAAATTGGGGTTACAGGTACATCTTGGCAGTATGTACCGGGCGAATATATGCTTTTTTTTTTTGATATTTGTACATTTTGGTACCAAACTGTACGAAATGGTACTTTGTTTACAGACTGAGCTAAAGCTCTCAAATTTGGGATACAGGTACATCTTGCCAGTATGTAACGTGTGACTAGACAATTTTTTGAAATTTGTACATTTAGGTACTAAAACGTACAAAATGGTACCCTATTTGCGGATTGAACTACAGCTCTGAAATTTGGAATACAGTTCCAACTAGGCACTATGCACCGGGCGACTGGAAGATTTTTCCCTCGTTCGTTTATTTTGGAACTAAAACGTACAAAATGGTACTTTCTTTACAGACTGAACTACAGCTCTGAAGTTTGGGATGCAGGTACATCTTGGCAGTATGTACCCGATGACTAGAAGATTTTTTTTGAAATATATACATTTAGATACTAAAATGTACAAAATGGTACTTTATTTACGGATTGAGCTTAAGATCTCAAAATTGCGATACAGTTACACCTGTATACAATTAATCAAGAGAATGTAATATAAATTCTGGAATTATTCAGGACATTTTAAATATACTTTAAACTTTTTAGCATACATTGTTTGCTGTTTTCAGTACTTACTCGTTGTTTGTACTTACTCGTTTCCTTGAGTGCAGAGCATCAGCCCTTGGGGTTTAAAAATATCGTCTATATTTTCAAGGCTTATGTAAAAATATGAATTTGTAGACTTTATTTGAATAATTATGATTTCGAGTTGTACAATTGACTGACTTACATAAAAAATTTTACACAAAGTAAATACTTATTTATCATTATAAAAAAAAATAATCTTATGCACTAAATTCAACGATGTATACTTAGAAGTTTTCTATTGGATTTCCATAGGATGTTATTGTACATACGATATATTACTTTGAACTGAAATGCATTTTTTTGCTTGATAAGATTGGTTCTGCATTACTATTTGCTGTCTTTTGTTTTAGTCTTAGTCTTTAGTGCAAGTCACATGTTCTGTATATTATTATAAATGTATAGTATTTAGAAATTGTAGGAGAAACTCAATGATATCTTCGTATGTGTTATTCCGAATGGAATTTTGTAATAATTAAAAACTTTATTTAAACCATTCGCGAATGGGAGGCCTAAACAAAAGTCTACACCTCTAACCACACCCTTTGTAAATTTGTACCGCAGCATGTTGTAGTTGTTATAAAATACTCAGTGGTAAATTTTAATAGTGAAAACTTTCATACTAGTTTTGAGCCGTTCACGATTGAGAGGTACTCGTTCCCGAATGGGAGGTTTTAACACAAAACTATACCTCAAACCACACCCTCCATACATTTGTACCACTGCATGCATATTTTATATGGAATAAAATACACAGCAGTTCAGCCATACCAAGGGTGAGGTTGGAGGATGTATGAAATTGGATGGTGTCTGTAAGTGGAAAGTTGTACCGGGTAGTTGTTGATATCATGAGATACCAGATAATAAAAACCGATTATCATGCCTTGCACTATATAGTACTAAAATAAAAAATCAGCAATTATCGTAAGATGGAGGTTTAAAATCAACAAAAACAAACGTAAGGGGAATAAATTATTATGTACTAATACTAAAATGTGTTGGTAAAATAGTGATCAATATAAAGCCCAAACACAAGCCGATTACTGGCTTAGATGTATGCCCATAGTGGCATGGGGCGGATTAATATCCGCAACCTCTTTTCAACCTAACCTAAAGCCAAAACATGTTGTTATTTGTGGAAAAAGGATAGCAAAAGCTGCAAATCTAAAGGCACTGTGTAGTATAATTCTTGATGTGTGTGTGTGTGTGTGTGTGTTTGAGGAAGTTTTTCCTTGGTAATTTTCTTTTGTAATATACAAGATATAGGTCTGAATTAGTCTTTTATGGTTTCATTACGATTAGCGTTAATGATACTTTAATATCTAATAATAAATTCGATCAATCGAATTTCTCTTGGTTTGGCATGCAAATAAAAAATTTTGAACACCACATATTGATCGCCTGCGATGTGTTCGTCAGCCACTCGACTGGACGATATATTGTCATGTAATATACTGGAATGCCAGAGAGTATAATCGCTGTGCCAACGCCAACCTCAACTGGGGATTGGAAGACCGATGAGATCACAAGGAAGAGGCAGATGACTAGGAATAATATGGGCAATGCCAAATTGACCCGAATAGGCCTCTCCGTCTTGGGTTGTTTGTACCGCAGCCATAATAAGCCAGAAACAGATATCAGTGTAAACAATGCCTCCACATAGCTTACGTAATTGATGAGTGCATACACATCCTTGATGAACAGTAAAATAAGGGTCAAAATACACTGAAATTAAATGGGATATTTTAATTAACAAAGTTCTTATCACGGTCGAGAAACACACTCACCAAAAATATCAACGACGGTACTGGAGTCAAACAATTAATATTTATAAGGGAAATAGCTGCTGGCAAGTGACCATTACGGGCACCAACAAAGAACAAACGGGATGAGGCAAAGATGGCGCCATTGAGTGAACCGAATGTAGAGCAAGCCACAAAGAACGGCATTAGCCACGACATGAATCCCAACATTTTATCGCCAAAAGTTACAGCCACTGCATCGGAGGACAATATCTCATCGGTGGACAGTACGGAAAAATAGGCAACATTTGTAATTACATAAATAATGGTCACCACTGGCATGGAAATGCAGATGGCTTTTGGTAAATTTCTGTACGGGTCCTTCAGTTCTTCGGTAACAAAGTTTAAATAGTTCCATCCCGAATATGAGAAAAGGCCATTATAAAAGGCCAATGCTATGAAACCGGGCGAGGTGAATGTACCATTCATAGGTTCATCCCAATGGTCAGTGTTGCCGGAAAAAAGATACCAGACTCCAGCCGCTACAATGACCAGCAATGCAAATACTTTGGTTCCGGTGAATATGTCAGTGACGCGAGTTACCCATTTGACATTGTAGCAATTTATAACCGTCAAAATGCCTGCAAAAAAGGTGTAATTTTCAATTAGTTTTACAATACCTAAACGTTTTTTTTTATTCTATAGATTACATAATCCTTACAGGCTATATTGTAAGCTAATATATATTTGTATACATATACATAAAAATGAATTTGTGTTTGTTTGTTTCTTTCTTTCTTTGTTTGTGGGTTTGTAAATTTATTTGTTCCGTATAGACTCAAAAGCGGCTGAACCGATTTCTTTGAAATTTTCACAGATTGTGGGGAGTGGTGCGGAAGGAGAAATAGGCTATATATATATATTTTTTTTGATATCGCAAGGGGTGTGGACTCTCCCCCTTGCCCCAGAAGTGCCACCCAAAAATAAAAGTAGACCGATAGTGACAATATGACACTTAAATAAAAGGTATTGGGGAGTAGAGTACAAATTTGATATCAGAAGTTGGGTCCAAGAAACGGAGGGCCGACCCGGCCCCAAAACCCCCCATAAATAGGTTGAGTGGACCATAATATGATCGGGAAGGAGGCATAGGCTTTATAATTTGATAATATCGTAAGGGGGTGGACCCTCCCCTTACCCCAAAAGCACGACTCAAAAATTAAAGTGGACCGATCGTTACAATATGGATGGAGGCTGACCCATTCCCGTTACCCCAAAAACACCACCCAAAATCAATAGTGGAGCGATAGGGATAATATGAAAGCTATTGGAGAGTAGAATATGAGTATGGTATTAAAAATAGGAACGCCCAACTCCAAAAACTGTCCCAAACAGACATATTGGACGTACATATCAATATAGGACCCGAATGAAAGGTGTTCGGCAGTGAACTTCGAATATGACATAAAAAATGAGGTCTAAGTGATTGATGGTCCCACCACCCCCGATAAGCCCCCCAAATGGGAATATTACTCGACCACAGCATGATGAAACTCAAATTAAAGGCATTTGGGTGCAGATTACGAATATAATATTAAACTTTGTGTCGAAGAATCTAGGTGGTGCTTTACCTCCTTAAATAGTGACATATGGGGTGTCATTTAATTAATGTGTGGGGACACAAATAAATGTAGGCAGCCATGCCCCTAAAATTATGACGTTCAGCGTGATAAGAGGAGTTGCAAGCCTTAACGTTAAAATTGCATTTTAAACTCATCGACAGAAAAGACCAAACGACGCGCTGCTGGTAAACACGTTTTGTTTCAAAAGTTTTACATGGTTTAATAGTAGGAACTATCGCCACCGCACCAAATAATTAGACAGGCTAATTAGTTCTTTACCACAGAAAATCGTTTAATATGGCAATTTGATTTAATTTAAAAAAAAAAAAAACTTAATAATAGGTAGTCATATAGTAATTTAAAGACAACTACCATATGAGGATCAATGTTATAGGCGTTAAGCCACGCCAAGCGAGTAGCACTTACATTTAAGTTAGCGCCATCTACTGGTTGTTTTCAATTGTATTTAGTTGATCCAATAGCCAGTAGATGGCGGTAATTTAAAGAAGCCAACATGAACAGAATAGAGGGCACAGTGGTCAAAATTTATTATCCAGGATTTATCTTTGTTATGACAACCTTCGAATAAAGAAAAAAAAAAATATAGGAACTTCGTTGCGGTTGTTTGCGGTATTATTTTTAACTTTCCCACCCAAGACGGTGTTTAAGTTTGTTTAAGTGCCAATCTTTGCCATAGAAAAAAAAATAGATATACGTAGAAAAAATTTCTATAGAAAAAAGAATCTTGGAGAAAAATCTTATTAATCTAAGTGTTGTCAAAATTTGAGAGTAAGAATAAGAAACATATTTTTGTGTGGTGTGGCACAGCGATGCGGGCCGGGCTTAGCCTTCTATATACATTGAAATAAATTTGTGTTTGTTTGTTTGTCGATTTCATTGTTTGTGTGTTCCATATAGGCTCAAAAACGTCTGAACCGATTTTCTTGAAATTGCAGATGGTGCATTATTGACCCGTCGTGAAAAAAAGGGTACTTCATTTTTTGACATGTGAAGGGGGGACCCTCCGCTTTACCCTAATTTTCAAAAACACCAGATATCGTAGAAAAATTGGTCGATTTAAGTGAAATTTTGTTTGCACACTTTCAGCAACCTAAGAACAGGTAGCAAAATCTGGGGTGAGGTGCCTAGGAGGGCTGCCCACCCCCAAAACCCGCCAAACGGATAAATCGACCAATCACTACAACATGGGTATCAAATTAAAAGTATTTCAGAGAAGAAAGCGAATCTGATATCCAATTGTGGGACTAAGTGTTTCATGGATCAGCCCACCCCCTAAAAACATCTCAAATCGGACATACTTCCCGACCATGGCAATATGGATCTTAAATGAAAGGTCTTTTGGAGTAGAGCACGAAATTGACTTTCACTTTTGGGACCAGATATCTAGACGTCCAAATTTTACTGACCATTGCAGTATGGGGTTTAAATAAGAGGTATTTGAGAGTAGAACAAGTAAAAGCGTGCTAAGTTCGACCGGGCCGAATCTTATATACCCTCCACCATGGGTAGCATTTGTCGAGTTCTTTTCCCGGCATCTCTTCTAAGGCAAAAAAGGATATAGGAAAAGATTTGCTCTGCTATTATAGCGATATCAAGATAGGGTCCGGTTTGAACCACAATTAAATTATATATTGGAGACCTGTGTAAAATTTCAGCCAATTCGAATAAGAATTGCGCCCTTTGGGGGCTCAAGAAGTAAAATAGAAAGATCGATTTATATGGGAACTGTATCGGGCTATAGACCGATTCAGACCATAATAAACACGTATGTTTATGTTGATGGACATGAGAGAATCCGTCGTACAAAATTTCAGGCAAATCGGATAATAATTGCTTCCTCTAGAGGCTCAAGAAGTCTAGATCGCAAATCGGTTTATATGGCAGCTATATCAGGTTATGAACCGATTTGAACATTATTTGACACAGTTGTTGAAAGTAAGAATAAAATACGTCATGCAAAATTTCAATCAAATCGGATAAGAATTGCGCCCTCTAGAGGCTCACGAAGTCAAGACCCAAGATCGGGTTATATGACAGCTATATCAGTTTATGGACCGATTTGAACCATACTTGGCACAGTTTTTGGATATCACAGCAAAACACGTCGTGTTTGGCCCATTTACAATACCAACCGACCTACACTAATAAGAAGTATTTGTGCAAAATTTCAAGCGGCTAGCTTTACACCTTCGGAAGTTAGCGTGCTTTCGACAGACAGGCGGACGAACATGGCTAGATCGACATAAAATGTCACGACGATCAAGAATATATATACTTTATGAATTGTGCCCCCTAGTGGCTCAAGAAATTAAGACCCAAGATCGGTCCGATTTAGCACATTTACAATTCCAACCGACCTACACTAATAAGAAGTATTTGTGCAAAATTTCAAGCGGCTATCTTTACTCCTTCGAAAGTTAGCGTGCTTTCGACAGACAGTTGGACGGACGGACAGACGAAAGGACATGGCTAGATCGACTTAAAATGACATGACAATCAAGAATATATATACTTTATGGGGTCTTAGACGCATATTTCGAGGCGTTAAAAACAGAATGACGAAATTAGTATGCCCCCATCCTATGGTGGAGGGTATAAAAACAAATAAAATTGCTGCAAATGTTGTAAGTTTTAATGCTTACCGAACCATGTCAATGAACTGAGAAATAGTGATAATCAGCACATCCAATTTCTTCTTATTCTGTTCTTTGATAAAAAGAAGAAACCATTATTTGAATAGGAAAAGGTATCACTTACGGAATTTAACGCAAATTTTTATATATATCCCGTTTACTCCTATTAATTCGAATTGAAAATGTGATTAAAACTGTTTCAACTATTCACTTGTACTTGCACTGAAAATGTTATGTCAGCGCTCAGAACTGAAATAAAATTATGTTGGAGCTGAAGCAGAATTAATTGGCTTAATAGCTCAATGTTTGTTTTATTTTTGTTTTCAAATTCTTCGAAACTAACATAACTTGATTTTTAACATATTGTCTAATTCCCTTTCTCTATAAATAAAGGTTGCCATTAGAATAGACATTTTAATTATTTAATGTAAAATATACAATTTTCTATTTGGCAGTTTGAAGATATAAGAGATACTTTTCTTTGTATTCCCTCCACCATTGGAAGGGAGTATACTAATTTCGTCATTCTGTTTGTAACTCCTCGAAATATTCGTCTTAGACCCCATAGTGTATATCTATTCTTGATCGTCATGATATTTTAAGTCGAACTAGCCATGTCCGTCCGTCCGTCTGTCTGTCGAAAGCACGCTAACTTTCGAAGGAGTAAAGCTAGCCGCTTGAAATTTTGCACAAATACTTCTTATTAGTGTAGGTCGGTTGGGATTGTAAATGGGCTATATCGGTCCACGTTTTGATATAGCTGCCATATAAACCGATCTTGGATCTTGACTTCTTGAGCCGCTAGAGGCCACAATTCTTATCCGATTTGTCTGAAATTTTGCATGAGGAGTTTTGTTATGACTCATCAACAACTCAACAACTATGCTAAGAATGGTTCAAATCGGTCCAGAACCTGATATAGCTGCCATATAAACCGATATGGTATCTTGACTTCTTGAACCTCTAAAGGGCGCAATTATTATCCGATTTGGCTGAAATTTTGTACAACGGCTTCTCATGACCTCTAACATACGTGTCGAATATGGCATGAATCGGTTTATAGCCTAATACAGATCCCCTATGCAAACCTTTTCATAGTTTAGATACATAAGAACTCGTCTGTAAACAACTTGTTCTGACCATTTGAGTTACTGCTAAAAATATCTTTAGAAACACGCACATTATGTGAATTATTTTCTAAAATGTCTTAAAATTAAAAGGAGGCCACCGTAGCGGAGAGGTTACTATGTCCGCCTATTACGCCGAACGCCTGGGTTCGAATGCTGGCGATACCATCAGAAAAAAATGTCAGCGGTGGTTTTCCCCTCCTAATGCTGGCAACATTTGTGAGGTACTATCCCATGTAAAACTTTCCTCCACAGAAGTGTCGCACTGCGGCACGCCGTTCGGACTCGGCTATAAAAAGGGGGCCCCTTATCATTGAGCTTAAACTTGAATCGGACTGCACTCATTGATATGTGAGAAGTTAGCCCCTGTTCCTTAGTGGAATAGTCATGGGCAAAATTTGCATTTTTATACCTTCCACCATTGGATGGGGGGTATACTAATTTCGTCATTCTGTTTGTAACTACTCGAAATATTCGTCTAAGACCCCATAAAGTATATATATTCTTGAACTAGAAAAGCGATTTTGATGCAGTCAATATTACTTATTATATCCTCAACGACTTTCAAAAGTGTAGTAGTGCAACTGTGCTTAGGGTGAAATCCTGGCTAGAGGTTCGTTAAGAGTGAATTATCCGCAACATGCTTCGAAATTTGTTTGTTCAAAGATGTTCAAATATCTTCGAAATGTATGGAAGTATGGCTATAGCTCTTAATTCTTGATTAGTTTTCGATATTGGGACTACTTCTTAATATAATATTGTTAAAGAATTAATAAGTGCAGGTCAGAGTATGGGAAAAAATCCTTTTTAAAAATTTAGAATCGATTCGATTAGATCCCACAGCAATGGATTTGACAGCATCTAAGTGTTCGAAATCAAAAAGCAGATTCGGAGTAATGTCATTGTCAATATTAATAAATACATTCCCAAAAAAGTTAATATTGGGCCTTGGCAGAGATATTGGTTTGCCTAAAAAGTAATTGCGGATTTTTTAAAAGAAAGTAAATACATTTTTAATAAAACTTAGAATGAACTTTAATCAAATATATAATTGCCATTTTGTTCGATAACCTTGTGCCATCTTCCTGGCAAATTTAGTATTCCACGCTCATAGAACTTCTGGCCTTTATCTGCAAACAACTGAACCAAGTGCGATTTTATAGCCTCATCATTGCCGAAATTTTTACCCATTAAGGAGTTCTGCAAAGATCGAAATAAATGGTAGTCTGATGGTGCAAGGTCAGGGCTATATGGTGGATGCATCAAAAGTTCCCAGCCAAGCTCACTCAGTTTTTGGCGATGTGTGCGGTCTAGCGTTGTCCTGGTGGAATATGACACCTTTACGATTGACCAATTCTGGTCGCTTCTCCTTGATGGCTGTATTCAGTTTGTCCAATTGTTGACAGTAAACATCCGAATTAATCGTTTGGTTCCTTGGAAGCAGCTCAAAATATACCACACCCTTCCAATCCCACCAAACAGACAGCATAACCTTCTTTTGGTGGATATCAGCCTTTGAAGTGGTTTAAGCTGGTTCACCATGCTTGGACCATGATCGTTTTCGACTAACGTTGTTGTAAACAATCCGTTTTTCATCTCCAGTTATGATTCGTTTTAAAAACGGATCGAATTCATTGCGTTTAAGGTGCATATCACAAGCGTTGATTCGGTTTGTTAAATGAATTTCTTTCAATACATGTGATAAAAAATTGCAAATTTTGCCCATGAACATTCCACTAAGGAACAGGGGCAAACTTCTCACATATCAATGAGTGCAGTCCGATTTAAGTTTTTAAGCTCAATGATAAGGGGCCTCCTTTTTATAGCCGAGTTCGAACGGCGTGCCGCAGTGCGACACCTCTTTGGAGAGAAGTTTTACATAGCATAGTACCTCACAAATGTTGCCAGCATTAGGAGGGGAAAACCACCGCTGAAAATTTTTTCTGATGGTCTCGCCAGGATTCGAACCCAGGCGTTCAGCGTAATAGGCGGACATGCTAACCTCTGCGCTACGGTGGTACCTATATTAAAATTGACGCCAAACAAACAAATGTAAACAAAATTTCGCGCACTTTTTTCTAAAGCAAGCTAAAAGTAACAGCTGATAACTGACAGAAGAAAGAATGCAATTACAGAGTCACAAGCCGTTGAAAAAATTTGGCAACACCGACTATATTACTTCTATATTACCGACAATTACTTTTTGGGCAACCCAATATATATTTGAAAAGCTTTCATTAATCGCATCCAAATCCACATTAGCATCAATTGCTATATTATCGTCCCCTATTCCAATTCACTTAATATGCCTCTTTTGAGTAGCGCAATCAGGCGATAGTGCTGGATGCTGGAAGGGATAAAACTGACATTCCAAGCACTTCGACAGAAGCTGTGAAGAGCATAACACTGCTTAAGAGCTGAAAAAGAGCTTTCCGCTTTATATGCTCTGGGAAGACCAATCTAGCCCTCCCTCAATGGAGACTTCAGACAGTGTCCTCAGGAACGAAGGAAGCCCGAATGGCCCCTGCGTGTTCATGAAGGACTGTGATCCCAAAAGGAGACCACAGCCATCACGGAAGGGGAAGATGGTGGTTGAGAATGGTAAGGAGCCATTCTCTTACGCCAAAGTGGCAAGAAAGCAGCACATAGATGAAATGACTTATGCAGTCATCAATATCGGCAGTGCATCCGGTAGGATTCCACCAGATCATCAGTCCAAAGTGAAGCATCTAGTATTCGAACAGATTTTTTGATCATGTGTTGAACTCTGAAAGGGAACCACCCATATGGATTATGAGCTGCGAGTATTGAGGGAACATCTTTACGCTGCGCTTTGTGTCAGCAGAATGTATTGATACCGTCAAAAAGCTCTTTGGAAGTATCCACACTCCTTGGGGCGCAAAGCTCAAAGTGGCGAGAAAAAGGCCGACAGACCCATAAGCCTTACATCCTTTCTATCCTGTGGACACCATGTTAAAGAGTATGACATCCAGCGAACTGCTCAAATACAAACAGCATGCCTATGTCAAGGGAAGGTCAGTGGAGACTGCCCTGCACGAGGTTGTCCATAAAATGGAAGAATGCTTCGATGTCAAGACGTACATATTGGCGGTATGCATTGACATCGAGGGGTTTTTAGCAATGTGCGGACCGACATACTGATTCAATCCCTAGACTAGTATCGGGTGGACCGGAACAAGTGGATAAACCATTGACATACAGATTGAGTGTATGAGGTCAAGTGCGTGTCACTACTGCCAGCGGCAGTCTTGGATTGACGGAGTCTTGGTATTGCCATCTAGAAGATCATGTTATACAGATGGATCGAAGCTAGGGAACAGAATGGGCCTAGGGGTCTACATTGAGAACCCAGGGACTGAAATCCGATTTAAGCTGCCTGACCATAATGCGGTCCTGCAGGAAGAGATCCGCTCGGTCACGGAATGCGCGAGTTGGTGTGGTGTTAATGGGAGGACGTCGAGTGCAAACATCTTTACGGACAGTGAACTAGCCATCAGTGCAATAACAACCAGATGGCACGATCCGCGTTGCTTGGGTAACGGGTCATATCGGTGTAAGGGGGAATGAAAATGCAGACGGTTTGGCAGTGAAGGCCAGAGGACTGCCGTCAATAACCTGGTTAAGCCGCAGCTTTTCTGGTCGACGCAATCCGAGTTAAAGCGCTAGAAACAGGGGAACGGTCGGTAGGACGACGAGAATCCTATGGGTAGATTCATATTGTGTGAAGACGAAGCTATTACTGAAAGGAAGTAAGAAGTTGATCAGTATAGCTTCCGGTATCATAACAGGATACAAAGGACTACGAGCTCACATATGCAAAATCGATGCGGCAAGTGATAGCATGTGTATGGAATCTAATGAGACGTTAGAACATTTCCTTTGCCACTGCCCGGCTTTCGTGGCTATCAGACTCCGGCAATGAGGTGTTTGTTACGCCCTAATTTGGTTCATGTCTTACAGACTTAGGGTCGTGGTATGGGATTTATGTAAGTAGCACTTAGGGATTTAAGTAGCACAGAATTCCTGACTTAGACTTTCTTCTTCGGCTTAGGCTTACCCTCCAACATGGGATGGTGGTGTACTGATTTCGTCAATCTGTTTGTAACTTCCCGAAATAGTCGTCTATGACCCCATAAAATGTATATATTCTTGATCTAGTTTCTATATATATTATGCTAGTATCTATTGGGTTGCCCAAAAAGTAATTGTCGGTAATGTAGTAGTAATATAGTCGGCGTTAATAAATTTTTTCAACGGCTTGTGACTCTGTAATTGCATTCTTTCTTCTGTCAGTTATCAGCTGTTACTTTTAGCTTGCTTTAGAAAAAAAGTGCGCGAAATTTTGTTTACATTTGTTTGTTTGGCGTCAATTTTAATATGGGTACCACATGTATTGAAAGAAATTCATTTAACAAACCGAATCAACGCTTGTGATATGCACCTTAAACGCAATGAATTCGATCCGTTTTTAAAACGAATCATAACTGGAGATGAAAAATGGATTGTTTACAACAACGTTAGTCGAAAACGATCATGGTCCAAGCATGGTGAACCAGCTCAAACCACTTCAAAGGCTGATATCCACCAAAAGAAGGTTATGCTGTCTGTTTGGTGGGATTGGAAGGGTGTGGTATATTTTGAGCTGCTTCCAAGGAACCAAACGATTAATTCGAATGTTTACTGTCAACAATTGGACAAATTGAATACAGCCATCAAGGAGAAGCGACCAGATTGGTCAATCGTAATAGTGTCATATTCCACCAGGACAACGCTAGACCGCACACATCTTTGGTCACTCGCCAAAAACTGAGTGAGCTTGGCTGGGAACTTTTGATGTATCCACCATATAGCCCTGACCTTGCACCATTAGACTACCATTTTTTTCGATCTTTGCAGAACTCCTTAAATGGTAAAACTTTCGGTAATGATGAGGCCATAAAATCGCACTTGGTTCAGTTTTTTGCAGATAAAGGCCAGAAGTTATATGAGCGTGGAATACTAAATTTGCCAGGAAGATGGCAAAAGGTTATCGAACAAAATGGCAATTATATATCTGATTAAAGTTTATTCTATGTTTTATTGAATAAGCATTTACTTTCTTTTAAAAAATCTGCAATTACTTTTTGGGCAACCCAATAGCTTTGGCAGAGCAGATTAAAGGCTCCACGCTTCGCATGGTGAATGAGGATGCACCCACTAGGATTACGAGGAGGCATTTCCATGGCATCCCCCGATCTCCTGAGTGACGTATCCTTGCAAGCCGTTATTTCTTTGGGATCAGACCACCTCCCCATAATTTTCAGCATCGACCGACTTCATTACCTCCGAGCGCCGGACGCTTGTCAATAAGAAGAAGACCGATTAGACGGGCTTCAAGGAGTACACTAATCGCCGCTTAAGTAAACTAATACCCCCCTTGAATGTGCTAGTTGCCGAGCGGAAATTCTGAGACATCATTAAATCTGGAGTCAACGAAAATAAGCGGAATTTGTGGCTGGAACACTTAGAGCACTCTTATTACCTATGTTGTTGTTGTAGCCACATTTTCATGTGAAGATGGCGATCCTCGTCATGCTCATGTAGGTGAGCAAGCTTGTTCCGGTCCAAAGGAGTCGAAGTCGAAGCAACGTAGAGTTAAACAGGGAGTGTTATCTCCGACACTGTTTAATCT
This sequence comes from Stomoxys calcitrans, assembly GCF_963082655.1. NCBI lineage: Eukaryota > Metazoa > Arthropoda > Insecta > Diptera > Muscidae > Stomoxys > Stomoxys calcitrans. The sequence continues at coordinate 114,023,143 of NC_081552.1, read as the reverse complement.
CTACCTATCCTCCATTCCACGTCTGCTCTGTGACACGCAGTGGAATAATATTCCATCAAGAGGCAAAGATCCTGCCAGTGCGGAGACATAACAACATGCTGTCTAAGCAATACCTTTTGGGCTTTATCACAGGGACCATCCAAATCATCATCTTGTGGATAGGTATCCAACGCCCAGAATCCTTAAAGTTGATCTACATGATGTAGAGCGTGACGTTCAGCGCTACAACAGAAAACCTCTAAATCAAGCAAGTCTAGACAACATTCATACAGACACAGTAGCAGATGCGGTGAATAGCTACCGGGTGAATGAAGTCCTTAGACATCGACCGTCTCCCGTTGCACCAGAAGAAATTAACCTCCCGTTGCACCAGAAGAAATTAACAGCCAGACCTAGATCCATCTGGACGCACCCCATCTTAGTCGCAGAGGTCCTGGATCTGGACACTCAACAGAATCAAGCAGACGAAAGATAGAACACAACAAACTGCTACAACAACAACAAGAATAGAAAATTTTAACATCATCTGCATATATTAGCACCTTTGACCGAAGTATCACATTAGCCCGGTCCTTCCTCGAGGAACTATATCTGACTATATTTTGTCAGATATAGTATTTCCTACCTTCACCACTTGAGCTCTGCCCATTAGGTATGATCTTATCCAGTTCAAAAATGGGTTGAAGACCCATACGATACAATTCCAATAGTACTAGTTCATGATTGCCCTTATCAAAAGCTTTGCTAAAGTCTATATGAAAACAGGCAGTTTGAGTTTGAGTTAGATGAGACTTGAAAGGAAAAAAACTCTATCACCACTTTTCAAATAATTTAAGAATTGAATTTAATTTGTCGATTCCTCTATAGTTCGATGCTTCGATTTTACTACCCGAATTAAATAAAGGGACAATAAACGATTCTCTTCAAATTGGTGGTAAACAGCCAGTATCCAGAGGCATATTAAACATTATAGAGAGGAAGTGCAATTCTCTGGGCAGTTTTTGAGGCCGGGGACCGTTGTTTCCTTTAGACATTCCAAATTGGCCAACACTGTTTTAACATCTAATAATGGGAAATTAATAGTTGAGAATTCTGTAACACGCTAGGGATATTGGAGTGTAGAATTATATACTCTTTCAGAGTAGGCAGTTTTAAAAAATGATGCAAGTATATTGGAGATCCCACTGTCATCATCTTATCCAAAATGTAAGTCTTTGGACAATCATTACATCGACGCTATGATTTTACAAATCCATTCTCTATTCTCGATATAAAGCCGCGATATAGTCGTTTATTCAAGATAATGTATTCCGATCTTGTGACGAAATAGTTTACGAAGTGTAAACAAGAACCACATTTCTTAAATTTCTTATAAGACTTATTTTTCCTATTCTTAGCCTTGATAAAGCAGCCGAATGCCTCCACAAGGGAACAGTGTTTTTACAATTGCACGTAGCGCCTTGAAGTATCTCCATAGTGTTTACTTACATGTTATGACAGCTGCCAGCAGCTGCACTGGTACAGCTGGGGCATCGCAGGATGGCCAGAATGGTTGCAGCAGATATTGAGCAAAAGTTAACGCTGTTATAGCATTTCCCGTGGGCACCAAAATTAACAGAGCTACCCATAAATATAAAAAGGCTGGCAATGGACCAAAAGCTGTACCGATGTAGGCATAATCACCTCCCGATTTTGGGATCATAGTTCCTGAAATAAAAAAAAAAAGAGAATTAAAATTTAAAAAATACAACTAGATTACAGTCATTGCACTATTCTTTGCAAAATTTGTAAGATCCGGAAAATTCTATTTCGGCACATATTTTCAAAATCTCTAAGTATGCCATCTAATATGCAAATGTAAATTTGGCCATTAACATTCAAGTTTAAGCTCAATGATGGGGGACCTCCTTTTTATAGACAAGTCCGAACGGTGGGGATAAGTTCTCACATGACTTCTATGCATGGCAAAGTACCTCACAAATTTCACCAACAGATAAGTATTTTCTTGATATCGACATATGCAAATTACATCCAGATTGTTCTTTTTAATAGCAGAGAAGTGGTAAAGCATACTTTTCATAAATATGACACCCATAGTTTCTCTTCACATTATATGAATGTTCGTAGTTAAAGCAAAATGTTTAGCAATTTTAAACCAGTAAGGAAAGGCAAAAGTCGGGCGGTGCCGACTTTGTAATACCCTACACCTACCCTACAGGTACAAAGTGGGAGCTATATCTAATTCCGAACCAATTTTGATGGACCTCGGCGAATGTTTTCAGATGAGTTATTATACAATCTTTATCAAATTTCTGTAATAAATACGGTTGACAAATGGCAACATTATTGCAAAATACCCAAAATCGGAAGAACATATATATGGGAACTACATCTAAATCTGAACCGAATTTGACCAAACTTCTTAGATATTGTGGTAGGCATCCAGGAAAGCGTTTTTCACAATTTTGGCAATTAATGCGCTTGCTGTGGCTCTAGAACTGAACATCGGTCGATATACATTTATGGCAGCTATATCTAAATCTGATCCGATTTCTTTGAAACTCACTAGTAATAGTAAGCCATAAGAAATCCTTTCTGCCAAATTTCGAGAGAATCGGTAAACTCTATAACTTTACCAGTAATGTCGAGAGTCAAGAGAAAATCCTTTCTGCCAAATTTTGACCGAATCGGTTATTAATGCATTATTTAAATGCATTTTACTGGAAATCGGACGAACATATATATCGGAGCTATATCTTAATCTGAGCCGACTTTTTCCAATTCCAATAGGCTTCGTCTCTAGACCGAAAAACATGCCTGTACCAAATTTTTGAATGATCGGATGAAATCTACGACCTGTAGTTTGTACACAAATTAACATGGACAGACAGACAAACAGACATAGCTAAATCGAATCAGAAAGTTATTCTGAGTCGATCGGTATACTAAGTGGATCTCTCTTCCTTCTGGGTGTTACAAACAAATTCACTAAGTTATAATATCCTGTACCACAGTAGTGGTGTGGGGTATAAACAGCAGGTCGACTACTAAAAAGCTGTTGTTTGCTGAAAATGACTGCTGTCCAGTTTATGATGGTATTGTTAGGAGGCTAAGTAAAATATTTCATGCCTAATGATAAAACGCACTCTAGTTGGTCTCTTAGTTTTTTTTTTTTATCTTACTATGTTTCTAAAGAATGTTCTCTAGAATGTTAAAGCTTTTCCATTCAAAAATCGTGCATTATAACATTATATAAAAAATTTGAAATATTCTCATTTTATTGAGATTTTATTGTGAAACAAACTGGATTACTCAAGTAAAAACCAGGATTAACTGAATAAGGTTAAGCCAAGCGATCAGCCGATATACTTTTTTTTTAATATTTGACAGTACTTGGCATTAAGGATGTCAACTTGTTCTCTTTTTACATTCATTCTTTGTTTACGTTTTCTCCTATATGATGACATTTTCAATCGTCAAATTTGACATCCTTAATGATGTTTATGGGGCCTATCCACTTTGTGTTTTTGCATGTGACCTAACCTTCTATTAGTGAATCCTGAGTAAAAACGAATAAAATTCTGTCGGGTCGAACTTTGTATACTCAAATATATGTCTATCGCTAAAGACATTAATTAGATCGTATGCGGCAAGGATGTTCATGTGCCTAATACCGTTAACTGTTCCCAAATGGGCGAAGATTATGTAATCGGAAGACTAATCTGTATGGCAGCTATACCCAAACATGGTTTGATCTGGATCATATAAATGTCCCCTTTATAGATCCAATTTTACACTCCACAGGCTACACCCAAACTACCAACTACGACTCCTAAACCACTTAAAGTTGCCCCGAATAAGAAAGCGATTTTTGCAGCGAAATTCGCTGCTGAAACTTCCACTGATGACATGTTATTTTATATAAAATCAAAGATTAACATTGATGTCGAATTGAGTGTTTACAAATTTAAGTACCTTGAAAGGCGTAGCAAAGCTTCTTTCCGAATCATTGTTCCAGAAGACATTTTTGAAGTCGTTATAAAACCTGATTTTTGGCCCGCTAAGGCATTTATCCGAGAATATATCTTTAAGGATACGCCTCGATCTGATGTTGTTTACCTCCCAACTAATTCTTACTCTAAAATTATGCCAAAAAACTGAATTTATCATTTGCTGCTGATTACATTTCTCTAGTATATCAAAATGTTAGAGGGTTAAATACAAAACTGTCGCCTCATTACTCATATCATCGCTTTTACTGAAACTTGGCTTCAGAATAAGGTATACGATTCCGAAATATTACATTCCAAATATCAAATATATAGGCGTGCTCGGAACGGTAAAATTAAAAATTCTGGCGGTGGTGTGCTAATAGCGGTCTCCACTGAATTTCCTTCTGAAGAAATAATAGTGGAATCTTCCTTGGATATTGAATTATTAGCCGTAAAATATTTTTGAAAAATGTTTCAATATTTATTTCATGCTCTTACGTCCCACCCTCTTCATGTGAGGATATTTATTTAAAACACGTATCTGCAATCCAATCAGCATTTCAGTCGTCTCAACCAAGAGACACATTGATTGCCCTTGGTGATTTTAATCTTCATCAAATTAACTGGATTCATTCGTCCGAGCCAAATGATTTAACACCCGTTGTTGTTGTTGTTGTTGTAGCAGTTTATTGTGTACTATCTTTCGTCTGCTTGATTCTGTTGAGTGTCAAGACCCAGGAACTCCGCGACTAAGATGGGGTGCGTCCACAGGGATCTGGGTCTGAGTCGAGTGGGTCTGGCCGGGCAGTTAAACAGGTGACGTGTATCGTGCGGTCCCTGGTTACAGTCGGGACATACATCTTGCACATCGGCATCAATCCTAGCTCTGTGGGAATTGAGGCGGCTGCATCTTGTCTCCTGGTGGAGGTGGTCCACATGAGAACTAAGGAGGCAGCCCGTCGCAGTTCGGAGGGCGGCATTCTGACAGATCTGATTATTATTCCACTGCGTGTCACAAAGCTGACGTGACCACACTGGCGCTGCATAACTTACCACAGACCGGCCAATTGCTTTGTACGTGGTCAACAAGGTTTCTTTGTCTGCACCCCAAGTGCTGCCAGCGAGTGACTTGAGGACCTTGTTTCTACTTTTGACTTTATTGCAGATTGCTGTGGCATGTGGGGAGAAAGTGTAGGAGCTGTCAAATGTGACGCCAAGTATTTTGGGACACTTGATGGTCGGAATCAATTCTCCATCGACCATCACAGTCAGCTCAGAATTCACCTCACGCGTATTTGTAGTGAACAGTGTGGCTGAAGATTTGGTGGCGGATATCTTCAGATTTTTTGCAGCGAAATATGAGGCAAGCTCGTTGAGGTAGACGTTCAACCTATCGCAGATGTCATCAATGGGTGGGTAACACCCGTGATACCAAATGGCATTTCTAATGAATGCATCGGCATATTGTTAAATTTTGGTCTTTTTCAAATTAATTATATAAACAATTCATTTTCTAAATTACTCGATCTTGTTTTCGTTAATCAACCATCTGAGCTATGTTTAAGTTCTAATGATCCGATTGTAAGTCCTGAGGATATATATCATCCGACACTCACATTACTTATACTCTATCCCACTTCTAAAGTTAAAAGAGATGTATATGGTTGCCCAAAAAGTAATTGCGGATTTTTTAAAAGAAAGTAAATGCATTTTTAATAAAACTTAGAATGAACTTTAATCAAATATACTTTTTTTACACTTTTTTTCTAAAGCAAGCTAAAAGTAACAGCTGATAACTGACAGAAGAAAGAATCCAATTACAGAGTCACAAGTTGTGAAAAAAATTGTCAACGCCGACTATATGAAAAATCCGCAATTTCTTTTTGGGCAACCCAATAGCAATTGAAAACGTGTACTGTTTTGCTAAAACTGATTACATCAAACTGAACTCCCTACTCTCATCTGTTCATTGGAATGAAATTTTCAGATCTAAAGATATCAATGAATTGATTTCAACTTTTTATACTGTGCTACTTGACTTTATTTCTCAATCTGTCCCTAAAACTACTTTTCGCAACGCATCTGGTCCTCCATGGAATACAACCAATCTTTCTAGGCTGAAGAACAAGAAGAATAAATTATATAAAAGGTTTAAACGCTCAGGGTCAACGTATAATAAAGAAAACAAATTGACGTATGGTAGTTATTTGAAAAAAATTAGAAATCAATTGAAATTAAATACTAAATCCTTCTACAAATTTGTGAATTCAAAGCGTTGTTGTAAAAGTTTACCGAATTTTCTTAGATATAAAGCTAACGTAGCCGATAACGATTCAGGCATTGCCGACATCTTTGCTGACTTTTTTAGCACTACCTACTCAGATAATTATTATGATTTATGTGGAACATATCCATACACAATCAACAATTCAGCTTTTATAGATTCAGATTGGCGAAAACGTAGTACTTGAAAATTTAAGGTCACTGAAGATAACTTTTAATCCCGGTCCAGATGGAATTCCATCGAACATTTTAAAGCATTGCGCTCTCGAACTTTCGTATCCCCTTTGTACACTTTTCAACAGATCATTAAAGCATGGATATCTGCTGGAATTGTGGAAGCAATCTTATATAAGACCATTATTTAAAGCCGGAAATCGCAATGAGGTATCTAATTACAGGGGCACTTCAATTTTGAATGCTATTCCGAAGCTATTAGAGAAAATTCTGACTGACACTATTTCACATCAAGTCTCTTCTATATTGTCTCCCTACCAACATGGGTTCCGGAAATCGAAATCGACGATAACAAATATTTTAGTATTTACTTGTTTAGTCAACGATGACTCTAAGGAACGCTACCAAACGGATACTATGTATACCGATTTTAGTAAACATTTGATAAAGCCAACCACAACCTTCTGTTAAGAAAAATAGATCTTATTGGTTTCAGTCCATCTTTACTAAAGTGGATCAGATCATATCTGACTGGACGTACTCAAAGAGTTAAATTTGGTACTGCAGTTTCCAAACCAATTGTTGTCTCTTCAGGTGTTCCACAGGGCAGTCACCCTGGCCCTGTGCTGTTTTGTTTGTTCATAAACGATCTCCCTTTTGCTTTAAAGCACTCCAATATTTTGATGTATGCAGATGATGTAAAGATCTTTAGATCAACGAGAGACTCTGATGAACACTGTTATCTTCAGTATGACCTTGATACTCTTTACGAATGGTGCAACCAGAACTTTATGGAACTTAATATTTCAAACACATATCATTTTCAAGAATAACCTCTCTTAAAACTAGTTACTTTTTGGGTTCCTATCAACTTGAAGTAGTCTATAGCTTTAAAGACCTTGGATTTCTTCTCGATCAACGCTTAAACTTCCGTCAAAACTTCTCAATGGTGGTAAACAAAGCACGTAGTGCTCTTGGCTTCATGAAACGCTGGAGTAAAGAACTTAACGATTTCTCTGTGACGAAAAACTTATATACGTCGCTAGTTAGAAGTAATCTCGAGTACGGTTCAGTGGTATGGGATCCGTACTACAATATTCATTCTGATTTGATAGAATCAGTTCAAAAACAATTTCTACTATTTGGCTCCGTCGAAATGGGTGGGACAGAAGTTCATTACCTTCGTATGAGTACCGATTAAATCTTATAAAGCTTCCTATATTAAAAAGTCGTAGAACCATGCTAAACATTACGTTTTTGACTAAATTAATTCATGGCCAAATAGATTCCTGCTCTCTTTTGAGTCGAATTTTCTTTAACGTTCCTATCAGACCTACCAGATATTTTGATCTTTTGAAAATTTCTTATTATAAAACCAACTTTGCCAATAATGATCCTTTTCGGCACCTATGTTATCAATTTAATCAACTGAAAGATATTATAGAACTATCTGAGAATCGAGAAAGTTTGAAAAGGAAAATTATGTTATTTTTAAATTCTTAGGTTAATACAGTTGTAAATATATTGTTTTTAGTCTGTAAGGGTATTTATTATCTATAAACTTAAATAAAAACAAGTAACAGTGTGTTAAGTTCGGCCGGGCCGAATCTTATATACCCTCCACCATGGAGCGCATTTGTCAAGTTCTTTTCCTGACATCTCTTCTTAGGCAAAAAAGGATATAAGAAAAGATTTGCTCTGCTATTAGAGCGATATCAAGATATGGTCCGGTTTGGACCACAATTAAATTGGTCCAAAAAAATGTCAGCCAATTCGAATAAGAATTGCGCCCTTTAGGGGCTCAAGAAGTAAAATAGAGTGATCGACCATAATAAACACGTACGATGATGGTCATGAGAGAATCCGTCGTACAAAATTTCAGGCAAATCGGATAATAATTGCGATCGGTTTATATGGCAGCTATATCAGGTTATGAACCGATTTAAACCTTATTTGACATAGTTCTTGAAAGTAACAATAAAAAACGTCCTGCAAATTTTCGGCCAAATCGGATAGGAATTGCGCCCTCTAGAAGCTCAAGAAATCAAGTCCCCAGATCTGTTTATATGACAGCTATATCAGGTTATAAACCGATTTGAACCATACTTGGCACAGTTGTTGGATATCATAACAAAATATTGGGTTGCCCAAAAAGTAATTGCGGATATTTTAAAAGAAAGTAAATGCATTTTTAATAAAACTTAGAATGAACTTTAATCAAATATAGTTTTTTTACACTTTTTTCTAAAGCAAGCTAAAAGTAACAGATGATAACTGACAGAAGAAAGAATTCAATTACAGAGTCACAAGCTGTGAAAAAATTTGTCAACGCCGACTATATGAAAAATCCGCAATTACTTTTTGGGCAACCCAATACTACGTGCAAAATTTCATTCCAATCGGATAAGAATTGCGCACTCTAGAGGCTCAAGAAGTCAAGACCCAAAATCGGTTTATATGGCAGCTATATCAGGTTATGAACCGATTTGAACCATACTTGGCACAGTTGTTGGATGTCATAACAAAACACGTCGCGCAGAATTTCATTCCAATCGGATAAGAATTGCGCCCTCTAGAAGCTCAAGAAGTCAAGTCCCCAGATCTGTTTATATGACAGCTATATAAGTTTATAAACCGATTTGAAACATACTTCGCGCAGTTATTGGATATCATAACAAAACACGTCGTGCAAAATTTCATTCCAATCGGATAATAATAGCGCACTCTAGAGGCTCAAAAAGTCAAGACCCAAGATCGGTTTTTATGGCAGCTATATCAGGTTATGGACCGATTTGAACCATACTTGGCACAGTTGTTGGATATCATAATAAAACACGTCGCGCAAAATTTCATTCCAATAGGATAAGAATTGCGTACTCTAGAGGCTCAAGAAATCAAGACCCAAGGTCGGTTTATATGGCAGCTATATCAAAACATGGACCTATGTGGCCCATTTACAATACCAACCGACCTACACTAATAAGAAGTATTGGTGCAAAATTTCAAGCGGCTAGCTTTACACCTTCGGAGGTTAGCGTGCTTTCGACAAACAGACGGACGGACATGGCTAGATCGACATTAAATGTCGCGACGATCAAGAATATATATACTTTATGGGGTCTCAGACGAATATTTCGAGTAGTTACAAACAGAATGACGAAATTAGTATACCCCCCATCCTATGGTGGAGGGTATAAAAAAATAACTTAAATTGGGATGTCGGCCTATATGACAGATATATTCAAACAACGTCCAATCTGAGCCATATTAACAACAATTGTCAAGGTGCCAAGCGAAACTCACAGTTCTTAATTTCATAGAAATCGTGTAATAAACGCACTTTTTATAGGATCAGGGCCCTTATCCTGGAGATCGAAGCATACGGCCGCTAAATTCAAATATGGTTCATTCTGGACCATATTCAAAAAGAATTTCGAAGGGGTAACACAAGTCATTGTTCCAAATTTCGAATGGGATTTTTATGAGCTCAAGACCCTAAATGAGGAGATTTTTATACCCTCCACCATAAGATGGGGGGTATACTAATTTCGTCATTCTGTTTGTAACTACTCGAAATATTCGTCTGAGACGCCATAAGGTATATATATTCTTGATCGTCGTGACATTTTATGTCGATCTAGTCATGTCCGTCCGTCTGTCCGTCCGTCCGTCCGTCCGTCTGTCTGTCGAAAGAACGCTAACTTCCGAAGGAGTAAAGCTAGCCGCTTGAAATTTTGCACAACTACTTCTTATTAGTGTAGGTCGGTTGGTATTATAAATGGGCCATATCGGTCCATGTTTTGATATAGCTGCCATATAAACCGATCTTGAGTCTTGACTTCTTGAGCCTCTAGAGTGCGCAATTCTTATCCGATTGGAATGAAATTTTGCACGACGTGTTTTGTTATGATACCCAACAACTGCGCCAAGTATGGTTCAAATCGGTCCATAACCTGATATAGCTGCCATATAAACCGATCTAGGGTCTTGACTTCTTGAGCCTCTAGAGGGCACAATTCTTATCCGATTTGAATGATTTTTTGCACGAAATATTTCGGTATGATGCCAATTATTGTTGAAATCGGTCAATAACCTGATATAGCTGTCATATAAACAGATCTGGGGATTTGACTTCTTGAGCTTCTAGAGGGCGCAATTCCTATCCGATTTGGCTGAAATTTTGCATGACGTATTTTATTTTTACTTTCAACAACTGTGTCAAAAAAGGTTCAAATCGGTTCATAACCTGATATAGCTGCCATATAAACCGATTTGGGATCTTGACTTCTTGACCCCTAGAGGTCGCAATTATTATCCGATATGCCTGAAATTTTGTACGACGGATCCTCTCATGACCATCAACAAACGTGTTTATTATGGTCTGAAGCGGTCTATAGCCCGATACAGATCCCATATAAATCGTTCTCTCTGTTTTACTTCGTGAGCCCCAATGGGCGCAATTCTTATACGAATTGGCTGAAATTTTACACAGGTCTCCAACATATAATTTAATTGTGGTCCGAACCGGACCATATCTTGATATCGTTTTAATAGCAGAGCAACTCTTTTCTTATATCCTTTTTTGCCTAAGAAGAGATGCCGGGAAAAGAACTCGACAAATGCGATCCATGGTGGAGGGTATATAAGATTCGGCCCGGCCGAACTTAGCACGCTTTTACTTGTTTTTATATAACAGTAATATCCAAAAATGATGTAAATTAACCTGTTCCAGGATTTAACTTACGTATGGAGGATTTAACTATCGTTATATTGGCTTGGAATTTCGATATACATATAATTTAAAGGATCGGGAATGGATATTTCGATGTGTTGCAAATGGAACACAGTGGGATAGAATAAATAAAACTAGTATACTATATGCCATTTAATAACGGATTGAGATAACTGTTTGAAATGGTTAGAGGGATTTTTGAGTACAATTCACCATAATTTTGGAAATCGAACCACAAAAGATCGCGGTGCCTCAAAATACGTTTATAAGATCGTCACAGGTGGCGAATACTGGATATGTGCGAATAAGCTCGAAACAAAAACACAATCGACGGTATGGGTCTTCGGCCGAACTTAGCACGCTTTTACTTGTTTTTATATAACAGTAATATCCAAAAATGATGTAAATTAACCTGTTCCAGGATTTAACTTACGTATGGAGGATTTAACTATCGTTATATTGGCTTGGAATTTCGATATACATATAATTTAAAGGATCGGGAATGGATATTTCGATGTGTTGCAAATGGAACACAGTGGGATAGAATAAATAAAACTAGTATACTATATGCCATTTAAGAACGGATTGAGATAACTGTTTGAAATGGTTAGAGGGATTTTTGAGTACAATTCACCATAATTTTGGAAATCGAACCACAAAAGATCGCGGTGCCTCAAAATACGTTTATAAGATCGTCACAGGTGGCGAATACTGGATATGTGCGAATAAGCTCGAAACAAAAACACAATCGACGGTATGGGTCTTCGAAGTTGAGCTAAATCCTACCAAAGGTGGATTCTTCGTCAAAACTTGTCATGTGGCGACTATTCCGCTTAAGCAACAATTCTGAGTGATGCATCAAATTTGATTGCCAGAAATCTTGAGAGAAATTCGAAAAACGAACGTCAGAAGACGAACTATTGTTTGCAATGACAATGCGAATCAGCGCCTTCTTGACCGACTAAAACGTCGAATTGATGGGTAATTTGCGGCACAGCCCTGTCTTGGCACCCAATGACCACTTTTTATGAAGTGGATTTTAATTTGCGGGAAGAAAAGGATATAGTGATTCCACAATTGGTCGGACGTATGCAAAAGTGAACAAATTATACTGGAGGATACTTTGAGAAACAATAAAACAGTTTTGATGATAAAAAGCCCTCGTATTCGTTCTCAAATAGCATATTTTCACTAGTCTTTTTCGATGCTATGGTGCTGCAAGTTTTATATGTAAAAGACATTTCGAGAAATTTGATTTTTGAAGCCATTTGATTGCATTTAAATAACAGAAAGCCCTCTCTTTGGGCGATCCATCTACGTAAACAGCTAGGGTTTTCCATTTCCCGGCTTTTTACAATCACGATAAAATAAATTTTTTTTATATCCCGGGTTACCGTGAATTTTTGTTCTTTTATTTCCATAAACATAAAAGCTAAATAGAAGTTGACAATAATCCTGTTTACGTGAGTCAAAGGTTTGGCCTCACACATCATATTAATTCAAATTACTCTTGAATTTTCTAATTAATTTTTTTCGACGATTATTTTTAGGATTTATTATTTTCTGGATTTAATAAAAGTGGCAAACGACCACTTGTTATAAATATGCACTTTTCACGAATCAAAAGCATGCAGCATTACTCCATTGTGTTAATTTTGCAGTTAAAAGACTATAAATACTCCAAATTATCAGAGTTATTCGGCTAAAGTTTAAGCGGGGAAAAGCATAATATATACATGATTTAAATACTACTTTAGTAGCGCTAAAATCAATACTTGGCTTCGATTCTTTTTGAAAAATTAAGCAAATTCGATTTGAAGTTAAAAATGGACATGTTAGTGGTCCATTGCGGGCATAATTGCAACGACGAAATGTTACACTAAATAAATCAGTAAATCGTAAACTCCTTATAGGAACAAAAACGGAAGAAATGAGAAGAAACGACACGATTATTTATCAAGTCAAAAATAAATAAAGCAGACTGAAATTTTCTACGACAATCCAAACTTTGTAATCCCAGTTACAAACATCCCGACCGATTTGGCGGATGTTGCACAGGAAACAAAGGCCTAAGGGCAAATTTAGAAGAAAGTTATTGAATTCGCTCAATACGGCGAATATACGAAATACAATAAGGATTCCAAATGATGGCCACACTTTAACTTTGATCTAACAAAAATTGTGGATAATATCTTAAAAGTGTTAAGATCAGGCAAGGACTTTATAAGCGTCAGGTATTATATAATCAATATGTGGAACTAAGGGCAAGGAAAAATCAAAAATCACACCTAGATCGCGAACTGACGTTGATTTTTCAAGCACACAGTTTCCAATTTTGAATGAAGTTTGGATGGGATGACGCAATCGGCAAAAAGAGATGTGACCACATTTCGATAAATTTATAAGAAGCTTGTTGCTTATGCACCAACCGAAGAGTTTGTCCAAGACATTTTGTAAATCGAAGACATCAGAGATGGACTCTATTCTATGAAATATTTTCAAATCATCAGCCTAGAGAAGAAAGCTAGACGTTGAAAAGCGCAAGGAAATGTCGGTTATGAATAAGATAAAAAGAAGAGGCCCCAGAAGTTTGAATAGAAGGTGAAGACACAAAATTCTCCATCTCAACTGTACACACTCTGTTGTGAAGTTATGAAGCAATCCATGAAAGAAAATTGCAATGAAATTCTAATTCTTGCAATTTATCAAGCACAATAGAATGCGATACTTTATCGAAAGCTTTAGACAAATCTGTGTAAACAGCTTCAACTTACAGCCACGTTCAAAGACAGATAAGCAATATTCCGTAAACAGAACCAAATTACTTGTAGTTGATCTTCCGGATAAAAATCCATGCTTATGGGGAGAAATAATTGATTTGCAAATAAACAAAAAAAAAAACAATGTTTGTGAATAACGTAATCAAACATTTTTAAAACACATAACAGTTTAGCAATCCACCCCAGATTTAGAGCCCCATTTTGCGATGGTCACTAAAAAATTGCTGCTTGTGGGGTATTTTGGGAAAGGGGATGACCCTCAGAAAATTGGTCCCGAAAGTGGGTATCAATTCTTGCTCTACCCCCCAATACCTTTCATTTAAGCTCCACATTGACATGGTCGGTAAATATGCCTCCCAAACAATAAGCCCGGAATATATATCAGCAACGTGCTCTATTCTCATATATCTATCATATCATCATTTATCATTTATTTGAACCCCATATTGCCATTGCCCTCTAAATTGGATATCAAATTCGTTTTCTAATCTCATTTAAACTCCTTATTGCAAAAGTTAGCAAATATGTCCGGTTCAGGTATTGGCCCTAAAAACTATGAATATTTTGTTCCACTCTCTTTAAAACCCAAATTGTCTTGGTGAGCAAATACGTCCTATTTGGGGGTTGTTGTGGTGGTGGGACGTCTGCTAGACAGTTGACCCCTAATGTTGATATCAGATACGTGGTCTACTCCCAAATACCTTTCATTTGATCCCCATATTTCCATAGTCGGCAAACATGACCGGCTTGGGGGGTGTTTTGAGGGATGGGCGGCCACTCAGTGAGTTGGCCTTGAAAATATATATAGGATTCGTGTTCTACTCTAAAACCCCTCTTATTTGAGCCTCATATTGCAATAGTCAGCAACTACTTCCTAGTTCCTAGTTGGGGGGGTGGGGTGGCCCCATAGACACTTTTCCCGAATATTGATATCAGATTTGTGCTTTACTTCCAAAGACCTTTCATTTGAGCTCCATGTGGCTATGGTCGTAAATGTGTCCCCTTTGAGGGAGGTTTTTGGGGAGAGGTCGCCCCCCAAAACACTTGGTCTCATATTTGGATATCAGATTCGTATTCTACACTCAAATACCTTTTACTTAAGCCCCATATTCCCATGGTCACTAAATAAGTCCTGTTTGGGGGGTGTTTTGGGGAAGGGGTGGACCCCCAGATTCGTCTTCTACTCGCAAATACCTTTCATTTGAGTCCCATATTGCCATGGTCGGTAAATATGTCCGATTTAGGGGTGTTTTGGGGGTTGGGGTGGTCCCCCTACCACCTGGTTCGACAATTGGATATCAGATACGTTTTCTTATCCTAAATACCTTTCATTTGAGTCCTATATTGTCGTGATTGGTGTAAATATATGTTTGGTAGGTGTTAGGGTGGGGCGGACCCCCTAGGTACCCCATCCGAAATTTGGATACCAATTTTTTTATTTTTAGGGTACTGTATGAGAGCACACAAAATTTCGCTTAAATCGCACCACCCATCTCCGAGATCTGGCGTTTCTGAAAATTAGGGTAAGGGGGAGGGTCCGCCCCCCTTCAGATATAAAAAAAATGTAGTACCCTAGTTTTCACCACGGGATCATTATGCATCATCTGTGAAAATTTCAAGAAAATCGGTTCAGCCGTTTCTGAGTCTATAAGGAACACACAAACATACAAACAAACAAACCACTTCCAACAACTCTGCCAAAGACGGTCCAAATCAGTCTATAACCTGATATAGCTCCGACGTAGCCCGTCTCTCGATCATCCATGTTCGGTTCTTAGAAGCTTTCATTTTTGCTGGTTTGACAGAAGTTTGGTATGTAGAATAAAATTGTGCCCTACAACTAAATTAATTTGTATAAGTTTTTAGCAGAATTCATGGAGGTGGGTTCCTAAGATTTGGCCCGGCCGAACTTAGCACGCTTTTACTTGTTAAAACTTCTTAACAATATTTTTTTTTGAAACATTTTAAAACAAAATTTTAATCTGTAAAAATGAATAAATATATATATATATATATATATATATATATATATATATATATATATATATATATATATATATATATATATATATATATATATATATATATATATATATATATATATATATATATATATATATATATATATATATATATGACTATACCACCATAAAAACCCCCAAATAGGACGTATTTGCTCACCAATATTATTCATTCCCGTTTTCCCAGGATTAATGCAAAAATTTCCCGGGAAATCCTGTCTTCAAAAAAGCAAGAATTCCCTGCTCAAAAATTCCCTTTGCAAAACCCTATTAACAACTCAATGAATTGATGTAGGTCAAACATCGCCAAATGCTTTAAGTGTTTGTCGATAACTGAATGTGTGTCATGGATTTTTTGTATATTAAAAATTCTGAAAAATTCTAAAAGTTCTGAGAGACTTTCAATATATTCGGAAGAGAAAACATTTGAATGCGTACGCGAATACATAACCACATTATGGTAATAGACTGGTATCTGTTGATGGTTACAGGTTTTTAAGATCCGATCGGGATGGCAGAGGTGGTGGAGTTGCTATCTATATAAGACATGACATAGATTTCAGACCCATTGCTTCGTCTAGTTCAACAGACAAAGTTGAATATATTTTTGCCGAATTCACTGTTTGCGTAGAAAAGTTCTGGTTGGGGTTGTATACCGTCCGAACAAAAGAGTGCAAAATGATGACTTGGTGAAGAGACTTGAGGATATAAATTGTCATTATAATGATATTATAGTCACTGGTGACTTTAATAGTAATGTGCTTGAAGAAACACATTTGACGGGGAGCATGCAATCAATAGGGTTGCATGTTGTTAATTCCAATACTGCCACACAATATACAATGACAACAGAGACTCTTATTGACTTGTTCTTCGTAAGTTCCAAGACTGATGTTAAGTTAAATGATCAATTATCGGCACCCCTATTTTCAAAACATGATTTATGTTTTTTGACTTATGGCGTTCCAATGGAATATACAAGTATAACATATACGTACAGAGACTATAGAAACATTAATTATAACTCACTACTTTGTGAAATTGGCACCGTTGAGTGGCAGAAACTTTATGGCATGTCTTGCGTAGATGAAAAGATTGCATTTCTTCAACATAATGTGAGTCAGATTTTCGACAAATGTGTTCCGATGAAGACCCGAACTGTTTTTTCGAATGGGAATCAGTGGTTTGATAATGATATTAAAGTATTGATACGTAAAAGAGATTGTGCGTACTCTCGATGGAAGCGTTTTAGAACACCTGAACTCTTTAATGATTACAAGCGTGCGAGGAATCAGACCACTTCTTGTATAAAGACGAAGAAAATAGCTTATTTTAGTCGTAAATTTCAAGAGGCATTGAACACGAAAGATACATGGAGACATATTAAGTCAATTGGAATAGGAAGTGATAATGCATCAATTGATAGACATGTTGATTTAGATGAGATTAATAGGAGTTTCTTGAACATATCTTTTCCTGAGCCAAACGTACATTTCTACGACAGTGAATCTAGTAACGTAAACCATAGTAGTAACAACACCTCACCAGACCTACGTTTTGATCTTGAGCGTTTTGAACAAAGCGATATCGTTAGCGCTGTAGAATCGATTAAGTCTAATGCCATTGGTTCTGATGGTATTGACCCAAGATTTTTTAGGATAATTCTACCCTTTATTCTTCCGTATATGTGCGCCATCTTTTTAACAATATTATTTTAAGGAGTTGCTATCCACAGTCTTGGAAACGGGCAAGGATAGTCCCAATACCAAAGAATAACCAGGAATTTAGGCCAATAGCAATACTTCCATACGTCTCTAAGATATTTGAGACTCTAGTCAACCGGAAAATATCTGAATATATTGCGAATAATTCGCTGCTAACAGATTTTCAATCTGGTTTCCGGCCAAAGCACAGTTGCACTAATGCACTTTTGAAAGTAGTTGAAGATGTAAGGAGTGATATTGAAAGCGATAAAGTTGCCTTTCTTGTTCTTTTAGATCATTCGAAAGCATTTGATTCCATTGATCCCAATATACTTTGCCTTAAACTGAAACATTTCTTTAAATTTTCTGAAAGAACAACGGATCTTATATATTCCTATCTTACGAATAGAAGCCAATCGGTATGTGTTGATAGCCGCTGTTCTAGTTATCTTCCTGTCTCAAGAGGTGTTCCACAGGGGTCTGTATTGGGCCCACTCCTTTTTTCCTTATATACCAATGACCTTCCTGGACAGTTGCGCAACTGTGGTATTTATATGTATGCCGACGACGTACAGCTGTATATGAGCTACTTGCCGGAGAGGCTGATCGATGGCGTACTTCGACTAAATAATGGATAGGATAAACACATGGGCAAACGCCAACGGACTACTTTTAAATCCAACAAAGTCAAAGTGCCTTGTAAATCGTAGGAATCGGGTGACAATGCCGCCCAATCTTGATGTGGCAATCGCTGGAGCCCCAATTGAGATTGTTTCATCTGCAAGAAACCTTGGTTTGGAGTTTGATGATAGACTTTCATGGAAGAATCATGTCAGTTTGACAGTGGGCAGGAGCTACGGCGTTTTACGAAACTTATATATGAGTCGACAGTATACCCCTTTGTCAATAAGAATGCTTTTGGCTATGACATTAATTCTGCCGAAACTATTATACTCTTGCGAGATTTTTTACGGTTGTCATGTAACTCATAGGAATAAATTGCACGTGGCCTTTAACGATGTCGTTAGATACATTTTTGGTTTGCGTAGAAGAGACCGGGTATCTGACTCTGCCAAACAAGTATATGGTGTCTTTTTTAACTCGTTCCTTAAGATACGCTTGTTGCAAATGATCCACAAGATAATTTATACCAATAAACCGTCATATCTGGCGTCTGTATTGCGTTTTGCCAACTCTACAAGAGGTAAACAAGTAATACAAATACGTCATCAATATCGTGTATCTGAACAACAGTTCTTTGTTAATGCTATACGTCTCTGGAATAATCTTCCCAATAAAAGTAAATAACGACAGTTCAAATCTTTGATTTATAATCATTTTAATTAATTATTTGTTTTTTTTTTATAACTATTTTTTTAATTTATTTTATTAGTAACTTTGATTAAATTGTTAAATTTTCTTTAAAGTTTCTTTTTCTTCTTTTTTTATTTTGTTTAAACCTTTTTTTATACCCTCCACCATAAGATGGCGGGTATACTAATTTCGTCATTCTGTTTGTAACTACTCGAAATATTCGTCTGAGACCCCATAAAGTATATATATTCTTGATCGTCGTGACATTTTATGTCGATCTAGCCATGTCCGTCCGTCTGTCCGTCCGTCCGTCCGTCTGTCTGTCGAAAGCACGCTAACTTCCGAAGGAGTAAAGCTAGACGCTTGAAATTTTCCACAAATACTTCTTGTTAGTGTAGGTCGGTTGTATTGTAAATGGGCCATATCGGTCCATGTTTTGATATAGCTGCCATATAAACCGATCTAGGGTCTTGACTTCTTGAGCCTCTAGAGTGCGCAATTCTTATCCGATTGGAATGAAATTTTGCACGACGTGTTTTGTTATGATATCCAACAACTGTGCCAAGTATGGTTCAAATCGGTCCATAACCTGATATAGCTGCCATATAAACCGATCTTGGGTCTTGAATTTTTGAGCCTCTAGCGTGCGCAATTCTTATCCGATTTGAATGAATTTTTGCACGAAGTATTTCGTTATGATATCCAACAACTGTGCCAAGTATGGTTGAAATCGGTCCATAACCTGATATAGCTGTCGTATAAACATATCTGGGGATTTGACTTCTTGAGCTTTTAGAGGGCGCAATTCCTATCCGATTTGGCTGAAATTTTGCATGACGTATTTTATTTTTACTTTCAACAACTGTGTCAAAAAAGGTTCAAATCGGTTCATAACCTGATATAGCTGCCATATAAAACGATCTGGGATCTTGACTTCTTGACCCCTAGAGGTCGCAATTATTATCCGATATGCCTGAAATTTTGTACGACGGATCCTCTCATGACCATCAACAAACGTGTTTATTATGGTCTGAATCGGTCTATAGCCCGATACAGATCCCATATAAATCGTTCTCTCTATTTTACTTCGTGAGCCCCAATGGGCGCAATTCTTATACGAATTGGCTGAAATTTTACACAGGTCTCCAACATATAAATTAATTGTGGTCCGAACCGGACCATATCTTGATATCGTTTTAATAGCAGATCAACTCTTCTCTTATATCCTTTTTTGCCTAAGAAGAGATGCCGGGAAAAGAACTCGAAAAATGCGATCCATGGTGGAGGGTATATAAGATTCGGCCCGGCCGAACTTAGCACGCTTTTACTTGTTTAACTTAAAATTGTATCAGTAATTTTGCTTAAATTGTTAAATATTTTGTACCAATTATTGTTCTATTTGAATGAAAACTTGTTGAACTCATTGTGTTTATCAATTTACTAACCCATGCTTTATATAAGACACTGTCTTTTGTATGGGTTTTATCATAATAAAATACAAATACAAATACATAATGAATGAATGCTGCTCCACACTTCACGGCCTTTTAATCCAACAACTTAAATTTTGTTGGTCTTCTTTTCCATTCTATCCAGAACTAAAACCATCCTATTTTCCCTTTTCATTGGATTCCAACCCGTATTATAGGTCTTAGTGACGTTCAAAAGTAAACTCAAACTAAGACTTTTAAACTTAAGCGCCGTCTGACATTATCCATTGTAATGAAATGTTGCTTTAAGTAATATTTTTAAATAAATTGCGCAAAAACTGAGCATGTGGAACATAATGTAATTTGCCAAAAATATACGTCATTTGTTTCATTTGCAGAAATTTTGGATATGGAACAAAATTCACAATAAAAAAAAGAATAAGGAACAAGGAACAAATGCTCCAAAGTCTCATCATTTTCCCCACAAGCTATCACTTGCCGCACCTATTTTGCATAATGGAGCTCGTAGTCCTTTCTGCCGTTTATGGTATTGAAATCTGACCTCCTTCTTACTTCCTTTCGGTAGACATCTCGTCTTTTTACAAACCGGATCCCGCCATAGGATTTTCGTCATCCTACCGACCGTTTCGCAGTTCCACAGTGCTACATGCATTCGTCGCCTTAACTCGGACTGTCGGTCCAAAATGCTTCGTGTTAACCAAGTTAATTGGCGGCAGTCATATCGCCTTCACTGACAAATCGACTCTTTCATTTCCCCTTACTCCGCTATGGAGTAACGGGTGAATTCACGCATTCCATGAACGCACGGAACCTGCAGGACGGTATTATGGTCTGGCAGTCGAAAACAGATCTCCGTCTCTGGGTACTCTATATAGACCCCCAGGCCCACTCTGTCTTCTAGCTTTGATCGATCTGTGTAACATGAACTTTCAGATGGCAATATCAGAGTTCCGTCAATCAACACCTGTGTCGCTGGCAGCAGTGCCTCGGAAACCTCCTTTGTTTCCTGTTGTCGCAATGATTTATCGCGATGGTGTGACCTGCTCCTGTCCTCCACCCATTCTTCGCCTTAAGTCTCATATCCAAAGTGGGTGCCTCACACTTAATCTCTACGTCTATGGGTCGGATATTTAGAAAAGTCTCGTTCCTCATCGCCCTACCAATGCCAAGACAACATGTTATCTATACCTGTTGAATTATCCTACTGAGGCGTAAGGAAGTATTGATCTCATCCCATGACAGCCGGTTGTACGCACCGGATTGACCCGATGGAAACCTACATCGGCAAGGGCTGCCGCCTCAGTGTACGTGTTTGCCTTTTTTTTCGTCATGGAAGAGGCACATCCCGGAGTGCCTTCTCCTCAAGCTTCTGGTTCGTGCCGGGATTGAAAAGAACTCCGGACCCTGGTTCTGTTTGGTTTGCCATAACCGCCTCCATCATCGGTCTGTGTCAGTGAGGTGTAACCGATGCGTGGAGTGGGTACATTTCCGATCTTGCTCTGGAAGTATAGTCATACTGAATATGTTGCAAGGTGCTGTGCGAACATAGACAGCAGTGGGTCACAAACGGCGTCGTCGTCGCCTTCGTCGACCTCGTCGTCGGACTATGTGACCTCCCCGACCTCTCCTGTGCAGCAATATACGCAACAGCAGCATCGCAACCCCAATATTGCCAGACCAGTGCCGTGAAGTGTGTAATTTTTGCAACTTAACGCAACGGTCTCCGTGGCAAGATCGACTAGATTGTGGATTTTATGAATCGGAAGAACATATTGGTCGCAGCGATCCAGGAGACAAAGCTGACCAACACCTGCAGTTTGCACAGTTGTTACGGATACAATGCTACGTAAGGATAGCTCAAGGATTGTAGGTGGGGGATTGACCTTCGTGATACTCCATTCCGTGCAATATACACCCATCTCGCCTACGCCTGGCGCTAGTGACCCCTACATGGAGTGCATGGGGATAGCAGTCAGGTCCGGTACCGCCGAGATTATCTGGCACCTCGTCTGGCCAAAATGTTCACAGCGTGCCTTGAACTTTCATATACTGCGAAAGCCTGGCAGGAGGCAAGGGTGGTGTTTATACCTAAGCCCGGCAAGGCAAGTTATACGACACCAAAGGCCTACAGACCCATAAGCCTTACGTCCTTTCTACTCAAAACCATGGAACGTATTGTGGACACCATGGACATCCAGCGAACTGCTCAAATACTAACAGCATGCCTATGTCAAGGGAAGGTCGGTGGAGACTGCCCTGTACGAGGTTGTGCATAAAATAGAAGAATCGTTCGATGCCCAAAACGTACACCCTGGCGGTATGCATTGACATCGAGCGGGCTTTTAACAATGTGCAGAGCGACACACTGATCCAATCCTTAGGCCAGTACCGGGTGGACCCGGTTCTTAGAGACTGGATAAACCATATGCTAAGGACCAGGTGGATAAATTGTGTGTCCCATGGCATAAATATAAGGGAGAAAGTGGCACAGGGCACGCCACAGGGGGACATTTTATCGCCACTCCTATGGGTGACCGCCATAAATGACCTATTACGGATGCTGACTGAGGAGGGATTTGAATTCGTCTGCTACGCAGACGATGTTATAATACTTCTAAGAGGTAAGGATCCGAACGAGCTATGCAGAAGGGCCGAAAGGGTCTTGCATACGGCATATGACTGGGCTAGACCCAGAGGTCTCACTGTTAACCCAGAGAAGACTGAAATATGCTTGTTCACGAGGAAGATGAAGATGGGCCAGTTTAACGCACCACGTTTCCTCAATAAGACGATTTCGATATTTGACGAGGTCAAATACTTAGGTGTGATCTTGGACAGGAAGCTGAATTGGAAGTGTCACATTCAGGAGCGTACTGAGAAGGCTCACACATGTTGGACACTATGTAGACGGGCCGTTGGCTCGAAATGGGGCTTGAATCCTAGAATAGTTCACTGGCTCTACAGGAGCGTGATTACCCCAATACTCACTTACGCCTCAGTAGTTTGGTGAACTGCTATGGAGAAAAAGTGCAACATAAGGACCATACAACAAGTTCAGAGAACATGTTGTCTTGGCATAGGCGGAGTGACGAGGACCACGCCCACTAGGACACTGGAGACAATTCTAGATATCCGACCCATTGACATACGGATTAAGTGTGAGGCAGCCACTACGGCTATGAGACTTAAGGCGATGGGAGAATGGATTGAGGAAGGGAGCAGCTCACACCATTGCGGTATAATCGAGGCGACGATAGGAAACCTGGAAGGAAGTGGAGAGGTTTCCGATCGGATACCTGAGATGAACTTGAAGTCGAGTGCGACGCACTGCTGCCATCGACACAGTCTTGGATTGACGGAACGCTAGTATTGCCATTTGGAAGATCATGTTAAGCGGATGGATCAAAGCTAGAGGACAGAGAGGTCCTGGGGGTTTACATTGAAAACCCAGGGACTGACATTTGTTTTAGACTGCCTGACCATAATACGATCCTGCAGGCGGAGATCCGGGCGATCACGGAATGCGTGAAGTGGTGTGGTGCTAACGCGAGAACGTCGAGTGTGAACATCTCTACCGACAGTAAAATTGACATAAGGGCAGTGTAAGAAGGAGATTAACGCCTTCTCTGAGGATGGCGAAATCCGCATCCGCGTTTGGGTGCCGGGCCATAACGGAGTAAGGGGAAATGAAAGGGCAGGCGATTTGGGTAGGGCATGCAGAGAAGATAATGAGACGTTGGAGCATTTCCTTTGTCATTGCCCGGCTTTCGCTTCCAACAGATACCGGTACTTAGGTGGAGACACAATATCAGACATGAACCAACTTAGGGGAGTGGCATGGAAAACAATAAAGGATTTTGTAAGTAACACGGAATTCCTAACTTAAAATTTTCTTTTTAGAGGTTACTTTATAGTTTTTAGAGCGCACAACAAGCCGATTACTGGCTTATGTGTATGTCCATAGTGGCATGGGGCAGATTAATATCAGCATCCTCTTTTCAACCTAACCTAACCTAACCTAGTTTTTAATTTTGTTTGTGGTGTTAGTTCTTATCGTTAATATGCAGCGATCATATTTTACGATTGAAAGTGCACTTTTAGTTTCTCTCTCACACACTACCTCATTTTCATTTTGGGCACCACTGAAATAGACGTACAAAAAGCATTTTTTTTAAGTTAGGCAGAAAATGTCTTTTGCTGTGTAAATGGCATTTGACTGGATTCCTACACCAAGATTTCGTTTGGGACCACCAAACTCGTCGGTAGGATTTGTCAAAAAATATTTATGTTTTCTACGTTGAAACTATGCTCTTAAGAGTAATTTTCTTTTGTAGCGCAGCAAGAAAGAAAATAACTCCATTTCATAAAGTTTTACCAAATGAAGACATCTAACTGTTTTAACAAACCACACTTGCAAAATTGCTACTCTAAAGGTGCTTATGACATGTCACTTTTTGTATTCACATGTCATTGAAAATGTTTGTCGCTATCACACCTGTATGTTATTTTCGTATGACATTACCTAAAAATTTGAGCAAAAGCTGATTTGTATTGCTAAAATTGTGAGAAAACTGTTTAAATTATAAATTTGTGAAAATAATTTAATTTGGGGTTAGTTTCATTCGAACGACAACAATAACA
The DNA here is from genome assembly GCF_963082655.1 of Stomoxys calcitrans. NCBI lineage: Eukaryota > Metazoa > Arthropoda > Insecta > Diptera > Muscidae > Stomoxys > Stomoxys calcitrans. The sequence goes on along the minus strand of NC_081552.1, from coordinate 113,998,052 downwards.
GCTGATTTCTTTATGTTTATGCCAAAAGGAATAGAGCACGCTCTAATCGAAAAAAATTTGCATGTGCTATTTTGAAGTGATTTTCATATGTTAGGTTCGTTTGTATCACACGACATGTACAATTCACATTTTCTGCCTGACTTTAAAAAAGTTTTTTTTTCTACGGATAACCCAACGGCCCGCAGCCGGACAATATCCGATTGTTACAGATTCTTACTAAATATACAATGAACCCCATTGTACATTGAGACATTTTCAACAACAGCAAAAGAAAATCGTTATGTCGCTCAAGCAATCATACATAGAACAGTGAGAAAATGACGATAGAATACCCCCTTTGTCTTCCATTATAAATCCAATTTTCATGTGGAAATAGAATAATGTCATAACAGAATTTTGTCATCATTCCATTGTTCTGTCTACGTACATAATGTCTTCTTTCTATTTATTCAATATTGTCATGAGAATTACAGTGATTCTCTTTTTTACACAATGTCACAAAATAACAATCGATTCTGTAGAGACACATAAAGAATAGAAAACAAGGAAAATAGCGGTTTATAAGGCGCCTCCAACACGCATACACAGAAAAAAAATGTTCGCCATTTGATACAACTTTTCAATATCAATAAAATGTTTATAAATTTTTTGGTAAAATTGTATAGGGGCATTTTCTTTGTAACGGACGTTACATTGTGATTGAAATATGCGAATGTATCTCTGGAAGAAATATATTTAAAAGTTTGTCAGACGAAATAATGACTGAGACATCTGTTCTAGCCATTGACAACAAAGCGGTAGACTTCTGCAAGACTAGATTAGGCCATATAATGTTGGTATGCTCGCAGCCCCCTCTTTGTGACCACTTATCATTCGGTGCACTTCGGGCCTGATCCTGAAAACCTACTTGTCGCTAGAGGCATACCCACAGATTCCAGTTCCCCTGGAATGTGTACAGTAGTTCCTACACTCAAAAAATAAAACGTCTGAGACATTTCTATGTGGCCCGGTATCCAGATCAGGTGAATTGTTCAGCCATCTCGTTGAGAGATCTGCGACAGTCTAGGGCGGTTTTTGTGTTCAGAAATACGTTCTCCAGGGATTTCATGGCTGCCTGGTTGTCTGAGAAGATATTTATGGCAATCGTCGTTATGACATTTTATCTGAACCATTCCTCCACTTACTTAATTGCAAGGATCTCCGCTTGATACACACTGCAGTGGCCGGGTAACCTTTTGGTAAAGGAGTTTATGTAACTTCTATTACCAGGGATATAGTAGTTCCAATCGGTTGTATCAGGAGTAGTGGTACAGTACTTTTATCTCGAGGATAAGAGCTTTTTTAGCCTAGAGGCCTCAGATATATCCTCCACGGAGCTGCCGATTTCCACCAAGGATTTGTTCCGATCCTTTCTCAGTTTGACTTTGTATTATCTTAGCTCAGCCTTATAGACGTCCCAATCGTGTAGTGTTCTTGTGGCTTTCGTGCTGTTGAAGAGTTTTCTGCGGTCCTTTCTCAGACCAACCAGTTCTGGGGTCCAACATGGCGGTCGCTGTTTGCCCCTTGGCTTGGCGCTTGGACATGCTGGCACAAGCGAGTCATTCGGAACCTTCGTGATCCGCTTGACCATTATGTCTATTTCGTCCGCAGTTTCCACTTCCTATTCTGGTCTAGAAGGGATAGACGTGCAGAATTCGTGCCAAAATTTATTCCAATCCGCCTTTCTTCTGTTTAACCGAGGGATCACTTCAGCAATATTTTCTCCAAGGCTGAAACTTATATAACGATGATCAGAGCAGCTGTGGTCATCCACCGCTTCCCAATCGGATATTCTTGCGCTTATATCTTTCGATACAAAGGTAATATCTAGCACCTCCTGCCTGTTCCTGGTAATAAAAGTCGGTTTATCCCCTTTATTACAAGACGCCAGATTGCAACTTATAAAATATTCGATAAGCAGCTCACTCCTTTCGTCGACATCCGAACTTCCCCATATCTAGTGATGTCCATTAGCGTCTTTTCCTACAATAACGCTCTTTTTCCTTGCAGAAGCGGCCAGCAACTTAAGGCTTGAAAGCGGCATCTCTGAATCGTGTGCCATTATAGGGAAGCCAGCCAGTAATGAGACTTATTTATTTCAAGGCTGGCTACTACTGAATCTTCATTGCTTAGCGACGGAAGAAGAAAAACATTTAGATTACACTTTGCAAGATACAGGCTCTGTGTCTCCCATTTCCGTACCCCTTGAGTTTTTAAAATCCCGGAATTCTTAGTCCAAGAATCTTTCCTCTACACACCCATGGTTCCTGGGTAAGAACCACGTGAAATCCCCTTGACATCAGGAGGACCTTTAGTGCCGCCGAAGCGGACTTGCAATGGTGGAGATTTATCTGCAGAAACCGAACCATAGTTAGGATTCAGAATTTCCACCACTTTTGCTTTAGCCTCGTCTTCCGATTTCGCCAGGAGTTCATCCTCACAAGATTCGTTAGAACTTGTCATGATGAACTTCCGTAGGAACCCAGAGGCAGGTGAGAAAGTAGTGGAACCACTCTTCCTCAGGACACTGGACACTTGCGTTGTGGACAATTCTCCTCCGTCCTTCCCCGCTGGCGCACACCGTGAGCCCAATCCAACCGGATGACCCACACACACAGTGCTTGTCAGGTCCCGTTTCAATGCCATCCCCATCTATTTCGATCGTGGCTGGGGGATTTTCAGTTTCCTGCAATCCGCGAGACATTAGCGATGTGGTCGATAGTTCCTCAGGCAAGTGTTCAGCAACAACTGCTGAGTCGTCTCCTGATTCCCCAAAACCCACCGCTTCTATACACCTTCAGTTTCAACTTGGTGAATCCGTAGGATACAACTCCTTCAGATTTGTTAAGGTCTGCGAGTCAGCCGGAGTTTAGTAAGCATACTGCATGTCACCGGTCACCATCAGCCTCATCCAATCTACCAATCTTCCAGTCGGTGGTCGAATGATTAGGATTACATTCTCTTCGTCTTCCAAGTATGGATTCAGGATCTGAGGGAATCCTTGGTATCCAAGCGTGCGCCATTGGTCGAGGAGGAATATATTCACGCTTGACTAAATCTAGTGCTGCGCCTGGAAAGATCTCCCCAATCTTTCTTAAGGCGCAACGATACATTTCAATTGAGCGTTGATCCCCGAAAGCAATTAGATCGTATCGGCCCCGATACCAGCAAGCATCGTCACAAACTGGAGAGACCGAGGAAATTCCGCAAGAACGTCGGTGTATACTGATGACAGTCCATTGACTATCCCACTGCAATTGTTCTTAGGTATGCCATGTTTTTCTCTCTTGTCGAAAACTGCCATCACCAAACTGTCCCTAGCGACATAAGCAAAGATTCTTGAATCCACCTTACTGTTGTTCGACCTAGTTATTTAAGGCATAGGATGCCCTCCAGGCGACCGCAGCCCTTTTCGATAAACCTTTGAGTGATGTGCCTTCTATTATTCCAACCTCTTAAAGCGTGTTGGTTTGCCGGGGAAGGCCGATGGACTAGTCCTTAAGACTCGAACCAGTTGTCTTCGTTAAAAGCCTCTGCTGACCAGTAGTCTGTCGGTAACTGGAGCCTGGAGCAACTGCTCCACCAGTCGAGGTATAAGTAGATGACAACATGCTACGGCCTGATACCACCCCCACAGATGTTGGGTTTTAGGAGTCCATTCTATGCCTAATATTCTATGGATAAGATTATTGTAGCTATCTTTGAGTGACTGAATTTTTTTTCCAAAAATAACTGCCTATTATTATTTACAGCAAAATTCTTGCGGAGTGAAATAACAAAACGTCCGCTCCACTCAACAGTTCATACAAGAATAGGAATACAAAAGATTTATATTTCTTTATGGCACAAAACATTGTCCGAGCCTCTCTCTAATCTGATATTAGGAGAAGGTGAAACCAACCGACAGCAAATACAAAACAACAGAAAGCAGTCAGCAAATTCTACGAAAAGACAACATAGAAGGCGGTCACCAGTTCCACCAACTTCATCAGTTTTTTCGGGAAGACAACGCCATCAACTTCTAAGAGGAAGATTTAAATAGAACACGTCCGTAGTTTCTCTGCCAGGATCAACTTCTACAAGAAAGCAACACCTACAAGGAAAACCTGGTTTGGAACATAGCTTCAACCGACAAGAGATGACTTGTTTCAATATAGTAAGGAATAGAAGCGGTAAGTATATGCAGGTGATTGTGTGGTTTTTGTAAGTGATCAAGTGGAGAAAAAGACGAAGATAGGAGTAACAGTGCAACAACACGACTTTAGTACCGGAGTCGTAATGCAAATCAAAAAGAACAACCAAGACTAAACAAATCGAAAATCTATCAATAAAAATTGTGTTAAAAAAAAAAAAAAAAAAATATATATCGGAAGGATTTTAATTATTAATTTTATACCTAACATTTATAAGTAAAACAGATGAAAATGAAAATAAAAAAATAAACGCTCCCGTAGTGAAGAACCGCGTTATCATTACATTAACAACACAAACGTTCTCACTATTTTACAAAACGTCATTCTCTCCCAAGATTCCAATCGGGACAACAAAAGAAACCCGAGTGATCGTAATTGCCAGATATGAAACATTCAACTTTTTGAAAGATTACAGACAAATCGTACAAACAATTCCAAATTTCAAAGCAACCAGCTTTTAGATACTACTGCGATGACAGATGTATGAACACATCCAACGAAGGAGACAAACGTCAAAAAAGAAAAAGACATTTAAAGTAGTAGCTCAAAAGAAATATAATATGACAAAAGGTGGTGATAAAAATGGGAAAATTAATAGTTATACAAACGAAGTTTCGATCAGCGAGAAATAAGATTTAATCGGTAATAAACGCCTGCAAAAAGTAAAAAAAAAAAGAGCTCCAATAAACGGTAGCAAATTCTGTTGACCTCCCGTCTAGTGCAAAATTTTGTTATTTTCCCAAATTAATTGCAAACAATAATGTATTAAACAACGATAACAAATAAAAAGAGTTTACAAGAAGGAGGCCTTTACTGCCCCGTGGGAAAAAAAAAAAAGAGAATCTTGCTGTGGAAATAAGAATTAATGTTTGCATATCGTATTGGTGAAAAAATTATTGATTAACAAAACGATCCTCATTTGGTTATGTGCGATCACTCTTAAAAATAGAGAAGAAATTAACTGTAAAGTGGGAGTTAGCAAGTAGTGGAAAAAAAAAAACAACAACAACATATACAACAAGCAAGAAGTCAGAGATTATTAACGCTGCCAGCGCTGCAGCTCCTACGATATTCATTTCCCAAGTAATGGTTGTAAACTGGGGTAAGTCAAGCTTTTTTATTATTATCACCAAGCAGACATAAACAACTGATAGCGAACTCTTGCTCTTGTCACTGAACACCCTCTCCCATTTTCGTCACAACAGCCGTCCAATAAATTTTTCAACTTACATTTCGTTATACATGTATCTAGATATAGTACAGAAAACGTCGTAGGCATTGCAAAGATACATTGGGAGACGGGGTTGCCATCAATCATAGAAAGAGAAAATTTACCCGGGAAAAACTTATTATTTTTCATTTAATAAGCAACATACGTTGGACATTTATAACAAAAAAAATATATTCAAAAATACACAAAAATATTCAAATACTTTCGAATAGGAAAACCCAACACAAAAATTTCTATTCATAATGGCCGCGCGTCGAAAGTTTTTATTTGATCTAGATCAACTTATAACGTTTTGCTCAAAATTCGAATCCCAAAAACCAGAAACATTCACCGTACAATTATTGGAAATAAAAGATCTCGAGTTGGAGCGGAGGTGGTCTCAATTAGTATCTAGTTATGAAACACTGGTCTTAGAAGATGAAAAAGAAGTACACGATTATAACGACCAGTACGGTGTTAAATTTGAAGAAGCTAGTTGTATGTACCAAAAATGCAAAGAAGGCACGATGATTCTAATTTGCGCCAAGAGCCAAAAAGCACTTAGTGTAGAACTACCACCACAACAACATGTCCCTTCACTAAAATTACCCCCATGCGACACTCCACTTTTTGAGGGGGGATACTCTCAATGGCCAGCATTTAGGGATATTTTTTCTGCGGTATTTGGCAAACACCCTAGTTTGTCCCCGGCTCAAAAGCTGTACCACCTGCGTGGTAAAACACGAGGTGAGGCTTACGACATCGTCAAGAAATTTGAGCTCACAGACGCGAATTTCAATTTAGCTTGGGAGGCATTGATTAATAGGTACGAAAACAGACGGATTTTAGTAAATCAGCAGATGAAAAAGCTATTTTCTATTCAATTCGCCCAAAACGAAAATCCTAAGTCCATCAGACAAATTCTGAGTTCCATTACTGATAGTTTGGCGATATTTAGGTCATATGGAATTGCAGTAGAAAATTGGGATCCAATACTGATTCACATAGCCTCGTCCAAAATCCCTGATAATACTCTACGAGCATGGGAGGACTCCTTAGATGATCATAAGGAATTGCCTTCGTGGTCTCAAATGGAGAAATTTTTGTCTAAAAGAATAGAGAAGCTGGAGACAATCATTGACTTTCGTAAGCCGAACTCCAGGGAAACGTATAATTCAAAGGCAAACTCCTTTCAAGTTTCCGAGACGGAGAACCAAACCAAGCCCTTTTGCAAAACATGCAATCAATATCATTCGCTGATGGTATGCCAAAACTTTAAGTCTTTAGCGCCACAGGATCGCATTCAATACGCCATGGAAAACAAATTGTGTTTGAACTGCCTTTCACAAAAACATTTTAAACCAAATTGCACCAGCAGGAGATCGTGTTCTATCTGCAACAAAAAGCACCACACAATGCTTCACCTCGAGTCTAAAAGTACAAATTCGTTAGATACTTCTCAGAATTACGAAACGATAGATACGACTTCACAAGATGTTCCTACCACATCAAGACAGTCCAATGAAAACTCATTTTTGAACACCACCATAGCCAATTATGAAATAAACACGCTGTTCTCGCAGAATGAAGGTACTACTATTCTTCCGACTGCTCGAATTCATTTAGAACACGGTGGAGAACTATTCACAGTCCGGGCACTGTTAGATACCGGATCGGAGAAAAGCTTCATAGCCAAGCGCATTCAGCAGAAACTGATGATTCCTTTGGAAAAGCACAACTCCCAAATTTCCGGACTGGGAGGCACTATAGTAAGCAGCTGCAAGGGAAAATGTTTGCTAACGTTAAAATCTACTTATTCCGACTTTAGAATTCAAGTTAAAGCACTAGTAGTGTCAAGTCTAGCTCACTTTTTGCCTTCGCGACCCATTAGATCTACACTTATCCAGCAAGTACAACATTTGAGTCTCGCAGATCCTTTTTTCTATAAACAAGCACCAATAGAAATGATAATTGGAAGCGATTATCTTCCCTTCATTAACAAAACCGGAATGACTGTACAAATTGGGAATGGCATCGAAGCTCGAGAGTCTCAGTTTGGGTGGTACTTATCAGGACCCACAGAATCCGAGTACATTAAGACATTCTCAACCCTTGCGACTGCTTCAGACAATGCAGCTCTACAAGAACAGCTGAAAAGATTCTGGGAGTTGGAGGAGGTTGGAAAGCCAAAGCCTACATCAGATGCTGACATCTGGTGTGAAAACTTCTACAAATCCACAACGTATCGAGATCAAGAAGGTCGATACGTAGTTCGACTACCTTTCATACAGGAATTTCCTGACGAAAAATTCCTTGGGTCTTCGAGACATATGGCATTCGCCCAGTACTGCAGAATGGAGAAACATTTAAGCAAAAATCAAGAACTAAAATATGAATACGACAAAGTTCTCAGAGAATATATTGCGTTAGAACACATGGTCCCTGCAAAGCCGAAAGAAGAAAAATCACCAAAGGTCCACAACTACTTCTTGCCCCACCATGCCGTCATCCGGCCAGAAAGTAAATCTACCAAAGTACGCGTGGTGTTCAACGCCTCTAAAAAGACTACCTCTGGACTATCATTAAATGACGTTTTGCATGCTGGGCCAATCTTACAACAAGACTTAATGAAAGTTCTTCTCAACTGGCGATATTATCGGTACGTATTTAACGGTGACATCCAAAAGATGTACCGTCAGATATGGATCCATGAAGACGATCAGCAATACCAACAAATTCTATTTCGTACTTTCGAAGACAAAGCAGTGGAGGTCTTTCGCTTAAAAACAGTTACATTTGGCGTGAATGCGGCACCCTTTCTCGCCATTCGTACTCTTTTGGAGCTAAGCAAAGATTGTAAGAATCTATACCCCAAAGCCTCAAACATATTACAAAATGAGATCTATGTAGACGATGTCTTGTCAGGCGCTCATTCCCTCGAGGAAGCCAAAGTTAAACAAGAACAACTCGTTAGATCCCTTTCTTCTGCGGGATTTTCATTAAAAAAACTCACAGCAAACAATAAGATTCTGTTAGAAAGCTGGCCCCGCGAAGATCTTCTTAGCGAAGAATTCCTGAATATCGAAGATCAAAGTTCTATTAAAACTTTAGGCGTTCGGTGGAACGCGATGGCCGATTTCTTCTATTATACAGTTGAACCTATCGAAATTGATCAGTTCACTTCGAAAAGGAAAATACTATCCACCATAGCGAAGCTATTCGATCCACTTGGTTGGTTGGGCCCAACTATAGTCATCGCAAAAATGCTAATGCAAGACCTATGGGAAGAAAGGCTAGGATGGGACGAAAGTGTACCAGCGCCCATCCTTCAACGCTGGTCATCCTTTGTTGAAAATTTACAACATGTATCAGACATACAAATTAAAAGATGGATTCAATTCTCGCCTCAAGCGTCAATTCAAATTCATGGGTTTAGTGACGCCTCAGAGAAGGCGTATTGTGCAGCGGTATACATCCGAGTTGTTCATCCAGATGGCGACATTTATTCAAACCTATTAGTCTCCAAAACAAAAGTGGCGCCCTTAAAAAGAACCACGATCCCTAAATTAGAACTATGTGGAGCAGACTTGCTAACGAAATTAATCAAAAGTATATCAAATGACGTACAGATAGAACACAAATTATTTCTTTGGACGGACTCATCCATTGTCCTTGGATGGCTACAAAAGTCCCCACAGACATTAAAGACCTTCGTGGCCAATAGGATTAGTGACATATTAAGCGTGGTAGATATAAGTCAGTGGAATTACGTAAAAACTGACGAAAATCCAGCTGATCTTGGTTCACGAGGGTGCGCTCCTTTAGATTTGTCGACATGCCAACTTTGGTGGCATGGGCCTTCGTGGCTGTCTCAACCGCACCAGCACTGGCCAAAACCACGAACATTTGAGCCTACAGATCTCGAAGCGAAACGAGTCTGCAGTTATCACACCTCAGAAAACGCAGAAGAAATTATTTCCAGGTTCTCATCATTCAATCGATGTCTTAGAGTTATATGCTATATCTTCAGATTTTACCAGTCATCGAAAAGGAAAGAAACATTTTCAAGTACACTCTTACGGCACGACGAGATTGATTTCGTGAAACGTCGTCTAATCCACTTATCACAAAAAGTCGCGTTTCCAAGAGAACTTGAAGCTCTGTGCGAGAAAAAGCCAATTAGCAAGAAAAGCAAAATTCTCGCGATTAATCCAGTTATCGACGATACCGGTCTATTGAGAGTAGGCGGCAGGCTAACGAATTGTGGTCTTAGCTATGAAGAAATTCATCCAATCATTCTACCTGAAAAATCGAAATTGGCTGAACTTATGATAAAATTCACCCATCGTATCCTTTTGCACGCTGAGCATCACACCATGCTCCGAGCAATTCGCCAAGGCTTTTATATCCCTCGAGTTAAAAATATTATCCGCCAATGTATTCGTAATTGTAAACCATGTACTATCGTCAAGCATCGTTTCCAAAATCAGATAATGGCATCGCTTCCACCTGAGCGCGTCCAATTCTCCTTGCCTTTTACGTTTACCGGTGTCGATTTTGCGGGACCTTTCAATATTCGAGCATCGAAAGTCCGAAATTCAAAAACGTTGAAAGGATATGCAGCCGTATTTGTGTGCTTCTCCACTAAGGCCGTCCACTTGGAGACTTGCTCGGAATTATCCTCCGAAGCATTTATCGCGACGTTTTCCCGCTTTACCGGAAGGCGAGGTCTTCCAAAGACAATTTTTTCCGACAATGGAAGGAACTTTGTCGGTGCAAGCTATAAGCTTCTAAAAGAACACCATGAATTCTTAAAATCTGCCGAACAATCTCTGGTTGAAAAGTATGCTACTCATGGTTTTAACTGGTCCTTCATTCCACCCTACGCACCGCACATGGGCGGATTATGGGAAGCGGCCGTTAAAAGCATGAAAACCCATTTAAAAAAAGTTGCCGCTTCTCATACACTAACATTCGAGGAACTTACAACACTTTTGATAATGGTCGAATCAATATTAAACTCCCGTCCCTTATCGCCTATATCCGGAAATCCTAATGAGCTAAACCCATTAACTCCGGGCCACTTTCTTCGCGGTGCACCAATTATCGTCGAGCCCTCTCAAAACATTGCACAAGACAACATTTCACTGTTAAATCGTTGGGAACGGCTAAAGGCACTGCAACAAATTTTCGCGCGACGATGGAAGACGGAGTATATTACTGAATTACAACGTCGCATTAAATGGAAAACCACAAAAAATAATATTAAAATCAATGATTTTGTTGTGATTAAAGACGAGTTACTACCCCCTACCGACTGGAGGCTTGGAAGAGTCACAAAAGTTCACTATGGCTCCGACAACAACGTCAGAGTAGCCGAAATATTGACACAAAGTGGAACCATCACTCGACCAATCGTTAAGCTATGTGTTTTACCGACTCAAAACACTACGCCAACTGAATGATCACTTATAATATACCATTTATTCACTTGTATATGCTCCTTTCTATTCTTTACTTTCAGATCGTCAATGCCAGTCGCTACCATTACCTAGTGCAGTGAATACCCACGACACTGTTGATTTGAAGGAGAGGCCTCACTTTGAGGCGGGAATATGTTGAAGCGAGTTCAACAAGTTTGTAGTATAAACCTTCCTTGACTTACCACAGAATGCCCGCTCACGAAGAGCACTAATGGATACGTTTCAAAAATTACATTTAAGCTATCTCATTCTCAAACATTCACTCATTTCTCAATTACTCAATACTATTGCACTCCTCTAGTTATTACATTATCGTTCTAATTGGTTTTTTTTACAACATCTCCCTGAGCATTAATTTGTTTCACATAAGAACCGTTGTAAGAAACTTGGAGTCTACCCTGAATTCAAAGGAAAGTGTGCAACCAGTCAAGTGTATCGCTTTGAAAAGTTAAGCCAAATCTTTGTATAATAAAGCACATTGAAATCTACAAAAGCACTTTTTTATTTCAATAATAAGGCTTCAGCTACAAGGTCAACTCCGTAGTATTACGACAACTCCCGTGCCTCATAGTGGAGTTAAGCGATCCTCTGATCTCATTAGCAGAATCCTGATTCTGCTTCCAAAGCCCTTTGGGTCAACTTACAAAGGCAATTCAACACAATGTAACTTTTATACCCTCCACCATAGGATGGGGGGTATTCTGATATCGTCATTCCGTTTGCAACACCTCGAAATATGCGTCAACGATCCCATAAAGTATATATATTCTTGATCGTCACGAAATTATAAGTCGATCTAGCCATGACCGTTCGCCTGTCCTCCTTATGTCGAAAGCACGTTAACTTTCGAAGGAGTAAAGCTAAACGCTTCAAATTTTGCACAATTACTTCTTAATAGCGTAGGTCGGTTGGGATTGTAAATGGACCAAATCGGTCCATGTTTTGATATAGCTAACATATAAACCGATCTTGGGGTTTGACTTCTTGAGCTTATCCGATTTGGCTGAAATTTTGAAACGTGGTGTTTTGGTATCACATCCGACAACTGTGCCAGGTATGGTCTAAATCAGTTCATAACCTGATTAGCCGCCATATAAACCGATCTCCCGAATAGACTTCCTGAGCCTCTAGAGGGCGCAATTCTTATCCGATTTGGCGGAAATTTTGCATGAAATGTTTCATTTTGACTTCCAACAACTGTTTTAAGTATCGTCTAAATCAGTCTATGTCCTGATATAGTCGCCATATAAACCGATCTTTCGATTAGACTTCTTGGGCTTCTTGAGGGCGAAATTCTTATCCAATATGGTTGAAATTTGCATATGCCGTATTGGTATGACTTCCAACAACTGTTCTAAGTATGTTCTAAATCGGTACGTAACCTGTTATAGCTGCCATATTAACCGATCTCCCAGTTTGACTTTTTGAGCCTCTGGAGGGCGCAATTATTACTCGATTAGCCTGAAGTTTTGGAGGTAGTGTTTTTCTATTCGAAAAGTCATTAAAGAACTAGACAAATACGATCCATGGTGGAGGGTATAAAAGATTCGGCCCAGCACGCTTTTTCTTGTTTTAATTTATTTATTTTAAAATATTTCTGTCATTTAAACATTACAATTAGCCAAGAATGCAATTATTCAGATTCCTCTTTCGTCCACTGAATAAATTTCAACATTTCTGTTTTACTCTTCATGTTTATATTTTGTTCAATGTATCGGGCGTTACACACCGAAAACAAGCTTTGTTCATAGTTAGTATAAAGTTTTTGAAAAAGATATACGATAATTAGGGACCTTTATGAGGCCCGTCCGCTGCGCCTTCTTTTACTTTATATGGAACAAAATTTTCCTTGGAATATTTATTTTCGACAATTAAAGAGCTTTCAGTGAAATAAAATGCTACGAAAATAGTATATCGCTTGACAAACGGTTTAACAATATAAGTGCCTTTATCTGAATCCCATCTTTATTGGTCTGCGAATTTAAGTTTGGGTGTAAGGTGTACTCCATTTTTAAAATACTTTATTTCAGCCCGATATTCTCATGATGTCTGATTTAGGGGTGTTTTCGGGGGTGAGGTGGTCCCCCAGACACTTGGCCCTGAAAAATGTCAGCATCGCGCTCCTCTCTCAAACACCATTTTTTTAAACCCCATATTGCAAAAACATGACCCCAAGAATGGTTATCACGTTCGATTACTAATCTCAAATACCTTTGAAAAATTGTCTCGGTGAGCAAATACGTCTTACTTGGGGGTTTTTATGGTTGTGGGACTCCCCTTGACAGTTGGTCCCGAATGTTGATGTCAAATTCATGGTCTACTCCCAAATACCCTTCATTTAAGCTCCATTTTTCCATAGTCGGCAAACATGACCGGTTGTGGGGGATGGGGCGGCCACACAGAGACTTGGCTTTGGAAATATATATCAGATTCGTGTTCTACTCCAAAATACATCTTATTTGAGCCTCATATTGCAATGGTCAACAATAAATTCCTATTTGCGTGGTGTTATGGGGGTGGGATGGCCCCATAAAAACTTTTCCCGAACATTGATATCAGATTCGTGCTTTACTTCCAAAGACCTTTCATTCCAATCCCATATTGCTATGGTCGTAAATTTGTCTTCTTTGGGGTATGTTCGCGGGGATGGGAGGCCCCCCAAACACTTGGTCCTACATCTGGATATCAAATTCGTATTTTACACTCAAATACCTTTTATTTAAGCCAGATAATGCCATGGTCAGTAAATAAGTCCTGTTTGGGTGGTGTTTTGGGAAAGGGGTGGACTTCCAGAAACTTTGTCCCGAATTTGGATATCAAATACGTATTTTACTCGCAAATACCTTTCATTTGAGATCCATATTGCCATGGTCGGTAAATATGTCCGGCTTAGGGGTGTTTTGGGGGTTGGGGTGGTCCCCCGAACACGTAGTCCTACAATTGGATATCTGATACGTTTTCTAATCTTAAATACCTTTCATTTGAGTCCCATATTGTCGTGATTGGTGGAAATATATATTTGGTAGGTTTGAAGACAGTTCGTTTGAAAAAGAGCGTCAACCATAAAAGTGCTTGTGCTGATTAGTATGTTAAATCTCCACGTTATGCAAGGACATAGTTTCAATACTAAACACAACTATTTTTTAATTTTCGATATTAGCATTGAAAGGTTTCGTCCATTCTTGAGAAGCAATGGTACCAGTTCGGCCTGTTATAAGACACATGTTCAACTGGTATTACTAACAGGCAAAATAGAGCAATAGAGCATCAATAAGGCTAGAAGTGCCTTTCTTAAAATTAACAAAGTTTGGAATTAGCAGAAGTCAGAATCTTCAATAGCAATATGAAATCTATCTATATATATAAAAGAGCTGCGTGACTGACTGATCAGCGCCCAGCCCAAACGGCTAAAGCTAGAATCATGAAATTTTGCATTCATGTTGGTCTTGGGTCGTAGGCACGGGATAAGGCTGAATTTGGATTTTTAGTACGTTTAGGTACTAAAAAATTTTTGGAAAATCGTACCGGAAATGGGAGTACGTTTAGTTCCGGAATTGGTACTATTTGGTACATTTTGTGTAAATTGAACTAGAGCTCGGAATTTTGGAACTTAGGTACACTGTGCCAACCTTAATTGCGTGACTATAGGAGTTTTTGGAAATTTGTACATTTAGGTACTGAAAATGTACCAAATAGGTATTATTTAAATGGGTGAACTTTGTACAGGGCGGATGGATAGAGGTAGAATTTTAAGTGCAAATCGGGAGATACATATATATGGGAACTACATCTAAATCTGAACTGATTTTGATGAAATTTCGCAGATATGTTAAGATCAATAACAAACCAATCTCTGCCAAATTGTGTGCAAATCAGTTGAAAAATGTAGCGGCTACGGACATTTAATTACAAATCGGGCGATATATTTATATGGGAGCTATATCTAAATCTGAACCGAAAATCAATAGCGTTCGTCCTTTGGCCAAAAAGGTGGTATGTGCAAAATTTCGTGATGATTGGACAACAAATACGACCTGCACTTTGATTACAAGAATACATGGACTTACAGACGGACATGGCTAAATCGAATCAGAAAGTAATTCAAAGTCAATCGCTATACTTATTAATGGGTCTAGCTCTTCTCCTTCTTAGCGTTGCAAACAAATGCACAAACTTATAATACCCTGTACCAAAGTGGTGGTGTAGGGTATAAAAATGGAAAAATAGTACTGGTAACGGGAGAAAACGTACGTTTAGTACGGCAATTGGTACCATTTGGTACTTTCTTTGCGGATGGAGCTAGAGGTTTGAAATTTGGCATGTAGGTACAACTAGGAAATGTATGATGGGTGAATAAATGAACTATTCAAAATTCGTAAATTTTTGTACCGTTTGGAACTTCGTTTGCAGATAGAGCTAGAGGTCTGAAATCCGACATATAGATTAAACATAGAAATATATGATTGGTGACTAAATAATAATAACAATAACATTCTCCTTACATATGCGTGCACCCTGGGCAAATAGTATCCACTTTAATACCATTTGGTACTATTTAATACCTTGAATCACGAATCTCACCAAACACGGGCTTATCTTGGGCCTCCGACGCGAGACCAACATTTGTGCAAAATTATATAATCCTAGCTGTAGCCGTAGCTCAAATTGCAAAGAAAGTACCATTTTGTACGTTTTGGTACCTAAATGTACGAATTACAAAAAAATCTAGTCGCCCGATATATGTATACTATCGAGGTGTACCTGTATCCAAAGTTTCAGATCTCTAGCTCAATACATAAAGAGAGTACCATTTTATACGTTTTGGTACCAAAATGTACGAATTTGGAAAAAAAAACTTCCAAAAAACTTCAAGTTGTACCCGCATCTCAAATTTCAGAACTTTAGCTCAAATTGCAAAGAATGTACCATTTTGTACGTTTTGGTACCTAAATGTATAAATATCAACGTATTTTCCGATGTATTTTATTCTTGGTCCAATTTGGCACTTTCTTTACAAATGGGGACAGATTTCTGAAATTTTATACGAAATTATTACAAAACTTCATAAAACTGAGTGACTACCTAGGTTTTTGGAAGTCCTACACTAAAAAGAGGGTATATAAAACGGGACTAGCGAACCGGACCACCGGGATGCTAGTTTTTTTTTAAATAGCTGCACAACTTTAAGCTTGACACAAGCAACAACCCGCAAAATCCAAGTTTTCATAAATCGCTGCCTACGACAAAAACTTTGAAATATCTGGACAAATCGTAATTCAAATAAAGAACTGCAAATAAGAACAAAAACCACGCCTGTCGATGTAGACCAGCGATGTCTGAAATAACAATGTGACTGTATTTGTCAAATATTCTCTTAAGGCATTCTTAATTCTCTCAATATGTAAAAAGTGATTTTTGGGACGTAATGATTCGTGTTTTGCAAAACATAAAATAAGAAAACTTAAATATGTTTCTAGACATTCCAACCGTTTTATAAATAACAATCGTTGCTTTTAAAATAAAAACAGAAAAACGATGCGTATATCCCTGCGTATGTTCATTCGTTGCTGTCTCAACAACAACTGACCACATATATCGTGGAATCAAGCCAAGGCTCTGGCCAACGATTGAGCAAGATGGAGAGGGTTTGTTGATGCCCTATGTAAACACCTAACTTTTTACTACTGGCCATATTTTTATTTTATACTAGCCATATCCGTCCGTCCGTCTGTCTGTCGAAAGCACGTTAACTTTCGAAGGAGTAAAGCTAGCCGCTTGAAATTTTGCACGAATACTTCTTATTAGTGTAGGTCGGTTGGGATTGTAAATGGGCTATATCGGTCCATGTTTTGATATAGCTGCCATATAAATTGATCTTGGATCTTGACTTCTTGAGCCACTAGAGGGCACAATTATAATCCGATTTCGCTGAAAATTTGCATGAGTTGTTTTTTTATGACTTCCAACAACTGTGCTGAGTATGGTTGAAATCGGTCTATAACCGGATATATCTGTCATATAAACCTATATGGGGTCTTGACTTCTTGAGCCACTAGAGGACGCAATTTCTATCCGATTTGGCTGACATTTTGTACGACGATGGTATGACTTCCAAAAACTGTGCAAAGTATGGTCTAAATCGGCCCATTACCTGATATAGCTGCCATATAAACTGATCTTGAATCTTGACTTCTTGAGCCACTAGGGGGCGCAATTCTTATCCGATTTAGCTGAAATTTTGCATTACGTGTTTTGTTATGATTTTATTAATTGTGCCAAATATGGTTCAAATCGATCCATTACCTAATATATGGTTGCCCAAAAAGTAATTGCGGATTTTTCATATAGTCGGCGTTGACAAATTTTTTCACAACTTGTGACTCTGTAATTGCATTCTTTCTTCTGTCAGTTATCATCTGTTACTTTTAGCTTGTTTCAGATAAAAAGTGTAAAAAAAGTATATTTAATTAAAGTTCATTCTAAGTTTTATTAAAAATGCATTTACTTTCTTTTAAAAAATCCGCAATTACTTTTTGGGCAACCCAATAGCTGCCATATACGCCAATCTTGGATCTTGACTTCTTGAACCTCCAGAGAGCGTAATTATTATCCCCTTTTTTTAATTTCGTACATTCAATTACTAAAACGTACAAATTAGTACTTTCTTTACGGATTGAACTAGAGCTTTAACATTTAGGATACAGTTACACCTTCACTATGTATATTGGTTGACTGCAATAAACTTTTGATGTTCTTGGATTTAGGTAAGCAAAATTTATGTGAGTTGTGTAACTATTTACAATAGTTTTCATAACATGGCAGTTGAAATTTGATTTTTTGATTTGATTTTTTATGAGCTGTAGGAAAGATTTTCAAAAAAAAAAAAAACCATAAAATTCACAAAAATGATGTTTGAAGATTATTTCATGCAAATGTTTCCTTGATTGGGCCTCAAATGTTCCATCCGTATATTCCAATTTCGGCATACTCTTTCCAACATTTCGATCGGTATCTTACGAATACATGCTTCAATGTTGACTTCCAATGCGTAAATTGAAGCGGGCTTGTCTGTGCAGGCATGAGCTTTAACATATCCTCACAAAAAATAGTATAAATGCATTAAATCGCACGATCTAGGCAGCCAATTGACCGGTCCCGAACGTGAAATAAAATGCTCACTGAACTTGCCTCTCAATAAGTCCATCGTTACGCGTGCTGTGTGGCATGTGGCAATGACTTGTTCAAACCACATGTCAGCATGACATGCTCTAGCATTTTGAGCAAAAAAAAAAAAAAAAAATTGGATACCATCTCACGATAGCGCTCACCATTCATAGTTATGTTACGATTCGCATCATCTTTGAAGAAGCACGGTCCAATGATGCCATCAGCCTATAAACCGCACCAAACTGTGACTTTTTCAGGATGCATTGGTAGCTCTTGCAATATTCTGGCTGATTTTCACTCCAAAATCGACAATTTTGCCTATTTACGAACCCATTGAGCCAAAAATGAGCTTCGTCGTAAAATCGAAGAAGCGCTCGATGAACTTTCTTAATAGAGCACGCATTTTGATAATAAAATTCAACAATTTGCAAGCGTTGTTTGTTTGTAAGATGATTCATGATTTAATTATAAACCAAACTGAAGATGTTAGACAGTGAAACAAAACACGAAATGTGCACGAGCTGTTTAAACCAGTGTTGCCAAAAAGATAAGAGCAAAAAATCACCCTTTATATAAAAGAGACGCGCCCAGCCCAAACGGCTAAAGCTTTAATCATGAAATTTATCAGGTATGTTGGTCTTGGGTCATAGGCAAGGGACCAAGAACCAGAAAGTACGAAATTGTGACTTTTTACCCAACGATTTTGGGCTCATATTAAAGAGCATCTCCAAATTTAAGATTTGAGGACAAAAATCTTGAAAAACGCACCAAAAGTTGAGAAAAAGTATGTTTAGTACAGCAATTGGTACTATTTGGAATTTTTTTTTAATTGAGCCAGAACTCTGAATTTTGGAACTTAGGTACACCACGGCAGCCTAAATTGGGTGACTATAAGAGTTTTTGGAAATTTGTACATTTAGATACTAAACTAGTAAAAGCGTGCTAAATTCGGCCGGGCCGAATCTTATATACCCTCCACCACGGATCTCATTTGTCGATTTATTTTCCCGGCATCTCTTCTTAGGCAAAAAAAAGGATATAAGAAAATATTTACTCTGCTATTAAAGCGATATCAAGATATGGTCCGGTTTGGACCACAAATAAATAAATAATTAAAATAGAGATCGATTTATATTGGAGCTGTATCAGGCTATAGACCGTTTCAGACCATAATAAACACGCATATTGATGGTCATGAGAGGATCCGTCGTACAAAATTGCAGGTAAATCGGATAATAATTGCGACCTCTAGAGGCTCAAGAAGTCAAGATCCCAGATCGTTTTATATAACTATATCAGGTTATGAATCGATTTGAACCATGCTTGGCACAGTTGTTGGATATCATAACAAAATACTTCGGGCAAAATTTCATTCCAATCGGATAAGAATTGCGTCCTCTAGAGGCTCAGGAAGTCAATACCCAAGATCGGTTTATATGCAGCTATATCAGGTTATAGACCGATTTGAACCATGTTTGGCACAGTTGTTAGATATCGTAACAAAACACGTCGCGCAAAATTTCATTCCATACGGATAAGAATTGCGTACTTTAGAGGCTCAAGAAGTCAAGACCCAAGATCGGTTTATATGGCAGTTATATCAAAACATGGACCGATATGGCCCATTTGCAATCCCAAAATAATAGCGAAAGTGTGAGGAAACGTACGATTAGTGTCGCAATTGATACTGATTGATACCTTCTTTACGGATTGAGCTAGAGTTATGAATTTTGTTACTAACACACACTTTGGCAATCTAGATTGGATGGCTATGTGAGTTTTTGGAAAATGGTATATTAAGGTACCAAAAAAAAGTACCAAACATTTACGAAATGTGTGAACTTTCAGCATCGCGAACGGATAGAGCTAGAGTTTTGAAATTCTGCTTAAAGGATCATGTTGCGTAAAATTGGGGTTGGGAAAAATGTGAAAGGTTGTTCCCGCACCAAAAATACCACAAATTTTCTAAATGTGTGAACTTTGAACTTTGCGAACGGATAGAGCTAGAGTTTTGAAATTCTGCTTAAAGAATGGAAAGTTGAGAATTGGAATTGGGAAAAATGTGGAAGGTTGTTCTCGAAACCACAGAAAACGTACGTTTTGTACCGCATTTGGTACTTTCTAGAGCCTTTCTAGAGCTAAAGCCTTTAAATTTGGCGTGTAGGTACAATTATACATACATTTTTGTACCAAATAGGACAAAACAGTACGAAATAGCTTAATAATTTGGTTAAAGTTGCCGTGACCTTGAAAATATTTCTTATTCAGCAACAAATCGTACCAGAAGTGAAAGAAAATGAACTATTATAGTGCTGTAAACACTAAAGGAAACAAAATGACTCTTTCTTAACAGATTCGCGAATGAAAACTCAATACAGCCTAATGAACAGGGACCAGACGATGGAACCATTACCGACTTTATAAAGAGTCAGAATACTAGGATATGATAGGCTAGAAATTGCCTTAATTCTGGAGCCATGGACTTCCTGGAACAAAGTTTCTGGACTGAACCATATCTGACTGATGGGGTATTTGGACCCGTCTGCTACGCAGACGATGTTATAATACTTCTAAGAGGTAAGGATCAGGACGAGCTATGCAGAAGGGCCGAAAGGATTTTGCATATGGCATATGACTGGTCTATACCCAGAGATCTGTTAACCTAGAGAAGACTGAAATATGCCTGTTCACGAGGACGACGAAGGTGGACCAATATAACGCACCACGTTTCCTCATCACATCACCACATTTCGATATCTGACAAGGTCAAATACTTAGGTGTGATCTTGGACAGGAAACTGAATTGTAAGTGTCACATTCAGGAGAGTACTGAGAAGTCTCACAAATTTTGGGCACTTGAAGTAAGGCCGTAGGCTCGAAATGGGGCCTGAATCCGAGGATAGTGTACTGGCTCTACAGGACGTGATAAGACCAATACTTACTTACGCATCAATAGTTTGGTGGATTGCTATGGAGAAAACGTGCAACATAAGGACCATACAACAGGTTCAGAGAACATGTTGTCTTGGCATAGGCGGAGCCATGAGGACCACGCTCACTAGGGCACTGGAGACTATTCTAGATATCCGACCCATTGACATACGGATGTAGTGTGAGGCAGCCACTACGGCTATGAGACTTAAGGCGATGGGAGAATGGATTGAGGATGGGAGCAGATACCAGAGATGAACCTCGAAGTCGAGTGCGAGGCACTGCTGCCATCGGCACAGTCTTGGATTGACGGAACCCTAGTATTGCCATCTCGAAGATCATGTTACACGGATGGATCAAAGCTCGAAGACAGAGTGGGCCTGGGGGTTTACATTGAGAACCCAGGGACTGAGATCTGTTTTAGACTGCCTGACCATAATACGGTCTTGCAGGCGAAGATCCGGGCGACCACGGAATGCGTGAAGTGGTGTGGTGCTAATGCGAGGACGTCGAGTGTGAACATGTCTACCGACAGTAAAATTGCCATAATAACAACCAGAACGGTAAGGTCACGAACAGTCTTGTAGTGTAAGAAAGAGATTAACGCCTTCTCTGAGGATGGCAAAATCCGCATTCGCGTTTGGGTGCCGGGCCATAACGGATTAAGGGGAAATGAAAGGGCAGACGATTTGGCGATGAAGGCCAGAGGACTGCCGTTAATAAACTTGGTTAACCCGAAGCCTTTCTGATCGACGCAGTCCGAGTGAAGGGAGTGAGCGACGAATGCGCATGCAACATTTTTGAACAGCGAAACGGTCGGTAGGACGGCAAAAATCCCATGGGGGATCCATATCGTGAGAAGACAAGGCTATAACTGAAAGGAGGTAAGAAAGAGGCCGGTACAGCTATTGGTATCATAACGGGACACATAGGACTACGAGCTTACTTATGTGAAATCGGTGCGGCAAGTGACAGCATGTGTAAGGCATGCGGAGAAGATGATGAGACGTTGGAGCATTTACTTTGTCATTGTCTGGCTTTTGCGTCTAACAGATACCGGCCCTTAGGTGGGGACACAACATAGGCGAGTGGTATTGAAAAAAATTAAGGATTTTGTGTTTAGCACGGAGTTCCTAACTTAAAATTTTCTTTTTAGAGGTTACTTTATAGTTTTTAGAGCGCACAACAAGCCGATTACTGGCTTAGGTGTATATTCATAGTGGCATAGGGAGGATTAATATCTGCACCCTCTTTTTAACCTAACCTAATCTAACAGATAGGTCAACAGATCTCAAAAACACGGATTTTTCAATCCCATGGCAGCCGGTTGTACGCACCGGATTGACCCGATGGAATCTTCATCGGCAAGGGCTGCCGCCTCAGTGTACGTGTTCGTCTTTTTTCGTCATGGGAGAGGCACATCCCGGAGTGCCTTCTCCGTACGCTTCTGGTCCGTGCCGGGATTGAAAAGAACCCCGGACCCTGGTTCTGTTCCCAGAACCGCCTTCATCATCGGTCAGTGTCGGTGAGGTGTAACCGGTGCTTGGAGTGGGTACACTTCCGTTCTTGCTCTGGCCTAACTTCGCTACGGGAGTATAGTCATACTGGCTATGTCGCTAGGTGCTGTGTGAACATAGCCAGCAGTGGATCACAAGCGTCGCCGTCGTCGCCTTCGGCGTCGGCAATTTATGTAACGACATAAATTGCCGACGCCCGTACGGCAATTTATGTAACGACAGCACCCTAGCCCTACTATTGCCAGGCCAGTGCCGGGAAGTGTATCGTTCTTGCAGTTAAACTGCAATGGACTGCGGGGCAAGATTGATGAGATTGTAGATTTTATGAGTCGGAAGAGCATATCGGTCGCAGCGATCCAGGAGACAAAGCTGACTAACACCTGCAGCTTGCACAGTTGTCACGGCTACAATGTGCTACGTAAGGATCGCTCAAGGAATGGAGGTGGGGGATTGGCCTTCGTTATACACCATTCCGTGCAGTATAGACCTATCTCGCCTGCGCTTGACGCTAGTGACCCATACATGGAATGTATGGGGGTAGCAGTCAGGTCTGGTACTGCCAAGATAGAGATATACAACGTGTATATACCGCCGGTTGGTAGCTGTGTCCCGATTAATGGTCAGGCCTACAGCCCCGACATAAGTGGGTTGCTATCTGGCCATGGTCGTCTGGTTCTGGGGGATTTTAATGCAAATCACTCGTCATGGCATTCTCCCCTAGGTAACGACCAGCGTGGCATAGCTTTGGCAGAGCAGATAGATAACTCCACGTTTTGCACGGTGAATGAGGATGCCCCCACTAGGATTACGAGGAGGTGCAGCAGCTCGCCAGACATCCCCTAATCTCCTGAGTGACGTATCCTGGCAAGCCGTCATCTCTTTGGGGTCAGACCACCTCCCCATAATCCTCACCATCGACCGACCACCCGACTTCATAACCTCTGAGCGCCGGACGTTCATCAATTACAAGAAGGCCAATTGGACCGGCTTCAGAGAGTATACCAATCGCCGCTTCAATGAACTGCCACCCCCCTCTGATGTGCTTGTGGCCGAGAGGAAATTCCGAGACATCATCAACGCAGCAGCCGCTCGCTTTATACCAGCCGGTCGAATACCACAAGTGCGACCCAATTTCCCGGTGCAAGCAGTGGTACTCGCAGACGAGCGTGATGGGATTCGTGCTATGGACCCCGCTAACCCCAGAATCAGCGAGCTGAATCTGGAAATAAACAGGGTAGTCAACGAACATAAGCGGAATTTGTGGCTGGAACACTTGGAGCAATGTAACTTAGGCACCGGTGCAGGCAAACTGTGGGCCACTGTTAAGTCTCTCTCGAACCCCGGTAGACGGGACGACAGGACCTCAGTCACTTTTGGCGAGATAACCGTGACTGATCCGAAGAGATGCGCCAGGTTGTTCAACCGTCAATTTATTGTGCATCCCGAGAGAGACAGGGCAAGGAGGAGAGCCATTCGCCGTATTCGTGGTCTCCGAGCCGATGAACAGTCATCACAATTTACCGTGGGCGAAGTTACGAATGTCATCCGTCGCGCCAAATCTTCCAAGGCGTTGGGCCCCGACGGAATCTCTACATTGATGCTGAAGAATCTGGATTTACCTGGAGTTGAGTACCTTACCACAGTCCTTAACCTGTCATTGAACACTCTTATAGTTCCCGATGTCTGAAAAATGGGCAGAGTGATCCCGCTACTGAAGCCTGGTAAAGACCCGAGTTTGGGGGAGTCGTACAGACCGATCTCCCTTCTCTCACCAGTGGCTAAGACGCTTGAGGCATTACTCCTCCCGAGCCTCGTAGGAGAATTTCCATTCGCCGAGCATCAACACGGATTTCGGAGACTGCACAGCACAACAACAGCTTTGCATGCCATCACCACACACATTTGCAGTGGCTTCAATCAACCCAGGCCATGTGATAGGACGGTCCTCGTGGCACTGGACCTATCGAAGGCATTCGACACGGTCAGCCATGCCAAATTATTTGAGGACATTGCCAACACGCCCCTCCAGCCAGGCCTGAAACGTTGGGTCGCGAATTATCTGTGTGGCCGCCAGTCATTTGTGGAATTTAGGGATAAGAAGTCAAAACACCGTAGAGTGAAACAGGGAGTTCCCCAAGGTGGGGTGATATCTCCGGCTCTGTTTAACCTCTACCTCTCCTCCATCCTACCTCCTCCAGACGGCATAGAGATCGTATCATATGCGGACGATTGTACGATCATGGCATCAGGCCCCCCACCCATTGATGACATCTGCGATAGGTTGAACGTCTACCTCAACGAGCTTGCCTCATATTTCGCTGCAAGAAATCTGAAGATATCCGCCACCAAATCTTCAGCCACACTGTTCACTACAAATACGCGTGAGGTGAATACTGAGCTGACTGTGATGGTCGATGGAGAAATGATTCCGACCATCAAGTGTCCCAAAATACTTGGCGTCACATTTGACAGCTCCAACACTTTCTCCCCACATGCCACAGCAATCTACAATAAAGTCAACAAGTAAAAGCGTGCTAAGTTCGGCCGGGCCGAATCTTATATACCCTCCACCATGGATCGCATTTGTCGAGTTCTTTTCCCGGCATATCCTTAGGCAAAAAAGGATATAAGAAAAGAGTTGCTCTGCTATTAAAACGATATCAAGATATGGTCCGGTTCGGACCACAATTAAATTATATGTTGGAGACCTGTGTAAAATTTCAGCCAATTCGTATAAGAATTGCGCCCATTGGGGCTCACGAAGTAAAATAGAGAGAACGATTTATATGGGATCTGTATCGGGCTATAGACCGATTCAGACCATAATAAACACGTTTGTTGATGGTCATGAGAGGATCCATCTTACAAAGTTTCAGGCATATCGGATAATAATTGCGACCTCTAGTGGTCAAGAAGTCAAGATCCCAGATCGGTTTATATGGCAGCTATAGCAGGTTATGAACCAATTGAACCTTATTTGACACAGTTGTTGAAAGTAAAAAGAAAATACGTCATGCAAAATTTCAGCCAAATCGGACAGGAATTGCGCCCTTTAGAAGCTCAAGAAATCAAATCCCCAGATCTGTTTATACGACAGCTATATCAGGTTATGGACCGATTTGAACCATACTTGGCACAGTTGTTGGATATCATAACGAAATACTTCGTGCAAAAATTCATTCAAATCGGATAAGAATTGTGCCCTCTAGAGGGTCAAGAAGTCAAGACCCAAGGTCGGTTTATATGGTAGCTATATCAGGTTATGGACCGATTTCAACCATACTTGGCACAGTTGTTGGATATCATAACAAAACACGTCGTGCAAAATTACAGTCCAATCGGATAAGAATTGCGCCCTCTAGAGGGTCAAGAAGTCAAGACCCAAGATCGGTTTATATGGTAGCTATATCAGGTTATAGACCGATTTGAACCATACTTGGCACTGTTGTTGGATATAATAACAAAACACGTCGTGCAAAATTTCATTCTGATCGGATAGGAATTGCGCACGCTAGAGGCTCAAGAAGTCAAGACCCAAGATCGGTTTATATGGCAGCTATATCAGGTTATAAACCGATTTGAACCATACTTGGCACAGTTGTTGGATATTATAGCAAAACACGTCATGCAAAATTTCATTCCAATCGGATAAGAATTGCGCACTCTACAGGCTCAAGAAGTCAAGACCCAAGATCAGTTTATATGGCAGCTATATCAAAACATGGACCGATATGGCCCATTTACAATACCAACCGACCTACACTAATAAGAAGTATTTGTGCAAAATTTCAAGAGGCTAGCTTTACTCCTTCGGAAGTTAGCGTGCTTTCGACAGACATACGGACGGACGGACGGACATGGCTAGATCGACATAAAATGTCACGACGATCAAGAATATATATACTTTATGGGGTCTCAGACGAATATTTCGAGTAGTTACAAACAGAATGACGAAATTAGTATACCCCCCATCTTATGGTGGAGGGTATAAAAATAGAAACAAGGTCCTCAAGTCACTCGCTGGCAGCACTTGGGGTGCAGACAAAGAAACCTTGTAGACCACGTACAAAGCAATTGGCCGGTCTGTGGTAAGTTATGCAGCGCCAGTGTGGTCACGTCAACTTTGTGACACGCAGTGGAATAATATTCAGATCTGTCAGAATGCCGCCCTCCGAACTGCGACGGGCTGTCTCCTCAGTTCTCATGTGGACCACCTCCATCAGGAGACAAAGATCCTACCAGTGCGAAGACATAACTACATGCTGTCTAAGCAATACCTTTTGGGCTGTTATCGCAGAAATCATCCAAATCATCATCTTGTGGATAGATACCCACCGCCCAGAAGCCTTAAGGTAGATCTACACGATCTAGAGCGTGAGGTCCAGCGCTACAAGAGAGAACCTCTAGATCAAGCGGGTCTGAACAACATTCATGCAGAGGCGGTAGCAGACGCGTTAATTGGCTACCGGGTGAATGTAGTCCTTGGAGAACGACCACCACCCATTGCACCCGAAGAAATCGACCTCCCCCGGCAAACCAGAGTGGTTCGGGCTCAATTACGTTCCGGCAGATGCAGCCGCCTCAATTCCCACAGAGCTAGGATTGATGCCGACGTGCAAGATGTATGTCCCGATTGTAACCAGGGACCGCACGATACACGTCACCTGTTTAACTGCCCGGCCAGACCCACTCGACTCAGACCCAGATCCCTGTGGACGCACCCCATCCTAGTCGCGGAGTTCCTGGGTCTTGACACTCAACAGAATCAAGCAGACGAAAGATAGTACACAATAAACTGCTACAACAACAACAACAACAAGGATTTTTTTTTTAATTTTGCATGTGGTGTTCAGTAATGACTTCCATCATCTCCGCCAAGTACGTTCCGTGGTGTTCCGTTATGACTTCCAACAACTGTGCCATGTACTGTCTAAATCAGTCTATAACCTGATATAGCTCCCATATAAACCTGTCTCGCGATTATTCCTGTTCGGTTGGTAGAAGCTTTAATTTTTGATGGTTTGGCAGAAACTTGGTTTGTTAAATAAACGTATGCCTTTCAAATAAATATATTTTGTATAAATTCTTGGCAGAATCCATGGTGGTGGGTTCGGGTCGGCCGAACTTAGAACGCTTTTACTTGTTTGATATAAGTAATAAACGGTACAAAATATTACTTTCTTCACGGATTGAGTTAAAGTTCGCAAAATTGGGATACAGTTACACTTTTTTTTTTAAAGTGGTATAATTACAATGAAAAAAAAAATGTGTCCTAATATAAAAGATTTTTTTCGTAATATTAAGGAAGCGATTTTGTCCTAACTGACAAGTAAATGCGCCTAATGTTTACGATTTTATGCTAAGTTTTAAAAATTAGGTCTACAACATAACGATTTATTAAGCTTAAAAGTAGTATTCTTCATCTTTAAAATCTCGTCCTTGGCATAAGGATGCATAACTTTGAGTTAAATTTGAGGTGCGTTATATTGCAGCATATTAACTTTATGATAGAGAAATTACCTATAAATTGAAGGAGACCACACGAACGTAACCAAACCTAATCAAAAGAATTTTTTTGTGTTCAAGATATGAAGATAGGTTTCCATAATTTCTATATCAATAATTTTTTCTATGTGGTCCATATTCGAGGAGAAGTATTAATGATGACATTTAAGAATGAGAATAAAGTGCATGACCTGACATGAAAACTGTTAATTGCGGAGAATGTTGCTTCCGATTTTTTCTGATTTCATGGGAATGTGTATATTTAAATCTGATCTCAAAAAGTAAATCGATGGATGTGTTTATACGGGCCTTTATTTATGGACCCACCTGGCCAGTGTTTTTATACCCTCCACCATAAGATGGGGGGTATACTAATTTCGTCATTCTGTTTGTAACTACTCGAAATATTCGTCTGAGACCCCATAAAGTATATATATTCTTGATCGTCGCGACATTTTATGTCGATCTAGCCATGTCCGTCCGTCTGTCCGTCCGTCCGTCCGTCCGTTTGTCTGTCGAAAGCACGCTAACTTCCGAAGGAGTAAAGCTAGCCGCTTGAAATTTTGCACAAATACTTCTTATTAGTGTAGGTCGGTTGGTATTGGAAATGGGCCATATCGGTCCATGTTTTGATATAGCTGCCATATAAACCGATCTTGGGTCTTGACTTCTTGAGCCCCTAGAGTGCGCAATCTTATCCGATTGGAATGAAATTTTGTACGACGTGTTTTGTTATTATATCCAACTACTGTGCCAAGTATGGTTCATATCGGTTTATAACCTGATATAGCTGCAATATAAACCGATCTTGGGTCTTGTCTTGACTTCTTGAGCCTCTAGAGTGCGCAATTCTTTTCCGATTGGAATGGAATTTCGCGCGACGTGTTTTGTTTTGATACCCAACAACTGTGCAAAGTATGGTTTAAATCGGTTCATAACCTGATATAGCTGCCATATAAACCGATCTTGGGTCTTGACTTCTTGAGACTTTAGAGGGCACAATTCTTATCCGATTTGAATGAGTTTTTGCACGAAGTATTTCGTCATGATATCCAACAACTGTGCCAAGTATGGCTGAAATCGGTGCATAACCTGATATAGCTGTCATATAAACAGATCTGGGGATTTGACTTCTTGAGCTTCTAGAGTGCGCAATTCCTATCCGATGTGGCTGAAATTTTGCATGACGTATTTTATTTTTACTTTCAACAACTGTGTCAGATAATGTTCAAATCGGTTCATAACCTGATATAGCTGCCATATAAACCGATCTGGGATCTTGACTTCTTGACCCCTAGAGGTCGCAATTATTTTCCGATTTGCCTGAAATTATGTACTACGGATCTTCTCATGACCATCAACATACGTGTTTATTATGATCTGAATCGGTCTTTAGCCCGATACAGCTCCCATATAAATCAATCTCTCTATTTTATCTCTTGAGCCCCCAAAGGGCGCAATTCTTATTCGAATTGGCTGACATTTTACACAGGTCTCCAACATGTAATAATATAATAATAGCAGAGCAAATCTTTTCTTATATCCTTTTTTGGCTAAGAAGAGATGCCGGGAGAAGAACTCGGCAAATGCGATCCATGGTGGAGGGTATGTAAGATTCGGCCCGGCCGAACTTAGCACGCTTTTACTTGTTTTTTTTTTTTCAATCAAATTGCATAAAATGTTAGGCTTCTAGGAGCTTAAGAAGTTGATAATGTGGAACGATTTGGGAGCGTTATCCAAATCTAACCGACGCGCATCGATAATAATGTGTGACCTGTTCAACACAATACATCTGTCATCTGATTGATTCAATCGTTTAATCATCGAATGTGGTGAACTGATTAATAGCACTCTGACTTAGAGTAATCATATCGACTCTGTCGTTGGTCAGGGATATTCAAGATTGCGTGCTCTCTGGGCCACTCAGTCGGTTGCTGCACTGCGGGTAAGGTCTCTCCTGGCAAAGACTTAGCTTTCTCTCCGGCTGTGAGTTGTTTGCTAATTGCGACTCGGTAAGTAGACGTAAGCTAAACACCTTTTTTAATAGCGTTACTCGTTATGTATTTGGCTTGAGACGGCGCGATTTCATCTCTGAATACTCTTTATCCCTGTATGGCGTCTCCTTACAGCGCTTGTTGTACCTGAGATCGCTTACTTTCCTCCATAAACTGATCTATATATCTGTATCTGTATGCATTTATTGATTTCGCCAGATCTATTAGAGGTAAAAATATCATTCCCAAAATTTATCGGAGGCTTGTCTCTGAATGGCATATGTTCATATTCGGCTGTACGTCTCTGGAACTCACTTCATAACGATCTACAATTACTCAGTAATTCGGCAACATTTAAAACCAGACTTTGGAAACATTTTACTGCATTAAGTTGATGAATGTAAAGACATATTTATTTATTTTTATTGTTTTATACTAACATTCATTTCTTTTTTTTTCGGATCAACTAAGTCTATTAATTCCTCTTTAATTGATAAATTTATTTTTGTTTTTTTTTTCTTTTGAATTCAAATCTACAAAGCCACAAATGTTAGTTTCTTTCCGTTAGTAAGTTATTCATTTAAAATCTGTGATGTATTGTATAGCTATAGATTCTTAGTTTTAAGTGTTTAATATGTACAATTGTTGGAGATATTACCCGCACTTTAATTATAAGAATTTTATATTCTTGTTGTGCGGGTGTAAATAAATAAATTACAAATTACAAATTAGTAACATCCGGAAGACACTGAAAAATATATGAAGGTATCAAGTCTTGTGTTTTAATGTCATAGCAAATTTCAAATGCATGAGAACTTAGCAATGAAACATTTTGGAATTGTAGAAAAAATAAATAAATAGTTGAAAATATACCATATTAAAGAGTGATCATTTTTAAATTTGGCTTTTTTACGAAAGTTTTATTCCATTCAAATTTATTTAAGCATTAAAAATGACCTAAAAATCCCTAATTATAAAAAAGACGATTTTTAACAAGACGTTTATTCTTCTCGAAAGAAACTCAAAAACTGTAAAAAGTAACAATTTCAAAAAGAAAATATTTGTTCTCATAACTTAAAATTCAAAGAGAAAGTGATGTAAGTTTTACAAGTACAAAAATTTTAAAGTATGCACCTACGGTTTTTGACGCCATTAAATATAAGGTAAATTACATTCCTAAGGGTTTCTTTTATTTGCCTCCAATGTCGATGTACTTTAGCAGGTAAACACACCATTTCACTCAAATGGTTTCGCATCGCATAATAAATAAAATTGGTATTTGCAGGCCTTTGATAGGAAAGTATATACACAACGAAAAAAATTTCATCGGTTATGTTCTCAAAAATAATGGCGACATTTGTGAGATCAGTCCTGTTAAACTTCTGTACATTTTGGTTTCGCTCAGTAACACACTATTCGGACTCAGTTACAAACACGAGGTCGCTTATCGTTGAGTTAGAAACTGGAATCGGGCAGCATTTACTGAAATAAGAGAAATCTCTTGTTCTCTAATCAGATGTTTATAAGAAAATTTACAATATTACATAATTTATCAAAGAGTTCTGTCCGATACAAGTTTAAGCTCAATGATAAGATACTTCATTTTTATTGCCAAATTCGAACAATTTTACTGCCGAGTTCGTACGTGGAGGCCACCGTGGCGCAGAGGCTAGCACCCCGGCGTAAGCATCAGAAAAATGTTCAGCGGGGGATATCCCCTTACTAATGCTGGCAACAATACGTGACGTCGCTATGCGGCACACCGTTCGGATTCGGCATAAAAAGGAGGCTCCTTATCATTGAGCTTGAAAACTTAAATCAGACTGCACTCATTGATATGAGAGAAGTATTCCCAGTTCCTTAATGGAATATTGATGGGAAAATTAGAACGTCTTGCCGCACACCGCCAGGACTCTAGCATAGAAGTTTTCACGGCTGATTACATAAGGTAAATACCTCATAATTGTCGCAAGTAGTAAGAGCGGACAACAACCGACGAACATTTTCTTTTATTTGAAAAGTGCTTATTGAAATATTTAGTGATTATTAAACATTTGTCGGTGATAAAAATATAGAATTATAGAAATTTGGCTGCAACTCCAAACAAAATTGATTGCAGTTTTGGCAACGGAAGTGAACGGACGCAGTACATTCAAGTGCAAATAAAAGCCATAAATGAAAACAAGTAAAAGCATGCAAAGTTCGGTGGGGCTGAATCTTACATACCCTCAACCATGGATCGCATTTGTGGGGTTCTTTTCCCGGTATCTCACTTTAGGTAAACATATGATAAAAGGAAGGAATTGCTATGATATTGGAGCTATAATATCAATTTATCGTCCGATTGGGATCATAATTGAACTGAATGTTAGAGACCATTGTAGAAGTCGTTGTGTAATTTCAGCCAATTCGAATAAAAATTGCGCCCTTAAGAGGTTCAAGAAGTAAAATAGGGAGATCGGTTTATATAGGAGCTGAATCAGGCCATAGACCGTTTCAAACCATAATTGATACGTATGTTGAAGTTCATGAGAAAAGACGTGGTACTGAATTTCAGCCAAATCGGATAATAATTGTGAACTCTAGATGCTTAAGAAGTCAAGATCCTAGATCGGTTTATATGGTAGCTATATCAAGTTATGGAACAATTAAAACCTTATTTGGCACAGTTGTTGGAAGTCATAACAAAACACCTCTTGCAAAATTTCAGCCAAATCGGATAACAATTGCGCTCTATAGTGGACCAAGAAGTCAAGATTCAAGATCGGTTTCTATTGCAGCTAGGGTATAAAAACGTTATTGAAATCGTTTTAAAGCATTTTTGACTTTCAAGTGAAACATATACTACATGTGAATTGTCCACGCTTAGTTTAAAATATTAAAAAGTCGATACAAATTTCTTTGAATTGAAACAATTTCCTTTTGGAGTAGAACTAATCAACAGTTGTTTTCAACAGTCTACTGTGATTTCTAGGTAAGTTAAATGAAATTTAGTTTTAGTTTAGTATCAATAATCCGTGAAAAAATATTTGTATTGCAACTATTTAACCGCGATTACTCCAAATATCCGGGATTGGAAAACAACACAATGACGAAAAATACATATTCAACAGGAAGAGAAGAAACAAACATGAACGACATTGTGTTAAGTAATTCGTAAGTAATGGTTAGAAAGGATTACAATAGGATTACAACTTTTTTTATTTTTTTATGCCTGTACAAAAAAAAATCTTATAAATTACAATAGTGGTTTACAAATATTGTCATAAATCTGAACTATATAGTCATTAATCTAAATTAAAAAGCCTAAAAAGAAAAATGTCCCTAAAATAAATGAAACAAAAAATTATGTACGACATGTACTGTAAATACATTTTGTCTTATCTATCCGATAAACGCTTCTACCTTCGAACTATCCGGATTATCGATGACAAACTGTATTTAAATGTGAATGGATATTTTTTCTATTATTCATATCGCGTTTTATCGGGAAACATCAAACTTTTTTCACGCTTCAAACCAAGGAAATGAAATTTTGTAAAGTTCCATTTTAATGTAATAATTTAACACTAGAAAACCCAAATCAGACAAAACATCTGGTAAGAGTTTTTAAATTTTTTATTTCGCATATTAATTTCTTTTTTGATTTTGTAGGTATTAATAAAAACGTGAAATTTAAATTTAATAAGCTATTCGCCTCAATATCAAATTATACATTTTTATTAGCTAGACAAAATATGTATGTGTAAAAATAGATTTGCTCTTTCTAGTTTTATGTCAAAAATTGTTGTTTTTTTTGTTTTCAGCTCGGAAATAATGGATTTTTAAAATCATAAAAAATCTAAGTATTAACTCATCCTTAACATATACAGCAAGATGTTTATGTAAATAAATACATTAATGCGATTAAAAAGTGAATTGCAAGTATAAAATTGTTCTCTTAGTTTGACTGCAGAATATATATTGCGGTGTTTAATATTTATTTCAATTATATATAACTGTCCAATAAAATAAAATTAGCTCATTCATCAAAGCAGAAAAAGGCTAAGGTTAAGTAATTTTTTAATTTTTCAAGTGCCCTGTTAGGGCGAAGATCTTTAAATTTTACAATTTTTGTATGTTTCTCTTTCTAGACGAGCTGAATGATCGGAGATGCAAATGGAAAAGGAAAGCCAAAGATAGCAACACATATACCAACCACGCGTTTCGTCTTTGGTTAGAAGACTTATCAACCATGTTAGGTGTGATGGTTTCAAGGGCCGTGCGTTGGTGTGTCGTATTTGAATCGTATTAATTGCGTAAACGCATCTATGATACAATTACCATTACTATTAGCTGTACTTTTCCCAATGCATGTGTTTTTGTGGAATGATGGAATGGAATGATGACCACGCCCTTATTTCGGACTGTGTCGACCCGAAAGGCTTCGGGTTAACCAAGTTTATTGACTGCAGATCCTGGCCTTCACTGTCAAATCGTCTGCCGTTTCATACCCTCTTACTCCGTTATGGCCCGGCACCTAAACGATGCGGATTGTGCCATCCTCAGAGAAGGCGTTAATCTATTCATGCACTGCAAGACTGTTCGTGACCTTACCGTCCTGGTTGTTATTGCAATAACACTTTGGTACTAAAATGTACTTTATTTACAGATTGAGCTATATTTTTCAAAATTTGGATACAGAATTCATTGGGCGATTAGAAGATTTTTTTTAATTTTTGTTGTTTTTCTAATTAAAAAAGTCGAGCTAGAGGTATTTTTTATTATGTATATATTTAATACTTCATTCCATATTTCGCCTTTCCCACGGAAGACATCATCTGGAATTTCTGTTACAATTACAAGGGAAATGTACAAAAATATAAAAAACATAAATTTTTAAACATAAAACCTATAGCGCAGCACTTACGAATTAATAACTACAACATAGCAAAGAAAAATTAAACAAAGCGCGGTTTAACTTGTATCGTTGCCAGTACGTTGCATACTGAATTGTATTTGTCACATTCTGCTTTCTTTCTCTTCTTGTGTGCCAAATTCTCAGTGTCTGCCTTGTAATTTATACTTGTGGGTGTGTCCAGTATATGAAGCATCTCAAGTGTGGGTCTCTTGTTGTTGTTGTTTTCACATTGTAACACAGAGACTCTTTCAAGATCTGGCTGGTGATGTACTACAATATATTTAAAAAGCGGATTCCGATTGCAAAAGTAGCAGAAAATCACAGCGTTTGTGACACCCGATGTCCTAACTAGTTCAAACGAATGCCTTTCGGTTTGAAAAACATACAGGCAGTATTCCAACGACTGATGGGACTTTTAAAAGAAACTTTATCCGATGGCGAAATGTTTTATTGTATTAATTATAGTAATCGGCGGCTACGATAACGAGATGCTCCAAAAATTAAAAAGTCTTCAAAGTTTTAGGCGAATTGGACATTTTGATAAACATCAAGAAATGCGACTTTATGAAATGATCGAAACAATTTTTGGGTTGTCAGGTACACCCAGATGGAATTAGTCCAGGGGAATAAAGACAGCTGCAATACAACAGTTTCCTACCTCGACGAACGTAACGGAAGTCAGACAATTTTTAAGTTTGAGCGGGAATTTTCGAAAATTTGTTTCCGGGTAAGCTATGATTTCTGATCCATTACGTGTTTTAATACGAAATGGCAAGAAATTCCGTTAGGATGACAAACGAGAAGAAGCATTTGCAACCCTTAAGACGAGTCTTACAATGAATCCAGTAGTAGCTAGTTAGCGAACGAAGAGAATACATCAGATAAATACAAATACAAGCTTTATCGGCAGAGCAGGTGTGTTATGGCAAAACGACGAAAATGTATGAAACCTGAAGCATACTACAGCAGATCAACGACAAATGAGAAAAGAAACTATCATAGTTACGAGTTGGAAAAACTGGCTTTGGTCGAATCATTAGACTGATTTCGGTTACATTCACGGCAAAGATATTACGGTTCTAACGGTCAAAACTACCATGCGGTTGTAACGGTCAAAACTACCATGCGAAAAAAGAATTAGTCCCACGAATAGCGAGATGGTGGTTACTAACCCAAGATGTTGACACGAAAATCAAACCTCGATCCGGACGACGAATGCAACACGTAGACGCACTGAACCGAGTACCATATGGGGAAGCTAAAGAACCAGAATAGTGAAAATCGATATAAACTAAAATGATAGGTTATTTTCTATGCAACTGCAGGACAAAAACTTAAGCGAAATTGTCCGAAAATTGAAAGCCAACGACAATACGATTTGTGCTGAATACAAAGTCATGAATGGGCGACTACTTCGAAAAGTCAAGAAGAGATATTCTTCAGAACAAGCTATATCAAGCATGCCCTGCGATATAATCAGCAACGACGACTTATTCGATATGCGCAGTAAAGCAGCTGGAAAGATAGATGACCCACGAGAAAACACAAATCGTAAATTCGACAAAAAAAACATATCCAGCCTAGACGATATGAAGAAAACGATTTAATTTTGGTTGAAAACGAACCAAACTGGTACCTCAAAGAAATAAGAACCGCCCTACGAACGACTTTTATCATTCTGAAAATCGGCATATGATTAAAGATAAACCAGGGTCAACACGTAAAAACGCAATTGCAACTCTGCCGACGCCTCTGATAAGATGAAACTATGGTGTGCTCTTCTGTACATTCAAGATGACGAAACCAGAAATGAAGAATCAGAAATCGTGTCGCGGAATCATCCTCAACATACTTATTTCAAACAAATCATTTAATCATATTTATTTATTTTATTTTTATACTACAACATCCTGAAATCAAAAACTATTAGTTTAATAGTGTGACTGAACGACTCTTGCTCTTTTTAATCCAAACTAAAAGCCAAAGGCGCTTTGCGTGATCCCTATAAACCAGTGATGGGCACACTTACACATTTGAACATACTAAATTGTATGTATATGAGGGGCAACAAACCCCGAAATCTCAACTAGGTGGACTAGCTATGTAAAATAACAACAAAGCCTCAACCGCACGAAGCCGCACGAATTTTCTCACACTGTACGTGTGCTAATGTGCGTTTCCCCGTGCCCGGAGGCATAGGAGTTTATGTGCGGTTGAATGTCGTTGCCCATTTACGCTATAAACCGATCCATTGAGGCCCTAGAACAATCAATCGTTATCCGATTTTATTTCTACAAATTAATTATTTTAGCAGAATCCATGGAAACTAAATGCGTTTTTAGTTATTTATAGTCTATAAGTGTTGTTTACTAACTTCACTTCAAGTATTTACACATTGCTTAAAAGTCTTATCATTCCTTCTCAAAAAAAAAAAAATATTATTGGAAAATAAAAAAATATTATTGAAATGAAGTTGATAGCAAATAAATAATATATCTTTTTTTTATTGATGATAAACCATAGTGGTATCATAATAATGGTAACATTTACTTTTCCACTAGTCACGTACTGGCGTGTTACCCACAATGACAAGTTGATCAGGCACATAACTTCAAAGGTTTTTAAACAAAAGATAACAAATGTCGCGACAGCTGGTCAATTGCGGATAAACAACAAAATACATTCATTTGCAGTCTTTGAGAACTAATTGAAGTCCAACATCTAACATTAGAAAGTGGCATCAATTATTTTAAGTCCATTCACCATGTATTTTTTATCTGTTTCACCAAAATATCAGTTGGAATTTTACAAATTGGGAGTCGTTATAATGTGGAGAGAAAATATCGGTGTTTACCCTTAAAATAATTTCAAGTGCTCAAATGTATACATAAAATGGTAATTTTCTGAAAATTATGATTACCAAAAAAATCGCTATTGAAGAAAAGTTAAATAAATTCTACTTCTAGTCTATTTGTTGCGTTAATTGCCCCAAAGTGAGGGTCAGTCAAGCTAATATCGTAGCTATAGCCCGAATGCTATTAATGGTAGATATGTTTCGATGATTGGTTCGATCATCATCTTCGGTACCATTGTGAATTTCATCCGTCCGTCTGCTCGGCTCATAGTTTAACAGTCCGTTTATTGTAGCATTCTATGTAAAATTATTGGGTTGCCCAAAAAGTAATTGCGGATTTTTTAAAAGAAAGTAAATGCATTTTTAATAAAACTTAGAATGAACTTTAATCAAATATACTTTTTTTACACTTTTTTTCTAAAGCAAGCTAAAAGTAACAGCTGACAACTGACAGAAGAAAGAATGCAATTAAAGAGTCACAAGCTGTGAAAAAATTATTCAACGCCGACTATATGAAAAATCCGCAATTACTTTTGGGCAACCCAATACTTTAAAACAATTTCTTCTTTATAGTACGTAGTACGGTTGCGATCCTTTCCTTCCGTATTGCAAATTCGCAACGAACTTTCCATTGAGGAACAGGTTAGAACATTCTCATACATCCTTTCCACAGGTTTTTGAATTATCTTTAAAGTAATTAAAGTTCTATTGATCAAGGGCATTCTGATAACAGTGACGTGGCAGTGTTATTTAAAAGCTCACATTCTGTATAGTTCAAGTATTTATTACAAACGTTCATGGACCCATATCCAGTGTTAAAACATATCAGTGGTAAAAACGTATAGCAGGCGATAACTAAGAGGTCCAGACATTTTACGTCGATCTAGCCATGTCCTTCCGTCCGTCCGTCTGTCTGTCGAAAGCACGCTAACTTCCGAAGGAGTAAAGCTAGCCGCTTGAAATTTTGCACAAATACTTCTTATTAGTGTAGGTCGGTTGGTATTGTAAATGGGCCATATTGGTTCATGTTTTGATATAGCTGCCATATAAACCGATCTTGGGTCTTGACTTCTTGAGCCTCTAGAGTGCGCAATTCTTATCCGATCAGGATTAAATTCTGTACGACGTGTTTTGTTATGATATCCAACAACTGTGCCAAGTATGATTCAAATCGGTCCATAACCTGATATAGCTGTCATATAAACAGATCTGGGGACTTGACTTCTTGAGCTTCTAGAGGGCGCAATTCCTATCCGATTTGGCAGAAATTTTGCAAGACGTGTTTTATTCTTACTTTCAACAACTATGTCAAATAAAGTTCAAATCGGTTCATAGCCTGATATAGCTGCCATATAAACCGATCTGCGATCTTGACTTCTTGAGTCTCTAGAGGTCGCAATTATTATCCGATTTGCCTGAAATTTTGTACGACGGATTCTCTCATGACCATCAACATACGTGTTTATTATGATCTGAATCGGTCTATAGCCCGATACAGCTCCCATATAAATCGATCTCTCGATTTTACTTCTTGAAACCCCCAAAGGGCGCAATTCTTATTCGAATTGGTTGACATTTTACACAGGTCTCCAACATATAATTTAATTGTGGTCCAAACCGGACCATATCTTGATATCGCCCTAATATCAGAGCAAATCTTTTCTTATATCCTTTTATTGCCTAAGAAGAGATGTCGGGAAAAAAGAAATCGACAAATGCGATCCATGGTGGAGGGTATATAAGATTCGGCCCGGCCGAACTTAGCACGCGTTTACTTGTTATACCCACCACCGAAGGATGGGGGTATATTCATTTTGTCATTCCGTTTGCAACACATCGAAATATCCATTTCCGACCCTAAGAAGTATATATATTCTTGATCAGCGTAAAAATCTAAGACGATCTAGACATGTCCATCCGTCTGTCTGTTGAAATCACGCTACAGTCCTCAAAAATTGAGATATTGAGCTGAAATTTTGCACAGATTCTTTTTTTTTTGGTCCATAAACAGGTTAAGTTCGAAGATGGGCCAAATCGGACTATATATAGATATAGCCCCCATATAGACCGATCCGCCGATTTAGGGTCTTAGGCCAATAAAAGCCACATTTATTATCCGATTATGTTGACATTTAAGACAGAGAGTTGTGTTAGGCCCTTCGACATCCTTCACCAATTTGGCCCAGGTCGATCCAGTTTTGGATATAGCTGCCATATAGACCGATCCTCGGATTTTGGGTCTTAGACCCATAAAAGCCACATTTATTATCCGATTTTGCCGAAATTTAGGACAGTGAGTTGCCTTAGGCCCTTCGACATCCTTCGCACATTTGGCCCAGATCGGTCCAGTTTTGGATATAGCTGCCATATAGACCGATCCTCCGATTTAGGGTCTTAGACCAATAAAAGCCACATTTATTATCC
Source organism: Stomoxys calcitrans (assembly GCF_963082655.1). Taxonomy (NCBI): domain Eukaryota; kingdom Metazoa; phylum Arthropoda; class Insecta; order Diptera; family Muscidae; genus Stomoxys; species Stomoxys calcitrans. Next base: position 113,957,835 of record NC_081552.1, on the reverse strand, counting down.
GATTTTGCTGAAATTTGGGACAGTGAGTTGTCTTACGACCTTCATTAACCTTCGCCAATTTGGCCCAAATCGGTCCACATTTGGATATAGCTGCCATATAGACCGATCCTCCGATTTAGGGTCTTAGACCCACAAAAGCCACATTTATCATCCGATTTTGCTGAAATTTGGGACAGTGAGTTATCTTACACCCTTCGACATCCTTCGCCAATTTGGCCCAGATCGGTCCAGTTTTGGATATAGCTGCCATATAGACCGATCTCCCGATTTAAGGTTGTGAGCCCACAAAAGGCGCATTTATTGTCCAATGTCGCCGAAATTTGGGACAGTGAGTTGTGATAAAACTTTCGATATAACTTCCGTGTCGTTTATGGTTCAGAGCGATTTATTTTTAGATACAGCTACTAAAAAGAGCAAAATTTTGTTTTACACAATTGAACAATGACTTGTACTTATTAGTATTTGGTCCAAATCGGAACATTTTTCTATATAGCTGCTAGGGGTCATAAGGTATACTTTTTTCCCGGATTTGACGAAAGGTGGTTTATATATATACCCGAGGTGGTGGGTATCTAAAGTTCGGCCCGGCCAAATTTAACGCCTTTGTACTTGTTTTTTTTATACCCTCCACCATAAGATGGGGGGTATACTAATTTCGTCATTCTGTTTGTAACTACTCGAAATATTCGTCTGAGACCCCATAAAGTATATATATTCTTGATCGTTGTGACATTTTATGTCGATCTAGCCATGTCCGTCCGTCCGTCCGTCCGTCTGTCGAAAGCACGCTAACTTCCGAAGGAGTAAAGCTAGCCGCTTGAAATTTTGCACAAATACTTCTTATTAGTTTAGGTCGGTTGGTATTGTAAATGGGCCATATCGGTCCATGTTTTGATATAGCTGCCATATAAACCGATCTTGGGTCTTGACTTCTTGAGCCTCTAGAGTGCGCAATTCTTATCCGATTGGAATGAAATTTTGCACGACGTGTTTTGTTATGATACCCAACAACTGTGCCAAGTATGGTTTAAATCGGCCCATAACCTGATATAGCTGCCATATAAACCGATCTTGGGTCTTGACTTCTTGAGCCTCTAGAGGGCGCAATTCTTATCGGAATGGAATGGAATTTCGCACGACGTGTTTTGTTATGATATCCAACAACTGTGCCAAGTATGGTTGAAATCGGTCAATAACCTGATATAGCTGTCATATAAACAGATCTGGGGATTTGACTTCTTGAGCTTTTAGAGGGCGCAATTCCTATCCGATTTGGCTGAAATTTTGCATGACGTATTTTATTTTTACTTTCGACAACTGTGTCAAATAAGGTTCAAATCGGTTCATAACCTGATATAGCTGCCATATAAACCGATCTGGGATCTTGACTTCTTGACCCCTAGAGGTCGCAATTATTATCCGATATGCCTGAAATTTTGTACGACGGATCCTCTCATGACCATCAACAAACGTGTTTATTATGGTCTGAATCGGTCTATAGCCCGATACAGATCCCATTTAAATCGTTCTCTCTATTTTACTTCGTGAGCCCCAATGGGCGCAATTCTTATACGAATTGGCTGAAATTTTACACAGGTCTCCAACATATAATTTAATTGTTGTCCGAACCGGACCATATCTTGATATCGTTTCAATAGCAGAGCAACTCTTTTCTTATATCCTTTTTTGCCTAAGAAGAGATGCCGGGAAAAGAACTCGACAAATGCGATCCATGGTGGAGGGTATATAAGATTCGGCCCGGCCGAACTTAGCACGCTGTTACTTGTTAATATTCCATTAGATGTGGTGAAATCTTTGTAAATAGTTGTCAAATACCTTTTATTAGTGTAGGTCGGTTGGTATTGTAAATGGGCCAAATCGGTCCATGTTTTGATATAGCTGCCATATAAACCGATCTTGGGTCTTGACTTCTTGAGCCTCTAGGGGGCGCAATTCTGGTCCGATTTTATTGAAGTTTTGCACGTTGTGTTTTGGTAGCACTTCCAATAACTACGCTAAGTATGGTTTAAATCGGTTCATGTTTTGATATAGCTGCCATATAAACCGATCTTGGGTCTTGACTTCTTGACTTCTTGAGCATCTAGAAGGCGCAATTCTCTTCCGATTTAACTGAAATTTTGCATGTAGTGTTTTGGTAGCACTTTCAACAACTGTGCTAAGTATGATTAAAATCGGTTCATAATCTGGTATAGCTATCATATAAACCGATCTTGGATCTTTACTTCTTGAGCCAATAGAGCGCGCAATTCCTATCCGATTTGGCTGAAATTTACTACAACGACTTCTCTCATAAACTTCAACATACGTGTCTAATATGGTCTGAATCGATCAATAGCTTGATGCAGCTCCCACATAAATCTATCTCCCGATTTTGCTTCTTGAGCCCCTACAAAGCGCAATTATTATCCGAATGAACTGAAATATTACACAATGACTTCTACAATGTTCAGCATTCATTTATGGTCCAAATCGGACTATAATTTGTTACTGCTCCAATAGCATAACAGTTCTTACTCAATATTCTATGTTTGTCTAAAAAGAGATACCGCGCATAGAACTCGATAAATGCGATCAATGGTGGAGGGTATATAAGATTCGGCCCGGCCGAACTTAGCACGCTCTTACTTCTTCTGTGCATTCTTTGCTTTTCAATGTGAAAATCGAGCTTAGTACTTAAAAATATGAAAAATTGAGCCTATCCGAAAAAATAATCTGTTAGCTTTGTTAACCTTAAAATTGCATCATATTTTATGATAAACTAGCTAGACCGGGCCCGCTCCACTGCGCCTTCTTTTACTTTATATGGAACAAAATTTTCCTTGAAATATTTATTTTCGACAATTAAAGAGCTTTTAGTGAAATAACATGTTACGAAAATAGTATATCGCTTGACAAACGGTTTAACAATATAAGTGCCTTTATCTGAATCCCATCTTTATTGGTCTGCGAATTTAAGTTTGGATGTAAGGTGTACTCTTTGGGGGGGTGTTTTGGAGAAGGGGTGATGTTTTAAATGCATAGTTCTACTCCCAAATACCTTTATTTGAGCCCCATATTGCGATGGTCAGTAAAAAATTGCTGTTTGTGGGGTATTTTGGAAAAGGAGTAGACCCCCAGAAAATTGGTCCCGAAAGTGGGTACCGATTCTTGCTCCCAATTTCTCCCCCAATTTCTTTAATTTAAGCCCCACATTGACATGGTCGGTATATATGCCCGATTAAGGGGTGTTTTGGGGAGTGGGGTGGTCCCCCAAACACCAAGCCCTGAAAATATATCAGCAACGTGCTCTATTCTCATATATTTGAGCCCCATATTGCCATTGGCCTCAAAATTGGATATCAAGCTCGTTTTCTAACCAATAAAAGTGAAAGTAAAAAGTGAATACCATTCACTTAACCCCTTTATTGAAAAAACCTGCAAATATGTCCAGTTTGGGGTATGGGTCATAAAAACTATGAATATCGAGCTCCACTGTCTTGAAGACCCAAGTTGTCTTGGTGAGCAAACACGTCCTACTTGGGTGTTGTAATGGTTGTGGGACACCGCAATTTTAATGTATGGTGGAGGGTATAAAAATCAAAGCTATCCACTTTTGAGCGAATCCATTTATGTCCTGTTGTATTACTTGTGATATACGCAATGCAGAAAATTGTATTGTTTTCGCACATAACAATCACTAGCATACCCCCAAGTGCGCTTCGCTACCCCCTACTCGCAATTACCTAATGTAACCTAACCATAACCATTGCGTTTTAATTTATCAGGAAATTTATGTAGGCAGATTTGAATTAAAGGTGCCAGAAATAGAAAAGTGTTAGTGAACATCAGGTGTCTTTAAAGCGATGTACTTGTGTGCATAATTCTCTCTAAGACTCGACTCATTTAGCACTTAAAAGCTGTCAGCATTGGTTTGTATGCATAGCACGGTGGGTAAAATAATAAACGAAATAAAAACCCAAATGATTTTAGTTTAAGCACAATATTTATTTGGGTAGATTGTCATAGACAATTACCTTTTTCGATGTTTGTGAAACAGAAAAGTTGTTTGTTGGACGAAATCCAATAAACAAATCTTAACCGTAAGAACAAAAAGTAACGAGTAAGTGAAGTAAACAAAGCCTGGATGCATAAAAGCGGTATTAAGCAAAAACGCAACCCGGTAGAAGTAGTAACTACTTTTTGTGCGAAAGCACAGGGTTGCATAGAGAAAGTATTGGGTTGCCCAAAAAATAATTGTCGGTAATATAGTAGTAATATAGTCGGCGTTGCGTCAGTTTTATCCCTTCCAGCATCCAGCACTATCACCTGATTGCGCTGCCGGTACATACTCAAAAGAGGCATATTAAGTGAATTGGAATAGGGTGCGATAATATAGCAATTGATGATAATGTGGATTTGGATGCGATTAATGAAAGCTTTTCAAATATATATTGGGTTGCCCAAAGAGTAATTGTCGGTAATATAGTAGTAATATAGTCGGCGTTGACAAAATTTTTTAACGGCTTGTGACTCTGTAATTGCATTCTTTCTTCTGTCAGTTATCAGCTGTTACTTTTAGCTTGCTTTAGAAAAAAAGTGCGCGAAATTTTGTTAACATGTGTTTGTTTGGCGTCAATTTTAATATGGGTGCCACATGTATTGAAAGAAATTCATTTAACAAACCGAATCAACGTTTGTGATATGCACCTTAAACGCAATGAATTCGATCCGTTTTTAAAACGAATCATAACTGGAGATGAAAAATGGATTGTTTACAACAACGTTAGTCGAAAACGATCATGGTCCAAGCATGGTGAACCAGCTCAAACCACTTCAAAGGCTGATATCCACCAAAAGAAGGTTATGCTGTCTGTTTGGTGGGATTGGAAGGGTGTGGTATATTTTGAGCTGCTTCCAAGGAACCAAACGATTAATTCGGATGTTTACTGTCAACAATTGGACAAATTGAATACAGCCATCAAGGAGAAGCCACCAGAATTGGTCAATCGTAAAGTTGTCATATTCCACCAGGACAACGCTAGACCGCACACATCTTTGGTCACTCGCCATAAACTGAGTGAGCTTGGCTGGGAACTTTTGATGCATCCACCAGATAGCCCTGACTTTGCACCATCAGACTACCATTTATTTCGATCTTTGCAGAACTCCTTAAATGGTAAAACTTTCGGCAATGATGAGGCTATAAAATCGCACTTGGTTCAGTTTTTTGCAGATAAAGGCCAGAATTTCTATGAGCGTGGAATACAAAATTTGCCAGGAAGATGGCAAAAGGTTATCGAACAAAATGGCAATTATATATTTGATTAAAGTTCATTCTAAGTTTTATTAAAAATGCATTTACTTTCTTTTAAAAAATCCGCAATTACTTTTTGGTCAACCCAATAGTTACAACTTAATTAGTTTAAAACCAGTAAGGAAGGGCAAAAGCCGCTGTATAATACCCTACACCTACTCTATAGGTACAATGTGGGAGCTATAACTTTCGTTTCAATTCTGAACCATTTTCGATGGTCCGCGGCGACCAAAAATATGTTCAAACTGTAATAACTACGGTTGACAAATGACAACATTATTGCAAATTACCCAAAATCTGACGAACATATATATGGGAGCTATAACTAATACTGAACCGATTTCTTTGAAATTCACCAGTAATGTCGAGAGTCATTAGATCCTTCCTCCCAAATATCGAGAGGTAACAAATGAGGGTAACAAATGACCATTTTATTGTATTATTACTGCAAATCGGACGAACATATACAATACATGGGAGCTATGTCCAAATCTGAACCGATTTCTATGAAATTTACCCGTCATGTCGTGAGTGATAACAAAATCCTTCTTGCCAAATTTAGAGAAAATCGGTTAACAAATGATCATTTTATTGCAGTATTATTGCGAACATATATATGGGAGCTATATCCAAATCTGAACCGATTTCAATAGGCTTCGTCTCTAGGCCGAAAAGCACGCTCATACCAAATTTGAAGACGATCGGATGAAAATTGCGACCGATAGTTTGTACACAAATTAACATGGACAGACGAACAGATAGACAGACGGACATGGCTAAATCGAATCAGAAAGTGATTTTGAGTCGATCGGTATACTTATCAATGGGTCTATCTCTCTTCCTTTTGGGTGTTACAAACTAATTCACTAAGTCATAATATCCTGTACCACAGCAGTGGTGTAGGGTATAATTAATAGTAGATTAAGGCACCGTTAAAATGGAATATTAGTTTAAACATAGTTCGTTATTAAACATTGCCACCCGTCTTGCAACATTCAGATATGTTGTAAATTATGTTGTTAATAATAAAATATTCAAAGAGTTCGTCAGTTTTAATTAAAATTTAGCTATTTTTTCTTCGTTTTTATTTCATAAATTCATCTTTTTTTCAAATATTTGCTCGTGGAGCCGGATACAACCCAGCCAAATATTGTTAATTTAGCCCAATGCCAGGTCTCGAATGAAAAAATTTGGGTTCTGCCAATTGTAGGCCATCAAAGATTTCTCTTAAGTCTTGAACAGCAGACTCAGTAGGGGTAACCACCGTGGTCAAATCTGACACCCGTGCCGATTCCCTTATTCGTGTGCTCTGGTCATACGACGACGCGACCGATCACTGGCAAAAGGTCTCCTTGTCTATTACCGCAGGTCTCACCTCCATGTTTTTTCGTACATTAAATATGACGAAAGCAGCAATGAAGAATAAGAAATCGTGTTGCGGAATCATCCTCCACATATTTATTTCAAATTTAATCACTTATTCCTATTTATTAATTTTATTTTATTTTTATATTACAACATCCTGAATTCAATAAATATTAGTTTAATAGTGTGTCAGAACGACTCTCGCTCTTTTTAATCCAAACTAAAAGCCCAAGTCACTGAAGTTGAAGTTGCTTACACTGTACCAGCAGGCATAGGAATTTATGTGCGATTGAGTGTCGTTGGCCATTTTCGCTATAAACCGATCCATTAATCCCCATAAATCATTTAATTGAGGCCCTAGAACAATCAATCGTTATCCGATTTGATTTCTACAAACCAAATATTTTAGCAGAATCCATGGGGTGAGTAACCTAGGTTTAGCCCAGCCAAACTAGATGCGTTTTTACTTGTTTAAAGCCTATAAGTGTTCTTTACTAACTTCATTTAAAGTGTTTACACTTTACATTTTAAGTCTTCTTATCATTCCTTCTCAAAAATAAAAGAATGTTATTGGAAAATAATAAATAATACACCTTTTTTTAAATGATAATTATCTAACTAGCAACCATAGTAGTATCATAATAATGGTAACATTTACTTGTCCACTAGTCACGTACTGGAGTGTTACCCACAATGACAAGTTGATCAGGCACATAACTTCAAAGGTTTTTAAAAAAAAGATAACAAACGTCGCGACGGCTGGTCAATTACGGATAAACAACAAAATGCATTCATTTGCAGTCTTTGAAAACTAATTGGAGTGCAACATCTTGCATTAGAAAGTGGCATCAATTACTTTGAGTCCATTCACCACTTATTTTTTATCTCTTTCACGAAAATATCAGTTGCAATTTTACAAATTGGGCGTCGTTATAATGTGGAGAGAAAATATCGGTGTTTACCCTTAAAATAATTTTAATAGCTCAAATATAAAATTAGAATTACCAAAAAAATTGCTATTTAAGTAAAGTCAATGGAATGTTTAAAATTAAGCGATCTTACAGAATTGATAAAGTCATCAGTAGCGAAAGTTAATGTTCCTATGAAGAATTTTGTCTCGAAACAACAGTGGTATGATACAAAATGCAACCAAGCTCAAGAACAGTGCTTTAGACTGTTAAAACATACAGAAAAACTGGTGAGACTGAATAAAAAAGGAAATATCTAGAGGCTCAAAAACATTATAAGATTATTTGTAAAAATAGCCAAGAAAACTATCTTCAAAATATGATTGAAAAAGATTCACACTGTAATCAATTATAAAGAATGGTGACGTTGTATAAAGGAAGTCAGAAATCAAAAATTTCCAATTGGCAGTAACGTAACGGCAGATGAATTTAAATACTACTTTATGCACCTATTGAATCCCATTCAATATGCATCTCCCTTTAGATTTAACCTATATTTAGATGAACCAATATCATTAGTGGAGTTGAGAGCAACACTCCGTAAGATGAAAGCCAACAAAGCTCCGGGCGAGTACAGAGTGCCATATGAGTTCTTTGTTAATGCAACGGAAGATTTTCATAACATATTGTTAAGAAAGTATAAGAAGATACTGGAAGATGAAATCGTAGAAGAGTCATTTATTAAAACTATTATATACCCAATATATAAAAAAAGGCGATTGTGATCAATCCAGTAATTACAGAGGAATTGCTTTCTCATACTGTATTGCAAAGATAATGACGGGGATTCTTAACGAGCGGTTATGAAAGTAGGTAGAATCCGAGAATGTTTTGAATGAATTTTAAGCCGGATTTAGAAGAGGCTATTCCACATACGATAATATATACAACTTGTCTGCAATAGTAAATCTTAAACTAGACGAGAAGAAGAAAGTCTATGCATATTTTGTAGACTTTTCAGCTGCTTTTGACAATGTGTCGAGACAAGCCTTAATTTACAAATTATTTCAACTGGGAGTCTCCTATAAATTTGCTAAGCTTGTTGAGAACATATACGCTAATACACAGTACGATGTATGGACGGGGAAGGAACAGGGGTAAAACAGGGATGTTTGCTTTCACCCCTGTCATTCGCTTTTTACATTAACGATTTGCATAATAGCCTGGAGGGAGGACTGCAGTGCAATGGTATCAATCTGAGAATTTTACTGTACACAGATGATATTGTTATTATCTCGGATGATATAGAAACAATACAACGAATGATTGACAAGTTGGAAATCTATTGCAACAGATAAAACCTTTGAGTCAAAATCTCAGATCTTAATATTTACAAGAGGTGGAAGATTAAGCTCACTAGAAAAGTGATATTATAAAGGGGAAGAGTTGGGAGTTATTTTTACTCCAAGGCTGAGTTTTCAAAAGCATGTAGAAAAGAGAAACTTGCAGGCTAAGAATGCTCTTAATATGACTTGGAACCATATAATGAAGGAGAACCGCATCAGTCTACGTATGAAATGGGAGGTATACTTAGCATTTTGTAGAGCAATACAGAGCTACGCATCTCAAACATGGGGTTTCTGACATTTTGATGAAGTAGACAAACTTCAACTTTAGCGCATCTTTATGAAAAAAGTATTACGGTTGCCGAAAAATACGCCAAGTTATGTACTGATGTTGGAAACTAAGTCATATATATACGATGGGTCTACATTTGAAATATATTAATAATGTTTTGATACATTATCACGATAATCGGTTGCCAAAGAAACTAACGAGAGCCCTAATTGAAAGGAATTTGTTGTAAGTCAATGATTTGGAAAATATAGCGAGAATCCATTCATGTCCTGTTGTATTCCTTGTGATATACGCAAAGCAAAAAATTGTATTGTTTTCGCAATAACTTCGCTACCCCCTGTTACACTTCGGCTAGCCAAATTTGCAGTACTGTTCTCAGATCGTATGTGATACCACCTGTGGCCACCAATATTCTCCTGGACGTTGTTGACATGGTGGACGGTGGAAGGTGTGACAAAAAACCGCCGCGGCTAGAGTCAGAATCTAGCGTCATGACGCTGAACTAGTTTCTATTCTATTGTGTTTTCTTCTCTCAGCACTTTTCTTTCTGAAAATGTTGCCACATCTTCATGAAAATTCGTTACGTTGTCGACAATTTTCAGTGAATTTTACTAAAATTATGGAAACCTTACATGAAAAAATGTATACGTTAACAAAATTGCAGATGCTTATGTGCTGCGTTAACCGAACACATTCAAAATCTTTTAAGTTATAAAAATGCAATTCAGTTTAAATGCATTTTCGTTTACTTCGAAGTTATTAAAAAATGTAAAAACTATAACAAGTAAACAACATCTTTACCACCAGTCTGTTGCTGTTTCATCCCTCAAATTTGACTCCAGACTCAGAGTCTCTTATTTGGTTTCGCCGCTAGCGACTTCTTCCGACTCTGACTCTTGATATTTGGTTGGGTTTAGGCTCTAAATGGACTTTTGCTAAGCCAAAAAAGGACGATCGTAGAATCCGTCCAACAATAAACCTTAGAAATGTCACTTCCCACTCCCTACTCACAGTTTTAAACAATTTGGAGGCCAGTACGGCCCCGCACAGTTCCAACCGTGGCAAACTTATCGATTTCAGGGGAGTTATCTTAGTTTTATAAGAAAGTGAATTCGTAAATTCCTCGATAAAATCTCTCTCTCTCTCTCTCTTCGTATGCCCGTCATTGTGTTCCAGAGCTTCCACACTAAAATAAAGCATATCTAATTGAGCATTCCAACGAATACCTAAAGGCAAATGGCGGCTGGTCTCCACGAAGTTAAGAAGCTTTGCATTTATGAGGTGTCCAGCAACTAAAGTAGCAAGGTCATTGGATGTCAATATCCCAATTTCAAATCTGGTCGATGATGAGGCACCAATTAGCTTATGAGGCAAAAGCAGTCTCCACGTTGTGGTAACCAGTCAATACGTCGTCCACGTACTAACAATTTTCGTAGAATATGTGCTACAAGTGAAAAGTGTCCTCAGTGTCATCAGCCAATTGTAATAAGGTCCGGATGGCTAAGTAAGGAGCATAATTAACTCCGAAGGTCAATGTCTGCAGTTCGTAATCTTGAACTGGCTTTGCAGGGATATCCCTGAAAGGTATCCGTTCTAGAGGGGTGTGGACTGAACTTACTCGAATTTGGCGGTACATTTGCGTAATGTTACAATTGAAGACGTATTTGAAAAGCCGCCATCTTAAAATGAGAAGAACCCAGTCAAGTTGGAACGTAGAACCCACATGTAATATATCGCTAAGACTATTTCCATTGGGAGTTTTATTAGATGCATTAAACAAAACTCGAAGTTTTGATGTAAATTTGTCCGGATTAATTACCGGATGGTGAGGCAAATAACAATCCGGAGAGTTCGATGACATAGTCGAAGACAAAGGCCTCATGTGGCCTAAATCCGAATATTCATCCACCATCCCGTGGTTTTAATGATAGGCTTCCGTAGAAGTACCTACGTGTAGTACGTTTATAATTCTCTTCACAATATTTGTCTAAAGGTGTCAGAGTAGACCGTCTTGGGGGTTCCTCAAGCTCCCAGGAACGAAGAGATAGAGAGAGTGACAGCGTATCTACCATCTGGGTACCTACGTGTAATGCGTTTATAATTCTCTTCACAATATTCGTCTAAAGGTGACAGAATAGACCGTCTTGGGGGTTCCCCAAGCTCCGAGGAAAGAAGAAGAGTCTTGTTAAGACCTTACTTTTCTGTGTATTCCACGGAAGTGGAAAAAACAGTCAGGTTCGATAAAGGAACTGGATCAGTAATGAGCCAGCCTTAGGCTGTCTGCTGTACTATAAGCGAATCCAATATATCAGCATGAGTCCCGAGTAGAAATATTCTCGGATAAAGATCCGCACCAAGTAAAAGATCGACTGGACGACAATCGAAGAGATTCGCATCTGCCAAATGTAGATTCGGCAACAGACACATAAGATCCCTAGTAACCGCAAATGACGGGAAAATAAAAGAGATCCTCGGTACAATCAAAGCAGTCGTATGTAGTAACAAAAATTTTCTTCGAAATAACAAAAACTTCCCCGCTAACTCCTGATACATCAGTCTGGGTACAACGAGACGCTATACTAAGCCGACTCTGTAAATGCTCTGTAACAAATGAAGCTTCCGACGCTGGGTCTATCAGAGCCCGAGCTTGCTATGAAACGCCCTGATTAACGATATTCACCATTGCAGGTCAGCCACAATTCATGTCGGCGTGACAAACAATTAATGCAGCAATTGTATTTTTCACTGACGAAAATCTATCACAAACAAAACAGTTTTTAGACATAGAACACACTCTAAGATGACGTGCATGTTTAGGACAGATCACACACATTTTATCGGAAGAATCACGAGAAGACCGAAAAGTATTTTTGGCAGCGCGAGGAGAGGACGCATTCGTAAAATGAGCCTTTACCTGCCTGCCATTAGTCTCGACGCCCCTTAAATGCCGGAGACATATAAATGTCTGAATCCTTTCTGGAAGAAAACGATCCAAATCCTTCCAAGTAGACAACGCAGATGTATCCCTTACAATTTGCTCCCATAACGTAACAGACACTTTTGGAAGGCGCTGAATATACAAAAAGACCAATCCTAAGTAGAATCTTCAAAAATAGCCATAGCAGATATGCAAACATTTGTACCACGTTGCAAATACTTCAACCCAGTACTTGTCCCACCATCATCAACAGGAAGATTGAAAAGTTTCATATATCTCTCAAGGCTTTCCCAGCAAATTCGAAACATCATTCATAAATCGCAGTGAAGAGATCTCTAAATGTCGGCCACGACTGAAAGTCGGCATTGAAGTCCTTGTGATATCACAAGGAGGCAATGCACTCTGATGATTCGTAGCATGACCCCGATCCGAAATCAGAGAATAATCCAAAGTAGACTTATGCGAAGTCCTGGATACAGAATGTAAGTGGGTATTGATGTTTTTGGAAATCCACTTAAACTTATCTAACATCCTATTAATGGACGAAAGGATACGAACAAACGCACGATATGCCACTTCGCACTTGCTGTCAGCATAGTCGATATCCTCTCTATTGGCATCCTCGTCTGAGGATAATGAAGGTAAGCCTCATACATTTCCTTCAACTTCCGTCCTATATGGGCTCAAGAAGTAAAATCAGGAGATGGGTATATATGGCAGCTATATCGAGTTATTAACCGATTCTGACCATACTTAACACAATTGTTGGAAGCTATAACAAAACACATCATACTTAATTTCAGTAAAATCAGATAAGAATAGTGCCGTCGAGAGGCTTAAGAATTCAAGATCCGAGATCGGTTTAGAGGGAAGCTATATCAGGTTATAATGAGTGTTGCCACTCAAGAAAATTATTTTCTACCAAAATTTAAGAAAAAACCTACCAAACCCGACCGAAACCTACCTAATCTTTTACAAGCCAAAAATGTGGCATATGTTTTTATACCCAAAACCGAAGAGTAAGCTCTTTTGCCATTCCATTTGGAACACGTCAAATTATAAATTTTCAACGCTACAAAGTAATATATCGTCGTTATTCGTAGTTTTGGCCCGTTTTAAAAGAACAACCGCGCCGAGTTTGGATAAAGCAATCTCCCGAATTAAATGTTTGAGTCCAAAAAATCGCTTTACTACTCATATTCGCTGTTACAGTGAGTTGCATGGACCCCTCAACATCTAAGCATGGACCAGATCATACACACATAAAATCCCGTATTTAATTATCTCCTTATTTTCATTTTAATGGGCGGCTTAGTGAGTTGGTTTTGTTATGAGTTCGTGTGCGCATTATTACAGCGGATAGAAAAAAAATTAGTTAAGCCCAGTGGAGGTGCCGAGGAAACATTGATGATGAGAACTTTCAAGACCAAACCAAAATGATCGGGCTATCGAACATGTGTTGAATACGAATTATGAGTTGTAAGTATAGTTGCGACATCTTAACGGTGCGCTTTGCGTCAGCGGAATGTACTGATACCGTCAAAAAGCTTGATGGAAGTATTCACACTCCCTTGGACGCAAAACTCGACCTTGTGAGAAAGATGAACCTTCCACAGCTCACAAAGGATGTAGGCAGCGAAATCGCGACGAAACACATGATAGAAGTCTTCAACAAGTAAAACCAAGATTTGGCCGTGGAGAAATGGGAGGTTTTCCAAAGGGAGGAGAAGGAGGAAGAAACTCTCCTTGTGGTTGGCATTGATCAAGTCTCCGTGACAAGTTTGGCTAAACTAAAGGCATGGCGTACTACGGGACTATGGCCGTCTTTTTTAAGATTGGGAAGACATGGATAGGCAAATATCCTCACCCTCATATTGAGCCATCAGGCGGTGCAGTGGCGGGTCACTCAATAACGCATAACGGACAGGGGGCCGACAACGAGATTATCACCGTCTCCCTTAATATTGCGAAGACTAGGATAAGCAAAGATCCTAATACTAAAACATCAAGGAGTGCAGCGCCGAGAGACCCAATACAGCCTAACGAAGAGGGACCCTACGACGGAACCATCAACGACTTTCTCGAGATAAGGAAGACTAGGATGGATAAAGATTCTAATGATGAAACATCAGCCAGAGCAGTGACAGATAACTCAATGCCAAATAACGCACAGGGAGCCGGCGATGAGACATCACCCACTCTCAAGAAGCCCATCTAATGGAGGACCAACGATTGCGGTCATCCAGATAAACCTCCACCGGGGCGAGACAGCCACAAACGCTCGGATGAAGAATATCAGCAAGGGCAAGTTTCATATTGCCTTAATTCAGGAGCCATGGATGACCCGGAACAAAGTTTCTGGACTGAACCATATCAACTACCAATTATTCTATGTTAACACTGGTACTCGATCGAGGACCTGGGTTATTTGTCATAAAAAACTTAAATTATATACTTTCCCCAGAGTCAACGTCGGATGCACCAATGATGAGACAGGGTGACGGTGGAGCATACCTGGCATCATTTCATCTGCCTTTCCGATACCTCCACCTGCAACGGCTGGTGAGGAAAGCAAAACAGACAGGAAATGGGATCTAATAGCGTGCGATGCGAACCCTTACCATATTTCGTGTGGTAGTACCAACACTAAAAAGCGGGGCCAAGCCCCGGCAGAATTCTTGCATACTAACGACCTAATAACACTTAATATTGGTAACACCGCTACCTTTGTTAATAGGATTAGGGAGGAGGTTTTAGATGTGACAATATGTTCGGAAAATCTTAACGATGAGGTTCAGGATTGGATGGTCTCCATTGGGCACTCTTTCTCTGACCATCGCTACATTAAGTTTGGAATAGCACGGCCAGCGCCGAATCCGATAAACTTCCGGAATAAGTTGAAAACCAACTGGCCAAAATTCAGAAGATTACTCAGAAGAAGACTTGAGCAAGATAATTTAGATTGTTCAACCATAGAAGACATTGACGCCAATGTCATCAGGATTACGACTGCACTAGTGGAATCTTTCGAATATAGTTGTCCTCTTGGAGAAAGGAAATTATCCCAAGAAAAGACCTGGATGACCGGGAAGATTCGACATATTGGGAAAGAGATCCGCAGACTTATTAACAGAGCACGTCGTAAAAAATTGGAAGTACATTGGGATGTGTATTACACACGCCGCAAGGAATACAATAGATTACCAGAGCGGCAGGTCGATAGCGTTAATGACGCCGCCAAGATAAAAAAGTTTCTCTCAAACACCCATGTCCAAACTGAAACTTTAGTAGACGACATGGAAGTGAGAGCAGAGACAACGGAGGACATTTTGAGGCTTTTGATGAAACCCCATTTTCCACAGGATACGACTGCACTCACGGAGACACCGGAATCTTGGAACAATGACGTTGATCGAAGGTTTATAATTACGGAATTTATGGTCAAGGAAGCCTTGAGGACCTTCAAACCATTTAAGTCACCCGGACCTGATGGAATACTTTCGGCGTTACTACAAAAGGAGGACGACTATCTGGCGCCTCATCTGGTCACTATTTTCACAGCGTGCCTAGCACTTGCATATGCTCTCAAAAAGATTTGCAGGAAGAAAGGGCGGTGTTTATACACAAGCCTGGCAAGGCAAGTTTTTTTTGCGACATAAAAGGCCTACAGGCCAATAAACCTTACGCCCTTTCTACTCAAAACCATGGAACTCATGGTGGATACCACGATAAAAAGTAGGACATCCAGCGAACAGCTTAAATACAAACAGCATGCCTATGTCAAGGGAAGGTCGGTGGTGCTTTGCACGAGGTTGTGCATAAGATAGAAGAATCCTTCGATGCCTCGATGATAATGCAAACAGCCAATGTGGATAAATTGCGGTTCCCATGACATCAATATATTCAATTCAATGTTTTTTATTTTCATATATCGTCGCAAAAATCATTATAATCTACTGTATAATAATACAATATATCAATAAAGAATGTCACAGCGTGGTTTATATATAAACCGTCTGGTGGGAGAATCAGTTTTATAGTTTTGATTAATAATTGAATTTCTCTATTACAGTTTTTCTATAAGCAATCGCTTTCTTCAAAAATTTGCATCAAGAATGTCAGCAAAAATCTTCACATCCATTTAAAATATATATTAAAACATATATAGATATAAGGGCATATATTGATATATACAAAAAATATAAGGTAGAAAGTGGCACAGGGCACGCCACAGGGGGCACTGTATCCCCACTCCTTTAGGTGACCACCATAAATAACCTACAACGGATGCTGATTGGGAAGGAATTTCAAAACGTCTGCTATGCAGACGATGTCATAATACTTATTAGGGGTAAGGACCCGAACAAGCTATGCAGAAGAACCAAACGGGTCTTGCATATGGCTGGGCTAGATCCAGAAGTCTCAATGTTAACCCAGAGAAGACTGAAATATGCCTGTTCACGAGGAAAACGAAGGTAGGCCAATTTAACGCACCACGTTTCCTCAATAAGACGATTTCGATATCTGACAAGGTCAAACACTAAGGAGTGATCTTGGATAGGAAACTTAATGAAGAGCCTACGGCCCGAAATGGTGCCTGAATTCGAGGATAGTCCCCTGGCTTTACAGAAGCGAGATTAGACCAACACTTACTTACGTCTCAGTAGTTTGGTGGACTGCTATGGAGAAAAGTGCAATGTTAGGATAATACAACAGGATCAGAGAACATGTTGTCTTGGCATAGGAGGAGCTATGAGGACCACGCACACTAGGGCACTGGAGGCTATTCTAGATATCGGACCCATTGACATACAGATGAAATATGAGGCAGGCACTGCGGCTATGAGACTTAAGGCAATGGGAGAATGGATGGGATGGGGAGGATGGGAGCAGCTCATACCATCGCGGTATAAACGAGGCAACGATAGGAAACCTGGAAGGAAGGGAAAAGGTTTCCGATCGGATACCAAAAACAACACTTGAGGTCGAGTGCGTGGCACTGCTGCCAGCGGCATAGTCTGGGATTGACGGAACCATAGTAATGCCGTCCGGTAGATCATGTTACAACGATAGATCAAAACTAGGGGACAAAGTGGGCCTGGGGGTCTACATTGAGAAGCCAGGAACTGAGGTCGCGAAAAGTCTTCGAGTGTAAGAAGGAGATAAACGCCACCTCTGAGAATGGCACAATCCGCATCGTTTGGCAGTAAAGGCCGGAGAACTGCTGTCGATAAACTTGGTTAACTCGAAGCCTTTCACGTCGACGAAGTACGATTGAAGAGCGTGGGCGACAAACGCGCATGTAACACTGTGGAACAGCGAAACGGTCGGTAGGACGGCGAAAATCTTATGCGGTGTTCCGGATCGTGAGAAGACGAGGCTATTACTGAAAGGAAGTAAGAAGGTGGTCAGTGTAGCTTTTGGTATCATAACGGGTCACATAGTACTACGGCTCACTTATTCAAAATCGGTGCGGCAAGTGTGTGCAGGGCATGTGGAAAAGTTGATAAGACGTTGGAGCATTTCCTATATCATTGCCCGGCTTTTGCGGCTAACAACACCCGTACTTAGGTGGGGACACGATACCAGACAGGAACCAACTTAAGCGAGTGGCATGGAAAACAATTATGGATTTTGTAAGTAGTACGGAATTCCTAACTTAAAATTTTATTTTTCGAGGTTACTTTATAGTTTTTAGAGTGCACAATAAGCCGATTACTAGCTTAGGTGTATGTCCATAGTGGCATGGGGCAGATTCATATCTGTCCCGATTAGAATTCTTGAGCCCATGGAAGCCGCAATATGTGCTCGATTTGGCTGAAATTTTGCACGTAGTATTCAGTTCTGATTTCCATCAACTCTGTTAAGTACGATCCAAATCGGTATATAACCTGATATAGCTCCCATATGAACCGACCCCCGGATTTGACTTCCTGAGCTCTTACAAGCCGCAATTTTTGTCCGATTTGGCTGAAAGTTTGCGCCTAGTGTTCTGTTATAACTTCCAATAGCTGTGTCTAGTACAGTCCAAATCGGTCTATAACCTGATATAGCATATAAACCGAACTCCCGATTTGACTTCTTGAGCCCCTGGAAGCCGTATTTTTTCTCCAATTTGGTTGAAAATTTGTATGTGGTGTTCTGTTGTGACTTTCAACAACTTTGAAAAGTACGGTCCAAATCGGTCTATAACCAAATATAGTAATTGCAGATTGTTAGGAAGTGAGTTCCAGAGACGTACAGCAAATATGAACATATACCATTCAGAAACAAGCCTCCGATACATTTGGGAATGATTGTTTTTTTTTCCTCTAATAGATCTGGCAAAATCAATAAATCAATACAGATATTATGGTGCCTGTGTGTAGATCAGTTTATGGAGGAAAGTAAGCAATCTCAGGTACAACAAGTGCTGTAAGGAGACGCCATACAGGGATAAAGAGTATTCAGAGATGGAATCGCCCGTCTCAAGCCAAATACATAACGAGTAACGCTATTAAAAAAGGTGTTTAGCTTCCGTCTACTTACCGAGTCGTAATAAGCAAACAGCTCACAGCCGTAGAGAATGCCAGGAACAATATAAGTCTTTGCCAAGAGAGACCTAACCCCAGAGAGCACGAAATTTTGAATATCCCTGACCAACGACAGAGTCGATATGAGTACTCCAAGTCAGAGTGCTGTAAATAACAACGCCCAAGTTCTTTGCATAAGGAACAATTTCCAATCGAGTGTCGTTAATGAATATACCGACATCACATGAGAAACGAGACAGCCTGTTTCTGATAATAACACACTTGGACTTTACAGGGTTGAGACACAGGCCATTGGCTTTCGCCCTCGTGCTGACTCTTGACAGATCATGATTATGCAGACGTATGTTTTCAGCAATATTATCCCTCGGACTGCCGATATATATCTGTACATCGTCAGCTTACATATGTACCTCACAATAAGACAATTGACTCGCCAAGTCGTTACTGTATAATGAAAAGAGAAAGGGACCCAGAATTGCTCCCTAAAGAACACCTTTTAAAACAAGCAGAGGCGACGATACAGAAGAGCTATAACTGACGGACTGAGTGCGGTGTGACAGGTACGACAAAATAAGAAGAACGGACGTAGAAGAAAAATTGTAAAGATGTCTCATCTTATCACATAACAAGGAATGATCCACAGTGTCAAATGCCTAGAATGGTCAAGAAGAACAAGGAAATTTATCTTGTTATTCTCGAAATTGACCCTGATCCTCTCTGTGACCTCTGCCAAGGCAGTTACGACCCATATCTCTGAAACGGCTAAAGCTATTTACCCGTGTCATACATAAAATTAAAGGCCATTCTCTGGTTTACATTCACTGTTCAATAACGAAGAACGCAAGTAGAACTGAAATCGAGATAATGAAGCCAATGTTCCTTAACAATGTGCAAGGTAACACTTGCGCTGATAGTCAGTTGTTTTTATACCCTACACCACTACTGTGGTACAGGGAATTATAACTTAGTTGTTTGTAGACCCATTGATAAGCATTCTGATCGAATCACTTTCTGATTCGATTTAGCTATGTCCGTCTGTCTGTCCATGTTAATTTGTGTACAAACTACAGGTCGCAATTTTCATCCAATCGTCCTCAAATTTGGTATGGGAATGTTTTTCGACCTAGAGACGAAGTCTATTGAAATTGGAAAAAATCGGTTCAGATTTGGATATAGCTCCCATATATATGTTCGTCCGATTTGCAGTAATAAAGCAATAGAATGACAGAAATTTGGCAGGAAGGATTTTTTTATGACTCACGATGTTAGTGGTGAATTTCATAGAAATCGGTTCAGATTTGGATATAGCTCCCATATATATGTTCGTCCGATTTGCAATAATACAGCAATAATATAGTCATTTGTTAACCGATTCTCTCAAAATTTGGCGGGAAGGATTTTCTTATGACTCTCAATATTACTGGTGAATTTTATAGATATCGGTTCAGATTTGGATATAGCTCCCATATATATGTTCGTCCGATTTACAATAATACAGCAATAAAATAGTCATTTGTTAACCAATTCTCTCGAAATTTGGAAGGAAGGATTTTCTTATAACTTTCGATAGTACTGGTGAATTTCATAGAAATCGGTTCAGATTTGGATATAGCTCCCATATATCGCCCGATTTTCACTTCTAGACCCACTGCAAGCGCATTTTTTGACGAATCTTCCCAAAATTTTGTACAACGCTTTACTCGACAACTTCCACAATATCAATAAAGTTTATTCGAAATCGGTTCAGATTTAGATAAAGCTCCCATCCATGTGTTCGTCACATTTTGGGTAATTTTTTGTCATTTGTGATGAAATTAGTTATTACATTTTGAACATATTTGTTTTGCTCGAAATTTGATACAGTAATTTTAAATTTAATTACTGTATCAATACCAGCACCGCCGGACTTTTGCCTTTCCTTTGCCTTACTGGTTTGTAGTTAAGGTAGAGATCGCATTTATAATCCAATTATCACGAAAACTTCACATATCACTTTCTAAGCCCAAAAACAAACTTTATCAATTTTGGGACAACTTGGTGCAGTTTTAGATATAGCTTCCACATATATAATTTGCCCGATTTAAACTTAAAAGAGCGTAGTTAAAATAATATTGCACGGATATGCATGAAATTAGTTACGGAATGTTGTATTACCCATCTTAAAGCTTCTGGCAATTTGAGCAGAATCCTTTATTGCTTCATGGCTTGTTGTTATCGTTGTTCTTACTCGCTGTAGGCATAAATGTATAATGTCCGCTCACTACATCTTCTTAATTTGTGTTTGTTTGTTTGTGTTTTCCTTATAGACTCAAAAACCGAACCGATTTTCTTGAAATTTTCACAGAAAGTGCATAAAGACAACGTGGTGAAAATAGGGTTCCACATTTGTTGATATTTGACATATCAGACATATTTACCGACCATGGCAATATGGGACTGAA
Source organism: Stomoxys calcitrans (assembly GCF_963082655.1). Lineage (NCBI taxonomy): Eukaryota > Metazoa > Arthropoda > Insecta > Diptera > Muscidae > Stomoxys > Stomoxys calcitrans. Next base: position 113,936,698 of record NC_081552.1, on the reverse strand, counting down.
GTGACAGGTATTTGCGAGTAGAGTACGAATCTGATATCCAAATGTGGGACCAAGCTCCAGGGAGTCCACCGCTTCCCCAAAAACATCCCCCAAAAAAGGACAAATTTTCGATATAGCAATATGGGACTCAAATGAAAGGTCTTTGGGAGTAAAGCACGCATCTGATATCAATATTCGTGAAAACGTGTCTATGGGGCCACCCCAACCCCATAAAACCACCCATATAGAAAGTATTTGATGACCATTGCAATAAATGGCTCAAATAAGACGTTTTTCGAGTAGAACACGAATCTGATATATATTTTCAGGGCCAAGTCACTGCCGGTCATTTTTGCCGACTATGGAAATATGGGACCCAAATGAAAGGTATTTGGGACATATTTGCTCACAAAGACAATTTGGGTCTTCAAAACAGTGGAACTCGATATTGATAGTTATTAGGGCCCATACCCCAAACGACATATTTGCTGACTTTTGCAATAAGGGGTTTAAATGAAAGGTATTTGAGATTAGAAAACGAATTTGATATTCAATTTCAAGGAAAATTGCAATATGGGGTTCATATGAACGGTACTTGAGATATGTGCGAATGGAGCACGATGTTGATATATTTTCAGGGCTAAGTATGTGGGGGACCACCCCACTCCCTAAAACACCCCTAAATCGACCATATTTACCAAGCATGTCAATATAGGTCTCGAATGAATGGTATTAGAGAATAGAGCACAGAATTGATACCCACTTTTGGGACCAATTTTCTGTGGGGATAGCCACAAACAGCTATTATTTAAAGTATGTGAGATTAGAAAACGAATTTGATAACCATCGACTTTAAAACCTAAAGTCAATAAGATAATTGGGACCTATCAATTCGGTTTTAGATCTGGTAATTCCACCCTAGACCAGATATTCACACTGGGCCAAATCCTGGAAAAGACCCGAGGAGAACAAATCAACATCTACCATCTCTTTGTTGACTACAAAGCCGTTTTCGATAGGCCTTTACGTTCAAAGGTATTTCAAGTCATGTCTGAGTTTGGTGTCCCTGCAAAATTAATGAGACTCTGCATGACACTTGCTGATACGCGTTCCTCAGTAAGAATAGAAAAGAATCTCTCCGAACCATTTAATACCAATCGAGGTTTCAGACAAGGAGACAGCCTATCGTGTGATCTCTTTAATACCCTGCTGGAGAAGATTATGCGAGATGCAGATGTGAATAGATATGGCACACTACCCACAAGAGAACACATGCTAATCGCCTATGCTTACGACATTGATATCATAGGTCGGTCACCGGAAGTAGCAACTGCAGTCTTTGAAAGAATCGAAAGAGAGTCAGTGAAAAATGGGTCTGGCAGTAAATTCTGATAAGACGAAATGGATGGTTTCAACTACCAAAACGCCCTTTACAACCGATCAAATAAAGAAAATGAAACAAGTAAAAAGGCATTATGTTCGGCCGGGCCGAACTTTGGATACCCACCACCTCGGGTATATATGTAAGCCCCATTTCGTCACAATCCGATGAAAATTGGATAACTTAAGCACCTAAATTCGACACGGACATTGAGTGGTCTAATATATATGTCACTATTCAATTTTGTAGAACAAAATATTGTTTTTTTTTTTTGGCAGATATATTCAATTACAAACCGATCTCAACTATATTAAGGTCTGATATCGTGAGGCTCAGAAAAACTCACTATTTAAAATTTCAGCGAAATCGGTTATTAAATAAAGCTTTTATGGGCTTCAGTCCCCTTAACGGCAGATCGGTCTATATGGCAGCTATATCTAAATATGGACCGATCTAATCCATATTTAGGTTCGACGTCGGGAGGCTTAAAATAAACGACTCATTCAGCATAATCGGATAAAAAATAAAGTTTTTATGGGCATTAGACCCTTTAACGGAAAATGGGTTTATATAGCAGCTATATGCAAATATGGTCCGATTTGACCCGTTCAAGAACTTAACCAGCGTGCATCAAAAAGACGTATCTGTGCCAAATTTCAACTCAATATCTCAGTTTTTAAAGGCTCCAGAGTAATTATAACAGACGGACAGACACACGGACATCGTTAAATGCTCTTAGAATATTACGTCGATCCGAAATATATATATACTTTGTAGGGTCGGAAATTGATATTTCGATGTGTTGCAAACGGAATGACTCATAAATATACCCCCCATCCTACGGTGGTGGATATAAAAATGTGGGATACCATATCGAACGTACATATTTGTTCGAATATGTGGCATGGATTAAATATAATTAAGGGCTTGTGGACACTTCATTTTTATAGCCTCTACCACAGGGTGGGGGGTATACTAATTTCGTCATTCTGTTTGTAACTCTTTGAAATATTCCTCTGAGATCCCATAAAGTATATATATTTATATTCTTGATCGTCATGTCATTTTAAGTCGATCTAGCCATGTCCGTCCGTCTGTCTGCCGAAAGCACGCTAACTTTGGAAGAAGTAAAGCTAGCCGCTTGAAATTTTGCAGGAATATTTCTTATTAATGTAGGTCGGTTGGGATTTGAAATGGGCCTTATCGGTCCATGTTTTGATATAGCTGTCATATAAACCGATCTGGGGCCTTGACTTCTTCAGCCTCTATAGGGCGCAATTCTAACCCGATATGGCTGAAATTTTGCATGAGGTGTTTTGCTATGACTTCCAACAACTGTGCTAAGTACGGCTCAAATCGGTCCATATCCTGATATAGCTGCCATATAAACCGATCTGGGATCTTGACTTCTTGAGCATCTATAGGTCGCAATTATTATCCGATTTGGCTGAAATTTACTACAACGACTTCTCTCATAAACTTCAACATACGTGTCAATTATGGTTTGAATCGGTCTATAGCCTGATACAGCTCCCATATAAACCGATCTCCCTATCTTACTTCTTGAGCCCCTTAAGGCGCAATTTTTATTCGAATTGGCTGAAATTTTATACAACGACTTTTACTATGGTCTCCAACATTCAGTTTATGGTCCGAATCGGACGATAACTTGATATTATAGCTCCAATATCATAGTAATTATATGCTTTTATCATATGTTTGCCTAAAGAGAGATACCGGGAAAAAAACCCCACAAATGCAATCCATGGTGGAGGGTATATAAGATTCGGCCCGCCCGAACTTAGCACGCTTTTACTTGTTTATTTTTAATTTTTCTGATAGCAATAACGGCCTGACAAAATACTATCAGGTATTCGTAAACATTTTAAGAAAAAAACTTCGTTATGCCAAAGCTTAACAATTTTAGGTTAACAGTAAATATTTGTGTTTTATTGCCATTAAAAGCAAAGCTAGTATAGTTAATATTACGATGGTCGTAGATTGTTTTTAATGCTTTGTTTATTTTCTCACTCACTGCTTCAAATTTCAGCACAATTGGATCAAAAAACGTCGTAAGATGTTTAATAGCGGGATCGGTCTGTATGGAGACTGTTTTCAAAGAGGAAATCATGAATAAATTTGCCCATTGTTCAAATAAATTGAAATTTCGCTTTTATGCGAAAAAAAACAAAAATGCCCTGTTTTAAACATAAAATTAGAGTCTACAATAATCGGTAGCGCAATACTGCTGCAAAAATTTAACATATGAAAATTAGTAACATTTGGAGTTGGAATATAACATTTTTTAAAGGTTCGTGACAATTTAGAGCTTTTGTAACATCTAAGAGTCGGTGGCTCGTAGAAAAAACAAAGTTCGTGATAATTAACTGCCAATAAGAAGAAGGAGGTCAGTATAGCTATTGGTATCATAACGGGAGACATAGGACTACGAGCTCACTTATGTAAAATAGGTGCGGCAAGTGTTAGCATGTGTAGGACATGCGGGGAAGATGATGAGACGTTGGAGCATTTCCTTTGTCATTGCCCGGCTTTCGCGTCAAACAGATACCGGTACTTAGGTGGAGACATGAACCAACTTAGGGGAGTGGTATTGAAAACAATTAAGGATTTTGTAAGTAGTAGCACAGAATACCTAACTTAAAATTTTCTTTTTAGAGGTTACTTTATAGTTTTTAGAGCGCACAACAAGCTGATTACTGGCTTAGGTGTATGTCCATAGTGGCATGGGGCGGATTAATGTCTGCACCCTATTTTCAACCTAACCTGACTGCCAATAAGGGTTGGTGTTCTGCTTTCAGAATAGTCTCTGAAATTTTCAATTGTTTCACGTGAAAAGATACTCAATGGTTTCAAGGTTGATAATATTTATTTGTTTTTGCTATTTTCCTTACTTAAAACAGAGTAATACCTTTTCGCCGATTCTTCTTCAAACGTTTTGCCTACGTTTTATACCCTCCACCATAAGATGGGGGGTATACTAATTTCGTCATTCTGTTTGTAACTACTCGAAATATTCGTCTGAGACCCCATAAAGTATATATATTCTTGATCGTCGTGACATTTTATGTCGATCTAGCCATGTCCGTCCGTCTGTCCGTCCGTCCGTCCGTCCGTCTGTCTGTCGAAAGCACGCTAACTTCCAAAGGAGTAAAGCTAGCCGCTTGAAATTTTGCATAAATACTTCTTATTAGTGTAGGTCGGTTGGTATTGTAAATGGGCCATATCGGTCCATGTTTTCATATAGCTGCCATATAAACCGATCTTGGGTCTTGACTTCTTGAGCCTGTAGAGTGCGCAATTCTTATCCGATTGGAATGAAATTTTGCATGACGTGTTTTGTTATGATATCCAACAACTGTGCAAAGTATGGTTCAAATCGGTTTATAACCTGATATAGCTGTCATATAAACCGATCTTGGGTCTTGACTTCTTGAGCCTCTAGAGTGCGCAATTCTTATCCGATTGAAATGAAATTTTGCATGACGTGTTTTGTTATGATATCCAACAACTGTGCCAAGTATGGTTCAAATCGGTCCATAACCTGATATAGCTACCATATAAACCGATCTTGGGTCTTGACTTCTTGACCCTCTAGAGGGCGCAATTCTTATCCGATTGGAATGGAATTTCGCACGACGTGTTTTGTGATGATATCCAACAACTGTGTCAAGTATGGTTCAAATCGGTCCATAACCTGATATAGCTACCATATAAACCGATCTTGGGTCTTGACTTCTTGACCCTCTAGAGGGCACAATTCTTATCCGATTTGAATGAATTTTTGCACGAAGTATTTGGTTATGATATCCAATAACTGTGCCAAGTATGGTTCAAATCGGTTCATAACCTGATATAGCTGTCATATAAACAGATCTGGGGATTTGATTTCTTGAGCTTCTAGAGGGCGCAATTCCTATTCGATTTGGCTGAAATTTTGCATGACGTATTTTATTTTTACTTTCAACAACTGTGTCAAATAAGGTTCAAATCGGTTCATAACCTGATATAGCTGCCATATAAACCGATCTGGGATCTTGACTTCTTGACCCCTAGAGGTCGCAATTATTATCCGATATGCCTGAAATTTTGTACGAGTATCCTCTCATGACCATCAACAAACGTGTTAATTATGGTCTGAACCGGTCTATACCCCGATACAGCTCACATATAAATCGATCTCTCTATTTTACTTCTTGAGCCCCCAAAGGACGCAATTCTTATTCGAATTGGCTGACATTTTACACAGGTCTCCAACATATGATTTAATTGTGGTCTAAACCGGATCATATCTTGATATCGCTCTAATAGCAGAGCAAATCTTTTCTTATATAATTTTTTGCCTAAGAAGAGATGCCGGGTGGAGGTGGTGGAGGGTATATAAGATTCGGCCCGGCCGAACTTTGTACGCATTCACTTGTTAATTACTACTTAAGAGAAAGCGTGGGAGCGAAAAACATTTGGGAGTTTTGTACATGAGAGTTTGCAAATGTCTGCCGGAGATTTTTCCCCAGCAAACAGTTACTGGAAAAGTGGCCCAACACACCTAATATTACGCAGCAATCGCTGAACAAAAAATTAAAATTTGCAGGAGAGTTAACAGCATTTACTCTCTTTTGCCATTTATTTGAATTAACCATCTGGTTTTTATGAAATATCTGCAAATTACTGCTGAAAAAAAGCTTCCAGTAGAAATTTTCAAGCTCCCACTTACTCAAAATTTTGCCCACTCTTGCGCTATCTTCTACAGGCAACGAAAGTACGCGATCCACTTCCAGTAACAATTGGTGTAAATTTTGCACCATTCTTTGAGTAGACGAACACACATGATTTAAGTGATATGTTTTCTATTTTCGTGTTTGAGAATACTTGATTGATTATCTTAGTTAATTTCGGAGCTGTACCATGATCGCAATGTGTCGCCGATGTAAGCGCACATTAACTATGTATGAAACAATTTGACTCAGGATTCATTTAACAAGTAATATTTTATCTATATATGGTATTCATTTGATGAAAAATCCGCAGTATATACTGAGAATACACTGAAGTTGGTAGATCTATAATGCTGCATGGTGTTGTGGTCTGGTGGACGGTGCTTCAAAAGTTCACCTACTGTTCAGTACTCAGCCGAATCAAAGGTTCAGTACCACTATTTCTAGACTACTATACAGTGTGTGTGTACTATACTTAAGTGTGTATAATATAAGTAAAATGTCCATATTTTTATTCCCACCACCGTATGATAGGGGGTATATTCATTTTGTTATTTGGAACACATCGAAATATCAATTTCCCATAAAGGGTCTAATGCCCATAAAAACTTTTTTTTCATTCGATTTTGCTGAAATTTAAAAAAGTGGGCTATTTTAAGCTTCCCGACATCTGACCTAATTATGGTTCAGATCAGACTTTATTTAGATATAGCTGCCATGTAGACCCATCTCCCAATAAAGTGTCCGATTGCGCTGAATTTTGCAACAGTGGGCTATTTTAAGCCTCCCAACATCCGACTCAAATATGATACAGATCGGACTATATTTAGATATAGCTGTCATATAGACCGATCTGCCGATAAGGTGTCTGAAGCCAATACAAGTTTTATTTATTACCCGATTTCGCTGAAATTTGAAACAGTGAGCAGGTTAGGACATCCCAACATCCGACCTAAATATGGTTCTGATCGGACTATATTTAGATATAGCTGCTTTATAGACTGATCTGCCGATAAGGGGACTGAAGCTCATAAAAGCTTTATTTATTCCCCGATTTCGCTGAAATCTGAAACAGTGAGTTTTTCTGAGCCTCACGATACCCGACTTTAATATGGTTGAGATCGGTTTATAATTGGATGTATCTGCCAAAAAGACCAATATTTTGTTCTACAAAATTGAATAGTGACATATATATTAGACCACTCAATATCCGTGACGAATTTGGGTGCTTAAGTTATCCAATTTTCACCGGATTGTGACGAAATGGGGCTTACATATATACCCGAGGTGGTGGGTATTCAAAGTTCGGCCCGGCCGGAACTTAATGCCTTTTTACTTGTTTTTGTTTTTATTTAATGTACTTAAAATGTTCTTATATCTTAATCTGAACCGATCGTGAGAAAATTCATTCCTAATGTCAAAGTCCACTGGTTTCCAATATTATTTAAAAACGGACGAATATATCTAATTTAAATCGATTTCGACCAAGATCCGTACACATAAAAAAAAACATATTATGAGGCATTATTCGATATTTCGAGAATATCGGCTAATAAATGAGCATACAAAAGCTACAGAAGTGAAAGCCTGGCGATTCATGTATCTTGAGCTGTATCCAAATATAAACCAATTTATATAAAATATACCAGTTATCTCAAGATTGACGTATGACATTAGAGTAATATAACTCCAAATCGTACGTGACACAGAAAAATCTACATACTCCACTCAAAAAACCCGCTTTACATAACAAAATGTTTAATGTTTAACCCGCAAAAAACCTTACAAAAATTGCAAAAAGTGTAAAAAAGAGTAAAAAGGTAGTCAAGTAGCTTTAGCAATAGAATTGCTCCTTGAATAAGATAAAAATCCAAGATCACAACGAGTGTACGATTTGAGATCACATAATGGGGCGTTGCCGTCGATTTTTTTCGCTTGGACTGTCCAGCTGTGTAATAAATTGACCCGTCGGAATACGCAATTCAGAACCTGGGTAGAACCTTAGAAAAAATGTTCAGTAATGGGCTTTCTTTCATTCGGCAGTGGTTTTCCTCTCATTGGTGATGTATTCAGCAATTTCAGACTAAGAAGAGCTATCGTTAAGCAGCACGCCGTTCGGATTCAGTAAAAAGTGGTCCCTGATCAATGGGCTAGAATTTCAATCGGACGGCACTCATTGACATGAGAGAGTTATCTCCTATTCCTTAGTGGAATGTTTATGAGAATGTTTATGTTAACTGAAATGGGCCATTATAATGCTCCCCATGACAAAAAGCGACACCAAAAACCTCAACTTTACAAAAATGGTTAAAAGCACCAACTAGAAATTCAAAAAGCATCCACTCAGTGCTTTTTTCCTTTGGCACTGGGTGGTACCTTTTCGGATTTCTGGTGACCTAAATAGCACTAAATCTAGTTGGCATCCCTGGTCACCAGTGTTAATGCCAAACAGAATGAGTGCGTAGAGCTGTGGTTTAGAACGTCGCGAGGGAAAAATGCAACTCTGCACATAAATTCCATAAAAGCAACGCAAAAATTAAAAAATTTTTCAAAAATTAAAAAACTGACACACGCGAAGCAGTGTTTTTGGGGCAAGTAAACTTTACGGTCCCCTCGCCAAATGAGGTAATTTTGTTTTCAGATGATAGAGTTCGATGTGCTGAATGAAACTGTACAAAAATTTTGTTGGGGAAGAACCAAGTCAATGAGATATACATGCTTATTACATTTTTTATTTTTAACCCGATTTGGAAGAAATAAAAAACATCTTTAATCGCTTTCAGACATATGAAATATTTTTAAAAGATCTTTAAAACTTTGCTAGTTTTAATGAAAATAGAAAAATGTTTAACAAATTAAAAAAAAAAAAGATTTTATTCAAAATTTTCCTATCAAATGTAAGCTAAATTACATCAGATCACAATATTCACTCAGCTAAGCTTTCATTTGGTATATAATTAACCTTACTAATTTATAACATTAACTAAAAAAACACCAAGATAACTTTTTAATAACGAAATGTACATTTTCTCCTTCTCCATATGTCCAACAGTGGGAAAAAGTCAAAAGTATTTTAATTAAAACTCTCTCTGCCATCCAAAGTTGGCCAAATTTTCCGGCCTTCGGCCTCCTCGGCTCCTCCTCCATACGTCCAAAAGTATTTTAATTAAAAATCTCTTTGCCATACAACTGTCAAATTTGTAAAAACCGGATGGAAAACCTTAGAGTTATTCAATAGTTTTGACCGAACCCTTCGAGGCCTATTTCTCAAGACCCAGGTTCGTCCTCTGGGAATTTTACATATCGTTGGAATCAGATCGCCAAGCTGTACAATATACGTTATTTTCAGAGGAATCCGTAAGGGGCCAGTTAACTGCACTTGGGCCGTGTATTTAGATGTCAAAGTTAAAAATTTTTTAACTTTTGCCAATTGCTTTTTAAAATTTGTTTGCAGAGTTGCATTTCTCAACGCGATGCTCCTCAACGGTTAATTGGTTAATTTATTGTGGTTTACGTATCATATCCTTATAACGTAAGTGCCAGTTTACGAAACATATATTAATACGAAAAGGTATATAGACGTATCTGTGCCGCTGTATAGTTTTCGTTTCTTGGCCAAAAATATATGTCTGTGTAAATTTTAAGATAATCGAAAGAGAATTGCGATCTGTACTTTGATCAAAACAGAGTCGATCGGTTTATATTGGGTTGCCCAAAAAGTAATTGCGGATTTTTCATATAGTCGGCGTTGACAAATTTTTTCACAGCTTGTGACTCTGTAATTGCATTCTTTCTTCTGTCAGTTATCAGCTGTTACTTTTAGCTTGCTTTAGAAAAAAAGTGTAAAAAAAGTATATTTGATTAAAGTTCATTCTAAGTTTTATTAAAAATGCATTTACTTTCTGTTAAAAAATCCGCAATTACTTTTTGGGCAACCCAATAGTTATCAAATGATGTACCTGGTTCCGCAGATTTTCTATTTTATAGCAAACTAGCTGACCCGGGCCCGCTCCGCTGCGCCTTCTTTTACTTTATATGGAACAAAAGTTTCCTAGGAATATTTATTTTCGACAATTAAAGAGCTTTTAGTGAAATACAATGCTACGAAAATAGTATATCGCTTGAATAACAATATAAGTGCCTTTGTCCGAATCCCATATGATTTTTATTGGTCTACGAATTTAAGTTTGGGTGTAAGGTGTACTCCATTCTTACTCCACAAAGAGGTCCCCCAAACACATTACCCAAAATAGGTTTTCAAATTCGTTTTCTAATCTTAAATACTACATATTGGCATGGTCGAAAAATTTTTACCCTTTAAGGGGTGTTTTGGGGAAGGTGTGATTCCCTAAATACATGGTCCTAAATTTGGATACCAAATTCGTATTCTACTCCCAAATACCTTTATTAGAGCCCCATTTTGCGATGGTCACTAAAAAATTGCTGCTTGTGGGGTGTTTTGGAAAAGGGGTTGACCCCCAGAAAATTGGTCCCGAAAGTGGGTATCAATTCTTGCTCTACCCTCCAATACCTTTTATTTAAGCTGCACATTGACATGGGGTATATATGGCCGATTAAGGGGTGTTTTGGGGATTAGGGTGGTCGCCCAAACACTAAGCCCGGAAAATATATCAGCAACGTGCTCTATTCTCATATATCTATATATCATTTATTTGAATCCCCATATTGCCATTGCGCTCAAAATTGGATATCAAATTCGTTTTCAAATCTCCAAAACTCCTTATTGCAAAAGTCAGCAAATATGTCCGGTTTGGGTTATAGACCCTTAAAACTATAAATATTTAGTTTCACTCTCTTTACGACCCAAATTGTCTTGGTGAGCAAATACGTCCTATTTGTGAGGTTGTTATGGTGGTGGGACATCCTCTAGACAGTTGGTCCCTAATGTTGATATCAGATACGTGGTCTACTCCCAAATACCTTTAATTTGAGCCCCATATTTCCATAGTCGACAAACGTGACCGGCTTGGGGGTGTTTTGGGGGATGGGCGGCCACTCAGTGAGTTGCCCTTGAAAATATATATCGGATTCGTGGTCCACTCTAAAAACCCTCGTATTTGAGCCTCAGTCAGCAAATACTTACTATTTGGGTGGTGTTGTGGGGGGTAGGGTGGCCCCATAGACACTTTTCCCAAATATTGATATCAGATTCGTGCTTTACTTTCAATGACCTTTAATTTGTGCCCCATATGGATATCAGATTCTAATTCTACACTCAAATACCTTTTATTTAAGCCCCATATTCCCATAGTCGGTAAGTAAGTCCTGTTTGGGGGGAGTTTTGGGGAAGGGGTCCACCCCCCACAAACGTAGTCCCACATTTGGATATCAGATTCGTATTCTACTCGCAAATACCTTTCATTTAAGTACCATATTGCCATGATCGGTAAATATGTCCGATTTAGGGGTGTTTTGTGGATTGGGTGATATTGTGGGGGTGGGGTGGGCCCATAAACACTTTTCCCGAATATTGAGATCAGATTTGAGCTTTACTCCCAAAGACCTTTAATTTGAGCACCATGTGGCTATGGTGGTGAATGTGTCCCCTTTGGGGGAGGTTTTTGGGGAGAGGCGGCACCCCAAACACTTGGTCTCATATTTGGATATCAGATTCGTATTCCACACTCAAATACCTTTTATTTTAGCCCCATATTCCCATGGTCAGTAAATAAGTCCTGTTTGGGGGGGTGTTTTGGGGAAGGGGTGGACCGCCAGAAACGTGGTCCCACATTTGGATATAAGATTCGTATTTTATTCGCAAATACCTTTCATATGAGTCCCATATTGCCATGGTCGATAAATATGTCCGATTTAGCGGTGTTTTGGGGATTGGGGTGGTCCCCCTATCACTTGGTGCGACAATTGGATATCAGATACGTTTTCTTATCCTAAATACCTTTCATTTGAGTCCCATATTGTTATGATTGGTCTAAATACATGTTTGGTTGGTTTTAGGGTAAGGTAGGTAGGGTAGGTACCCCAATACGAAATTTGGATACCAAATTTTTATTTTTAGGGTACCATATGGGAGCACACAAAATTTCGCTTAAATCGCACCACCCACCTCCGAGATCTGGCGTTTCTGAAAATTAGGATAAGGGGGAGGGTCCGTCTCCCCTTCAGATATCAAAAAATGTAGTACTCTATTTTCACCACGGGGTCATTATGCACCATCTGTGAAAATTTCAAGAAAATCGGTTCAGCCGTTTCTGAGTCTATAAGGAACACACAAACAAACAAATCTACAAACAAACACAAATTGATTGTTATATATAAGATTTTTTCGATATTTCTATTAATAAATTTCTTTGGGTGTCGGTATTTATTACTCCGTTTAATATTTACTGATAAACAAGCGCAACTTACCCAATTCTGCATAGCACAACGCTCCAACCATACTCAAGACACCGCATAGCACCCATACAACCAATGATTGGCCTATGGACCCGGAATAGAGTAGAACACCTTTGGGGCTCACAAAAATACCAGCACCCACAATGACACCCACTATAATTGCTACACCATCTAGCAGGCCAATGCGTTTCTTCAGTTTAACACCGGAACCTTGACTGGAACTATCGCAGCTCTGCATATCTTTGCTGTTGTCTGTTGTACCGGGCATATCAAATACTTGACGTGGCACCAAATTATCACCGGCCTGAACTCGAGCCATTACTTTAAGAATTTAATTGGGAGATTGAAATATTCTTAAGCGCGTGCGCACGAGCTATTTTCTAGTGAACGAAGGATTCTTCGTAAATTCCTTTTTGTATACTTTGTTGTTGTTGATGCTATTGATTTTCTGTTTGGTGTGAGTTGCAAACAGCAAAGGTAACCAAACCGAAATATTTCATCTGCTTTTTCGGTTACGCTTGAAGAGTGTATCGAGCTTATCAGAGAACAGATGCATAAAACGAATAAGTGTGTAAGAACTTTTTGTCTTTCAGTGTGGATGATGGCTGATACTCTTTCTCAAAACAATACAACTCGGCCGCTTCGCTTCTTTAAATTATGCCGTTGGGCTTCGGCAGTTGCTGCTGATATTTTAGTCTACGCTTCACTTTTTTACCATGTATAGGTTTTGTATATTGTTGATGTTTTTGTTATTGTCGTTATTTTGGGGTCTTGAAAATAAAATAAACGAAATAATTTTGGTATGTGGCACAATGTCATTAAGGTGTAGTGGGGGCTTCGTCTTTCCACCGTTTTACTCATGCGGTAGGTTAACGGACAGACCAATGTAAAGTAATTCTTGCTATAGAAACCACATGGTTTTTTGCTTTTTACGTTGTTGTTGTGTCTGAAGTTCTTTTATCTACAGTTGGAAATGAATTATTTATTCACGTTTTATTTTTTCTATAAGCGTTTCGTATTGCTAAGGGGTTCGATTCGATTCGCTAACACGTGTTTAGTTTTTGGCATAAACATTAACGGCACTTAGAACACTCAACGCACTTAATATTTTTGTGTTGTTGTTTTAAATTCAACATAAACAAATTATACAAGAGACGGATGCATTAAAATTAAAATAAAAAAAAAACACAACAAATTCACGCCATTCACTATCACCTTTTCATCCACTTGTCTATGTTAGCCGCGAGAAATAAAAACCAAGAGCCCAACCACTCATTTTGCCTGTTTAAGTGAAACTAACACAACTTCTTTGGAGTAGAGCGTCAAAGTGTCATCGTCGCATTACAAACAGACGACAGCTGTACGCAGGCATGCCAAACAAAGCAGAAACCGACACACAGACATATAGTGTGTACTCTCGCCACATTTGCAAAGAGTAGTGGTAACAACAACAAAATCCAGCTCTGTACTTTACACAAGCCAGCGGCGGAATTAAAAGGGATTCTACAATAAGGGCCAAAAATTCAAAAAACACAGCACACTCAGAAAAAAATGGTTCATAAAATTTATTAAAAAAAATTACTGCAGTTAAGTAAGCCAATTTTAATATAAAAATTAAAGAAAAATACAAGTGGTAAATAAATGTTACCTATCTTTAGTTAGTGGCAAATAGCTCATAATTTTACTAAACCAAAATTCTATTTAGCTTGTAAGACAATCCTTTGGTAGACAACGGTTTTATCAACTGAAAAACATTTGCAAAAAATTAGTTAATAAAATTTCCTTAATTTGAACAGTTTAGTACAGTTTAAAAGCAAAATAAAACTTTTTGAAAATCTTCAAAAAAAAAATCTGATGTTGATTTACTGGCAGATGCTGCTCAGGTACTCTTTTAATTTCGTGTCGTGTTAATAAAATTAGTTTGAATATGAAATGTTTTCATATTTCTCTTTACAAAATAAATCGCCCAATTCAGAGCTGTTTAAAATTAGGTCTTGGGGTCGTTCTTATAAAGAATATATTTTACCAAAGGCATACAAAATGCTAGCATTTAAAAAAAATGCGATAATTTTCACAGCTTTTGTTAGACTGAATAGAATCAATTATTTGGGATCCACGTTGTCGAAATCATATAACTCGCATTGAAAGATTGCACGAGTGTGTGTAAAAAATGTTTTTAGATACAACTCTATTCTTGTAAAGGCAATTTACAAATCAAAATATTTACTTTTAGGTTCGCAAATGCTTGAGCATTATCACAAAATTCAGTCTGCCCTTTTATTTTTGATTTATTTAATGGTGCAGTTGACTCCTTTGTATGCTTTTACGTACCTCATTGACCCATGAGGTATCTAGCATTCTTTAATGCACAACTACATCGAGTAAACCGATTTGAACCATACTTTGCACAGTTGTTGAAAGTTATAACAAAACACCTCATGCAAAATTTCAGCGAAATCGGAATTTCAGTCAAACCTTTAGAGGCTCAAGAAGTCAATACCCAAGATCGGTTTATATGACAGCTATATCAGGTTATGGACGGGTTTGACCCATACTTATCATAGTTTTTGGAAGTGATACCCATACACCACGTGCAAAATTTCAGTCAAATCGGACTAAAATTGCGCCCTCTAGTAGAACCACTAGAATCAAGATCCAAGATCGGTTTATATTGCAGCTATATCAAAACATGAACCGATATGGCCCATTTACAATCCCAACCGACCTACACCTCTTCAAGCGTCTAGCTTTATTCGTTCGTAAGTTAAGTAAGGTTCTGAAGTAAGTTAAGTAAGGGTCTGAGACGAATATATCGAGGTGTTACAAAGAGAATGACGAAATTAGTATACCCCCATCCTATGGTGGAGGGTATAAAATGTACTTGATTTAAAAGAGAAACCACTACACACTGGCAGCCGGTTGCAGGCTCCGAATTGAGAGGGCAAGAGCTGCCATCTCAGTATACGTGTTCGCCCTTTTTTCGTCATGAGAGAGGCACATCGCGGAGTGCCTTCTCTGCACTCTTCTGGTCCGTGCCGGAATTGAAAAGAACCCCGGACGCTGGTTCTGATCAGGTTGCCAGATCCGCCTCCATAATCGGTGAGGAGTAACCGGTGCATGGACTGGGTACATTTCCGATCTCGCTTTGGCCTTGCGTCACTACAGGAGTATAGTGGCACTGAACATATTGGAAGGTGCTGTGCGAACATAGACAGCTGCGCCCTCATCGTCGGGCTATGTGACCCCCCCGACCTCTCCCGTGCGACAATATTCGCAACAGCAGCATCCCACACCCAATATTGCCAGGCCAGTGGCGAGAAGTGTATCTTTTTAGCAATTGAATTGCAATGGTCTGAGAGGCAACTTCGACGAGATAGTGGATTTTGTGGGTCGGAAGAACATATTGGTTGCAGTGATCCAGGAGACAAACCTGCAGCTTGCACAGTTGTTACGGATACAATGTGCTACGTAAGGATCGCTTAGGAAATGGAGGTGGGGAATTGGTTTTCGTGATACACCATTCCGCGCAGTATAGACCCATAGCGCCTGCACCTGGCCCTGGTGACACCAACATGGGGCTAGCAGACAGGTTCGGTACTGCCGAGATAGATCTTTATACCGCCGGTTGGTAGCTGTGACTCAACTAATGACCAAGTTTACAAGCCCGATATAAGTGGGCTATTGTCTGATATAATCGTTTGGTTCTAGGAGACTTTAATGATTTAATCACGTTTCATGGCATTCTACCCTAGGTTACGACCAGCAGCCTATAGCTTTGGCAGAGCAGATTGAATGTTCCACGTATTGTATGGTGAATAAGGATGCCCCCACTAGGATTACAAGGAAGTGTAGCAACACGCTAGACATTTCCATTGGATCACTTGAGTTAAAATAAACTACTTTTGAATTAAGTTGAATTTCATATGCAGAGCTAATATATGATTACCTCAAATGAACTTCGTTATGGTTCAACGTTACCTAAATTGTACTAAATTATTCTTTATTCAGTGCGTATGATGAACAATCGTGAAAAATAACCAAAATAATTCAGTTTTTACTAATATCCATGAAATAATTTATTTAATTGTAGATCGAGCGTCATGCTGTAGCATGTGTTAATAAATTGTTGCAGTTGATAATTGTATTCTGAGACCAAAAAGAAAAACATTATTTGAACAGATAGGGATACCATCGCTCGCCAAATTGGTCGTATTAATTTTATTTCACTTCTGTATTTTGCTTGATAGACTACTCTCGGAGAATCTGTACATCAGACTGGGCGTTGTAATGTCTGTTTGTCCGACACGGTTTTGGTTTGTAGCTGTTGGCTGTTTGGTTATTAGTGCACACACATTGAACGAGACTGTCGCCTTTCCACATTAGTTTGTGGAGGTGTCGATCCTCGTCAAGCTCCATATGTGAGCAATTTCGTTCGGTCCATAAGACCGATACCGCCGCAGGAACGTTATAGCCATTGGTTATTTAAAGACACCAATAACTCAAAATGTCATATCGAGTACTCAGTATTTAAGCAAAAGCTGGTGCCAGCCAGCCTATTACTGAAACTCTCGACTCGATATCGCTGGTTGTCCGCTACTGCGTAGTTGCAGCTACGCCATATATGGAGGATCCCACCATCCGCAACCAGTGGATGCGGCCGGTAGCTCTCAGCTGAGCTTCTCGTAATGACGATGAAAACCACATAAATCGGAACTGAGAGTTCCATACCATGTTGTGCTCATAGACTCCCCGTGCCGCCTTTCCGTCGGCGGCACATGCAGCCTGCATATTGCTCTAAGTGGTGTAAGACCCTGTACATGATGCTTAGCTATGCATATTAACTATGCATATTTTTTATTATGAACACAAGTAGTTGCTTTTTGCTTTTTCATAAGAATTTGGATCAGTAATAAAAGTTTGTCCGCAGTAGGAATTAACAAAATAATTCGAAACCTTATTTGGGGTTTCTAACATGGATCTATCATCCTAAACAAAATGGAATCACAGGTTCTTGTATTATGATATTCTATGTTTCTAATCGGGTGATGATTGCATGATTAATAAACCACGTGCTTAAAAATCATCTTAATATTGGGTTGCCTAAAAAGTAATTGCGGATTTTTTAAAAGAAAGTAAATGCATTTTTAATAAAACTTAGAATGAACTTTAATCAAATATATAATTGCTATTTTGTTCGATAACCTTTTGCCATCTTCCTGGAAAATTTAGTATTCCACGCTCATAGAACCTCTTGCCTTTATCTGCAAAAAACTGAACCAAGTGCGATTTTATAGCCTCATCATTGCCGAAAGTTTTACCATTTAAGGAGTTCTGCAAAGATCGAAATAAATGGTAGTCTGATGGTGCAAGGTCAGGGCTATATGGTGGATGCATCAAAAGTTCCCAGCCAAGCTCACTCAGTTTTTGGCGAGTGACCAAAGATGTGTGCGGTCTAGCGTTGTCCTGGTGGAATATAACACCTTTACGATTGACCAATTCTGGTCGCTTCTCCTTGATGGCTGTATTCAATTTGTCCAATTGTTGACAGTAAACATCCGAATTAATCGTTTGGTTCCTTGGAAGCAGCTCAAAATATACCACACCCTTCCAATCCCACCAAACAGACAGCATAATCTTCTTTTGGTGGACATCAGCCTTTGAAGTGGTTTGAGCTGGTTCACCATGCTTGGACCATGATCGTTTTCGACTAACGTTGTTGTAAACAATCCATTTTTCATCTCCAGTTATGATTCGTTTTAAAAACGGATCAAATTCATTGCGTTTAAGGTGCATATCACAAGCGTTGATTCGGTTTGTTAAATGAATTTCTTTCAATACATGTGGTACCCACATTAAAATTGACCCCAAAAAAACAAATGTAAACAAAATTTCGCGCACTTTTTTTCTAAAGCAAGCTAAAAGTAACAGATGATAACTGACAGAAGAAAGAATGCAAGTACAGAGTCACAAGCCGTTGAAAAAATTTGTCAACGCCGATTATACTACTACTATACTACCGACAATTAGTTTTTGGGCAACCCAATAATTGGATTAGACTAGTTCATCTCTGTTACAAAATCTTTCAACCTAAATTAGTTTTTAACAAAATTTTAAGCTAAAACTTTTATTTGATTTAAATTTTTTCAATTCTACGCAAATTTGGGAAATTCTTTTAACGAATTTTAATTCAATTTAAAGAAGTAAGCATAACCGCATGTTTTTTTCGGTTAATAAAAAATTTAAAGGGAAATTAAACTTGTTGAAAAGAAACTTGATTTATGAACAGTTTGCCACTAATTACAGATGAGTAAAACTTAATAAAGACTTTGTATTTTTTCCTTGTTATAACCAAAATTTATACATATTAGATTAAAATTAGCTTGTTACTTGAATTAGGTTTTTATTTTATTTAATGTGCCCCTGTTTTCTGAGCTTGGGAACATTTATTTACGGTGAGGTGAATTTTGTTAATAAATCAATTGAAGCAAATTTCGAAATATTGGAAAGAACAAAGAAATGAACATAAACAATCTGTAATAGGTGGTTGATACCACCTAATGAGACAATAATTATTCTGCGGCAACTTCAAACATTTTTGATTTGATCGTGGTAGTGAACAGACGCAAATATTTCATGCGTAAGTAAAATTAATTAAGCTGCTATCAGGCGATATGTATTTTTCATATAACATGTTACTTTCTGTACCCTACTTTCATTATGTACAATATGTACGATGCGAATAGAGCGCGCTCTAATCGGCATGTACTTGTTATATGTAGTGTACATTTTGTATTTACATGTGTCCGCTTGTATCGTCGATGAAAATAGGGCATCATATGTATCAGACAAAGTGTATAACTTTTAATTACGCTGAATTTAACATGTCATACAACAAATAGGTATCGTCTAATAGCAGCTTTAGCTGATAAAAATTTGTAACCACTTTTTAAATTCGAATTATTAGGAGTAATCAGAATAAATCAAACGTTTTCCATTAAACTGCATTAGTGTTGACTTTCGTCTCTTCCTTTAAAATTATTTCTCCTTTTTTTTAGCCAATAAAAATATCTTTAGCGCTATAAAAAGTTAAATTTTAAAGCTTTCAGCGGAAGTACAATTGATTAGCTGAACAAAGTTGTAATCGCATTTTCAATTAGAATTAATAAGAGTGAAATGGATACATCTAAAGTTTTGCGTTAAATTGCCCAATTGATGACTTTCTTTTCTTCCTATCAAATTATTTTTTCTGTTTTTCGTAGCATAATCCAATAAAATGTCTTAAGCGCTATATAAAGTAAAATTTTAATGAAAACTAGTTAATGTTTACTGAACCATGGGGTTACTCTTTTGAGTGTACTCATGCCTTTCTCTACCGGAGAAACGGCCCAATTTTTAGCTGGATTACAAAGGCCGTGTAATAATTTCTAAAAAAGTAGTAGTTCGATGAGAAACTAAAAATATTTGTTTTAAGAAAACAAATTTTACAGAGAGGAATTCTAAACGCTTTGCTTTTAAATGAGTATATGATAAGTAAAAAGGGGAACACATTTAAAACAAAATGCTGGTTTTGTGCTTGTTTAATTACCCTACATAAGGCCCGCCAAGCCATAGCCTCCGCTGCTGGCACATTAAAACAGCAATATTTTAAGAGAAGAGAATACTAAATGCAAACAATGAGCACACTTGAAAGCCTCCTCCCATTTTTTCCCATTCGGTCTGTTAATAACACACCAATGTTATTGTTTCTCTTATATATCTTTGATAACAGCATTTTATCATTGCCCTTTTGAGTCTCCAATCTTAATGCACTTTCGAATTTTTGAGAATAGCATAAAGGGTCACTAAGAGATATTCCAAAAACAAAAAAAAAAAAAAAAAAAAAAAAACAAGTAAAAGCGTGCTAAGTTCGGCTGGGCCAAATCGTATATACCCTCCACCATGGATCGCATTTGTCGAGTTCTTTTCCCGGCATCTCTTCTTAGCCAAAAAAAGGATATAAGAACAGATTTGCTCTGCTATTAGAGCGATATCAAGATATGGTCCGGTTTGGACCACAATTAAAATATATGTTGGAGACCTGTGTAAAATGTCAGCCAATTTGAATATGAATTGCGCCCTTTGGTGGTTCAAGAAGTAAAATAGAGAGATCGATTTATATTTGGAGCTGTATCGGGCTATAGACCGATTCAGACCATAATAAACACGTATGTTGATGGTCATAAGAGAATCCGTCGTACAAAATATCAGGCAAATCGGATAATAATTGCGACCTCTAGAAGCTCAAGAAGTCAAGAGCCCAGATCTGTTTCTATGGCAGCTATATTAGGTTATGAACCGATTTAAACCTTATTTGACACAGTTGTTGAAAGTAAGAATAAAATACGTCTTGCAAAATTTCAGCGAAATTGAACAGGAATTGAGCCCCCTAGAAGCTCAAGAAGTCAAGTCCCCAGATCTGTTTTATATCAGGTTATGAACCATACTGGGCACAGTTGTTGGATATCGTAACAAAACACGTCGTACAAATGTTCATCCCAATGGGATAAGAATTGCGCACTCCAGAGGCTCAAGAAGTCAAGACCCAAGATCGGTTTATATGGCAGCTATATCAGGTTATGGACCGATTTGAACCATACTTAGCACAGTTATTGGATATCATAACAAAATACGTCGTGCAATTTTTCATTCCGATCGGATAAGAATTGCGCACTCTAGAGGCTCAAGAAGTCAAGACCCAAGATCGGTTTATATGGCAGCTATATCAGGTTATTTGAACCATACTTGGCACAGTTGTTGGATATCATAACAAAACACGTCGTGCAAAATTTCATCCCAATCGGATAAGAATTGCGCACTCTAGAGGCTCAAGAAGTCAAGACCCAAGATCGGTTTATATGGCAGATATATCAAAACATGGACCGATATGGCCCATTTACAATACCAGCCGACCTACACTAATAGGAAGTATTTGTGCAAAATTTCATGAGGCTAACTTTACTCCTTCGGAAGTTAGCGAGCTTTCGACAGACAGACGGACGGAAATGGCTAGATCGACATAAAATGTCGCGACGATCAAAAATATGTATACTTTATGGGGTCTCAGACGAATATTTCGAGTAGTTACTAACAGAATGACGAAATAAGTATACCCCCGATCCTATGGTGGAGGATATAAAAAACAGCTCAAACCAAAACTAACTTTTAATAACATGCCACCACATGAAATCAAAAAAATTGACTCCATGGTTAAGTTAAAACCAGTAAGGAAAGGCAAAAGTCGGGCGGTGCCGACGATATAATACCCTACACCACCAATGCATGTAGTACTTTCTATATGTAGAACTTATCTGGAAATCTAGTCAGACTTAAATTTAGATAGCAACAATTAAAATAGCAATTTAGAACCTTGTAAGATTTTCCTGCCATAGGACAAAAGATTTGGATTTTCAGATATTTAAAAGGTCATATCGGATAAAAGATTATATGGGAGTTATATCGAAACCTGTGCCAATTTTTAAATTGTGGATTTTACTGCCTTAAAAGTCCATATCGGATGAAATATACACTGGGGTTATATCTAAATTAGGACCGATTTTAATGAAATTTTCCGCACGTACTGGAACGTCAATTTAAACGTCTCATATAAAAGGGCGAAAGTTGTGGATTCTACAGCCTTAGAAGGCCATATCGGATGAAAGATATATATGGTAGCTATATCTAAATCTAAACCGATTTTTATGAAATTTTGCACACATATGAAGACGTCAATTGAAGCACCTCATGCAAAATTTTGTAAAGATCGGACCAAAATTGTGGCAGTCTTAAAGAGCCAAATCGGATGAAAGATATATATGAGAGCTATATCTAAATCTGAACCGATTTTTATGAAATTGCACATACATTGAGACTTCACAAAAACGACTCCACGCCAAATTTGGTGGAGTTCGGACAAAAATTGTGGCTTCTACAGCTATAATAGTTCAAATCGGATAAAAGATATATATGGGAGCTATATCTAAATCTGAACCAATTTTTACGAAATATTTTAGATATATTAAGTGCAGTAACAAAACAGTCCGTGCAAAATTTTGTGCAGATTGGTTGAAAATTGAAGCTATGCAAATCGGGCGATATATATATGGGAGCTATATCTTAATCTGAACCGATTTTTATGAGATTTCGACAACATATAGAGACGTGAAATAAAACACCCCATGCCAAATTTTGTAAAGATCGGTTAAAAATTGTGGCTTCTACAGCCTTAAAGGGCCATATTGGATGAAAGATATATATGGGAGCTATATCTAAATATGGACCGATTTTCATGAAATTAGGACGTCAAATAAAACACCTCGTGCGAAATATTTTAAAAATCGGACTAAAACTGTGGCTTCTACAGCTATAAAAGTCCATGACGGATGAAAGATATATATGGGAGCTATATCTAAATCTGAACCGATTTTTATGAAATTTTGCACACATATGTAGACCTCAAATAAAATACCCATTGCCAAATTTTGTGAAGATCGGACTAACCTTAAAAAACCATATCGGATGAAAGATTTATATGGGAGCTATATCTAAATCTGTACCGGTTTTTAAAATCAATAGCGTTTGTCCTTGGGGCAAAAAAGTGACATATGCAAAATTTCGTGACAATCGAGTAACAAATACGACCTGCACTTGGATTACAAGAATACATGGATTCACAGACGGACGGACGGTCAGACGGACATGGCTAAATCGAATCAGAAAGTGATTCTGAGTCGATCGGTATACTTATCAGTGAGTCTAGCTCTTCTCCTTCTTAGCGTTGCAAACAAATGCACAAATCTAAAATACCCTGTACCACAGTGGTGGTGCAGGGTATAAAAATGAGTTGACTATTAATCAAATTTAACTTCATATAGCGCAAAATAATTTTTATTATACCCACGAAATATCCTTTTCCGACCCTATGAAGTATATATATTCTTGATCAGCGTAAAAATCAAAGACGATCTAGACACGTCCGTCCGTCTGTCTGTCTGTCTGTTGGAATCATGCTACAGTCTTTAAAATAGAGATATTGAGCTGAAACTTTGCACAGATTCTTTTTTTGTCCACAAGCAGGTTAAGTTCGAAGATGGGCTATATCGGACTCTATCTTGATATAGCCCCCATATAGACCGATCCGCCGAATTAGGGTCTTAGGCCCATAAAACCCACATTTATTATCCGATTTTGCTGAAATTCGGAGCAGTGAGTTGAGTTAGGCCCTACGACATCCTTCGTCAATTTGGTCTAGATCGGTCGAGATTTGGTTATAGCTGACATATAGACCGATCCTACGATTTAGGGTCTTAGGCCGATAAAAGCCACATTTATTGTTCTATTTTGCTGAAATTTGGGACAGTGAGTTGTGTTAGGCCCTTCGACATCTTTCTTCAATTTGGCCCTTATCGGATCAGATTTGGATATAGCTACCATATAGACCGATCCCTCGATTTAAGGTTTTGGGCCCATAAAATGCGCATTTTTTGTCCGATGTCGCCAGTGAGTTAAATTAGGCCCCTTGACATACTTCTGCAATATGGCACAGATCGGTCCAGATTTGGATATAGCTGTCATATAGACCGATCTCTCGGTTTTAGGTTTTGGGGCCATAAAAAGCGTATTTATTGTCCGAAGTCGTCTAAATTTGGGACAGTGAGTGAGTGTTAGGTCCTTCGATATCCTCTTTCAAATTCACTCAGATCGGTCCAGATTTGGATATAGCTGCCATGTAGAACGATATTTCGATTGTCTTGGCCCCATAAAAGGCGCATTTATAATCCGATTTAACTGAAATTTGACACAGTGACTTATGTTAGGCTTTTCGACATCCATATCGTATATAGATCAGATCGCATTATTTTTAGATATAGCTACTAAAAAGACCAATATTTTGTTATACACAATTGAACAATGACTTGTACCTATCAGTATTTCGTCCAAAGCGTAACATATTTCGATATAACTGCTATGGGACATAAGGTATGGAATTTTCATCGGATTTTGATGAAAGGTGGTTTACATATATGCCAGAGGTGGTGGGTATCCAAAGTTTGGCCCGGCCGAACTTAACGCCTTTTTAATTGTTGGATTTTATTTTTGTTTGGTCTGCCAATTTAGTGGATTCGCTAGCTTATCGGATAAAATCAAATATCAACAACAATATAATAAAATATTTTAATTTCAAAAAATGTGTTTTCGGATTTCGTAACTGTGACCTGGTTAAAATACATATCAGTTGCTGCATTCCAGAACTTTAAATCATTGAATAAATATATGTTCTTTCTCTTTAAATGAGTGCCATTTAGATTGAATGGTGACATAATATGCTGTATATTTTACACGCCTACCAAATATGTCATTGGTGGTAAATAAAAGGATAATGGGACGTCATAACAAGAAATTCCAATGTATGTTTTGTATACTTGGTTAAGAATTGCGCCCTCTATGGGCTGAAGAGGTATATTCAGAAATAAAATATCCGAGGCGAACCAAAAAGTAAGCATAAGCAGGGGCTTTTCCGTTTACACGGATGCGAATACAAACACGATGGGTTCGTGCAAAAGGGTCGGCAGCGGATGAGCTAACGGTGCCGCTCGCAGATCTCCAGAAGATTTACCACCAAAAAAGGCCGGCCTAGAGGATCGCTGGCAGCCCCAACACTAGGTACCGATACGATGGCTCAATCCGCCATCCATCTAAAAATAACGATTACAGAAACATCAACAAGAAATAATGGAACTGAAAATTCCCGATGACAACCTAGGGATCCCATGTTGAGACTGAAAGTCGACTTTTATCAAAATAGCAAAAGTCGATTTTTCGACTTGTTGTTGCAAAAAGTCGACTTTTCGACTTTATCAAAGTCGACTATTGCAAAAAGTGAGCGTTTCGACTTTTTGTCAAAATTTTCCAACATCTTAAAAATTTCCTATTTCCTATAAGTCTGCGTTGACTTTTGCCATGAAGCTATAATCATTACTTAATATTTTTACAAACGAGAATTATAAGGAAGAATTTAAAATGCAAAATTGGCGCAGTCTTATATCAAAACCACTCCGCTATCTTAAACCCAATATATCTTATTGCAAAAGTTTCCACATTCCGGTTCACTTTCTCCTTGTTTATACCCACCACCATAGGATTGGGGTATACTAATCTAGTCATTCCATTTGTAACACCTCGAAATATTCGTCTGATCGTCTCGACGTCTATAAGAGTAGGTTACAATAAATAACAAGTAAAAGCGTGCTAAGTTCGGCCGGGCCGAATTTTATATACCCTCCACCATGGATCGCATTTGTCGAGTTCTTTTCCCGGCATCTCTTCTTAGGCAAAAAAAGATAAAAGAAACAAGTAAAAGCGTGCTAAGTTCGGCCGGACCGAATCTTATATACCCTCCACCATGGATCGCATTTGTCGAGTTCTTTTCCCGGCATCTCTTCTTAGGCAAAAAAAAAGGCTATTAGAAAAGATTTGCTCTGCTATTAGAGCGATATTAAGATATGGTCCGGTTTGGACCACAATTAAATTATATTTATGTTGGAGACCTGTGTAAAATGTCAGCCAATTCGAATAAGAATATACACCGATTCAGACCATAATAAACACGTATGTTAATGGTCATGAGAGAATCCGTCGTACAAAATTTCAGGCAAACCGGATAATAATTGTGACCTCTAGAGGCTCAAGAAGTCAAGAGCCCAGATCGGTTTATATGGCAGCTATATCAGGTTATGAACCGACTTGAACTTTATTTGACATAGTTGTTGAAAGTAACAATAAAAAACGTCTTGCGAAATTTCAGCCAAATCGGATAGGAATTGCGCCCTTTAGAAGCTCAAGAAGACAAGTCCTCAGATCTGTTTATATGACAGCTATATCAGGTTATGAACCGATTTGAACCATATTTGGCACAGTTGTTGGATATCATAACAAAATACTACGTGCCAAAATTCAATTGGATAAGAATTGCGCCCTCTAGAGGCTCAAGAAGTCAAGACCCAAGATCGGTTTATATGACAGCTATATAAGGTTATGGGCCGATTTGAGCCATACTTGGCACAGTTGTTGGATATCATAACAAAGCACGTCGTGCAAAATGTCATTCCAATCGGGTAAGAATTGCGCACTCTAGAGGCTCAAGAAGTCAAGACCCCAGATCGGTTTATATGGCAGCTATATCAGGTTATGGACCGATTTGAACCATACTTGGCACAGTTGTTGGATATAATAACGAAACACGCCGTGCAAAATTTCATTTCAATCGGATAAGAATTGCGCACTCTAGAGGCTCAAGAAGTCAAGACCCAAGATCGGTTTATATGGCAGCTATATCAGGTTATAGACCGATTTAAACCATACTTGGCACAGTTGTTGGATATCATAACAAAACACGTTGTGCAAAATTTCATCCCAATCGGATAAGAATTGCGCACTCTAGAGGCTCAAGAAGTCAAGACCCAAGATCGGTTTATATGGCAGCTATATCAAAACATGGACCGATATGGTCCATTTACAATTCCAACCGACCTACACCAATAAGAAGTATTTGTGCAAAATTTCAAGCGGCTAGCTTTACTCCTTCGGAAGTTAGCGTGCTTTCGACAGACAGACGGACGGACGGACGGACAGACGGACGGACATGGCTAGGTCGACATAAAATTTCACGACGATCAAGAATATATATACTTTATGGGGTCTCAGACGAATATTTCGAGTAGTTACAATCAGAATGACGAAATTAGTATACCCCCCATCTTATGGTGGAGGGTATAAAAATTTGCTCTGCTATTACAGCGATTTCAATATATGGTCCGGCTTGGACCACAATTAAATTATATGTTGGAGACCTGTGTAAAATGTCAGCCAATTCGAATAAGAATTGCGCCCTTTGGGAGCTGTATCAGGCTATTCACCGATTCAGACCATAATAACACGTATGTTGATGGTCATGAGAAGATCCGTCGTACAAAATTTCAGGCAAATCGGATGAGAATTGCGCCCTCTAGAGGCTCAAGAAGTCAAGACCCAAAATCGGTGTATATGGCAGCTATATCAAAACATGGACCGATATGGCCCATTTACAATACCAACCGACCTACACTAATAAGAAGTATTTGTGCAAAATTTAAAGCGGCTAGCTTTACTCCTTCGGAAGTTAGCGTGCTTTCGACAGACAGACGGACGGACATTGCTAGATCGACATAAAATGTCGCGACGATCAAGAATATATATACTTTATGGGGTCTCAGACGAATATTTCGAGAATGACGAAATTAGTATACCCCCCATCCTATGGTGGAGGGTATAAAAAGTGGAACAAAACTGTGTTAACAAATAACAAGTAAAAGCGTGCTAAATTGGGCCGGGCCGAATCCTATATACCCTCCACCATGGATCGCATTTGTCGAGTTCTTTTCCCGGCATATCTCTGAGAGCGATATCAAGATATCGTCCGGTTTGGACCACAATCAAATTATATGTTGGAGACCTGTGTAAAATTTCAGCCAATTCGAATAAGAATTGCGCCCTTTGGGGGCTCAAGAAGTAAAATAGAGAGATCGATTTATATGGGAGCTCTATCAGACTATAGACCGATTCAGACTATAATAAACACGTATGTTGATGGTCATGAGAGGATCCGTCGTACAAAATCAGGCAAATCGGATAATAATTGCGCACTCTAGAGGCTCAAGAAGTCAAGATCCAAGATCGGTTTATATGGCAGCTATATCAGGTTATGAACCGATTTGAAACTTATTTGACACAGTAGTTGGAAGTAAGAATAAAATACGTCCTGCAAAATTTCAGCCATATCCGATAGGAATTGCGCCCTCTAGAAGCTCAAGAAGTCAAGTCCCCAGATCTGTTTATAGGACAACTATATCAGGTTATGAACCGATTTGAACCATACTTGGCACAGTTGTTGGATATCATAACAAACCACGTCGTGCAAATGTTCATGATGATCGGATAAGAATTGCGCACTCTATAAGCTCTAGAAATCAAGACCCAAGATCGGTTTATATGGCAGCTATATCAGGTTATGAACCGATTTGAACCATACTTGGCACAGTTGTTGGATATCACAACAAAACATGTCGTGCAAAATTTCATTCCAACCGGATAAGAATTGCGCACTCTAGAGGCTCAAGAAGTCAAGACACAAGATCGGTTTATATGGCAGCTATATCAGGTTATGGACCGATTTGAACCATACTTGGCACATTTGTTCGATATCATAACAAAACACTATGTGCATAATTTTATTCCAATCGGGTAAGAATTGCGCACTCTAGAGGCTCAAGAAGTCAAGACCAAAGATCTGTATATATGTGGCAGCTACATCAAAACATGGTCCGATTTAAACTATACTTAGCGCAGTTGTTGAAAATGATACCAAAACACCACGTGCAAAATTTCAGTCAAATCGGACCAGAATTGCGCTTTCTAGAGATTCAAGAAGTCAAGACCCCAGATCGGTTAATTTGGCAGCTATATCAAAACATGGACTGATATGGCCCATTTACAATCCCAACTGACCTACACTAAAAAGAAGTATTTGTGCAAAATTTCAAGCGGCTAGCTTTACTCCTTCGGAAGTTAGCGTGCTTTCGACAGACAGACGGACGGACGGACAGACGGACGGACATGGCTAGATCGACATAAAATTTCAAGACGATCAAGAATATATAAACTTTATGGGGTCTAAGACGAATATTTCGAGGAGTTACAAACAGAATGGCGAAATTAGTATACCCTCATCCTATGGTGGAGGACATAAAAAGTGTTAATAAAAATGTATAATTTAAAAAATTTTTAAAGCAAAATTTAATGAAGTGAAATATCAGTTATTTTTGAGAAAAATTGAATTATCCGTTTTTTACATGTAATCGTGTTGCTGATGCATTGAATATCGTGTGGTAGATTATTCCAAAGAAATATGTTGCTAATATAAAATTGTCGTTCAGACATAAGACTCCGTCTTCTAAAAGGTATTAACTTTCTTCCTCTATCAAATTGGGCAAATCTCGGTATCTCAAACAAATATCGGGGTTTCTTTTCCACAATAAACTTATGTAAAAACATTAATGATCTGGTCCAAATGAAGAATCTACATATTGTGAAACATGCTGACTCCTTTTCAAACCATACACATAACGGACTATGCTGTTAAAAGCTACATTCAATTTTCGGAGGCTCGAAGAATCGCAATTCCAAAAAAGTTCACAACCATATAACAAACCTGGAACTAGGAATGTTTTCGCCAGGAGAAGTCGGATATTTATGAGTGGAAAAGAGTATGTGATCCACAAAGCACGAAGCTTTGCATAAGTCTGACCGCCTGCATCGTCACAAACTGGAGGTGACCCAGGTAATTCAGCAAGGACATCGGAGTATACTGATGACAGTTCATTGACTATCCCACTCCATTTATTCCTAGGTATGCAGCTCTGTTCTTCTCCCTTGTCGACAACTTCCATCACCAAACTGTCCCTAGCGACTTAGCAAAGGTTCTTGGACCCATTTTACTATTGTTCGCCCTAGTTCTTTAAGGCATGGGATGCCTCCAGGTGACTGCAGCCTATCGGTTGACTGCGGTGCAGTTATCGAATCTAGACGTGTAGTGCTTGGGGTGTCTGTGCAGCGAATCCCTGCCTGGGGTGATATTTTGTGGCTTTTCAGTTATTTCTGTCTTGTCGATGTCGGCTCTTCGTTCCAATGATCCATGTTCATGTTCCATTCACTAACCCTGTTCTGAATTCAAACGTCGTTATCAGGAATTGTCAGTTCCATTATTTCTTGTTGAAGTTTCTGTAATTGTTAATTTTTAAATGGATGGCGGATTAGGCCATCGTATCGCGTCGCTGAGGCTCCCAGCGACCCTTTAGGCCGGCCTTTTTTGGTGGTAAATATTCTGAAAATCTGCTAGCAGTTGGTTCATCCGCTGCCGACCCTATTGCATGGACCCATCGTGTTCGTATTCGCATCCGTGTAAACGGGACAGCCCCTGCTTGTGCTTACTTTTTGGTTCGCCTCGAATATTTTATTTCTGCGGGGTACCTGTCATATCTGATGAGCTTTCCCCTATCCACCACATGCGGAAGCGTCCGATGGGAGAAGAAGCATGGAAACTGATACAGCTGCCATATAAACCGATCTCCCGAATATACTTCTTCAGCCCCTATAGGGCGCAATTCTTTGCCAAGTACACAAAAAATCCATTGGAATTTCTTGTTATGACGTCCCATTATCCTTTTCTTTACCACCAATGACATATTTGGTAGGCGATGACTTAAAGAAAAAGAACATATATTTATTCAATGATTAAACGTTCTGGAATGCAACAACTGCTAAAAATTTTGACAAAATCACAGTTATGAAATGCGAGAAACATTTTTTATACCCGCCACCATAGGTTGGGGCTACACTAGTCTAGTCATTCCGTTTGCAACACTTCGAAATATTCGTCTAAGATCCCATAGTGTATATATATTCTTGATCGCCTCGACGTTCTGAGTCGATCTGGCCAAGTCCGTCCGACCCTCCGTCTGTCGAATCACGATAGCGGTCGAATGCGCACAGATTATTAATATTGATGTTGGTCGTTCGGGATTGCATCGGTTCAAATTTAGATATAGCTCCCATAAAAACCGATCTCCCGATTTGACTTCTTGAGCCCATACAAGCCGCAATTTTTGTCCGATTTAGCAGAAATTTTGCATGTGATGCTCTGTTATGTAAACCGGTCTGTCGATCATCCTTGTTCGGTTCCTAGAAGATTGAACTTTTGCTGGTTTGACAGACGTTTGGTATGTAGAATGAAATTAAGCCCTTCAACTAAATTTATTTTGCATAAATTTTTAGCAGAATCCATGGTGGTGGGTTCCTAAGATTCGGCCCGGCCAAACTTAGCACGCTTTTACCTGTTGTAATTAAAATGGATTATTTTTCGTTTTTGTTGATATTTGATTGCATTCCGACAATCTAGCGAATCCACAAGATGGACAAACGAATCAAAATAAAATCCAGTAAAAATGAATTTAGCGCTATATGAAGTTAAATTTGATTGATAATCAGCTCACTTGAACTGAACCATGAAATCGTTTTTTTGAATGAACTCCCGGTGGTATATGCTTATCAAAAGTTAGTTTTGGATTGTGCAGTTTTCTTTTTTTTTTTTTTTGAATATCTTTTAGTGCATTAAGAGTCAAAACTATTTGAGACTCATAAGGGCGATGATAAAATGCTGTTATCACAGATACACAAGAGAAACAATAACATTGGTGTGTTATTAACAGACCGGGTAGAAAAAAGTCAAGTGTGCTCATTGTTTGCATTTAGTATTCTCTTCTCTAAAAATGTTGCCGTTTTAATGTGCCAATAGCGGAGGCTATAGCTTGGCGGGCCTTATGTAGGGTAATTAAACAAGAACAAAACCAGCATTTTTTTCTTAAATTTGTTCCCTTTTCTTCTTATCATATACACAGCGTTTAGAATGCCTCTCGGTAAAATTTTTTCCTTAAAACAAATATTTTTAGTTTCTCATCGAACTTTTTCTTTTTTTAGAAATTATTGCATGGCCTTTATAATCCAGCTAAAAATTGAGCCGTTTCTCCCGTAGAGAAAGGCGTGAGTACACACACTCAAAAGAGTTACCCCATGGTTCAGTAAACATAAACATATTTTTTAAATTTTTCAAGTCTTTGCCTGTTAGGTCGAAGATCATTAAATTTTTCAATTTTTGTTTGTTTCTCTTTCGAGGCGAGCTCAATGATCGGTGATTGCAAATGGAAAGCCAAAGATAGCAACACACACCAATCACTATGGAACGCGTTTCGTCTTTGAATAGAAGACTTTTTAACCATATTAGGTGTGATGGCTTCAAGGACCGTGCGTTGGTATGTTGTATTTGAATCGTATTAATTGCGAAAACGTATCTATGATACAATTACCACATTAACCACGCTCGACAACCCTGTCTATTAGCTGTACTTTTTTCCAATTCATGTGTTTTTGTGTAATGACAAACACTTTTTCTGTGGCAATTACACTTCTTTCGTGGTACACATGATTTTGTGCATCTGTTGGAAGTTGTATTTATGGCTTCGAACGCTGTTGGAAGTTGTATTGATGGTTTTCATTAAAATTTTACTTTATATAGCGCTTTTCATAACACATTTCATTGGATTATGCTACGCAAGAAGGAAAAGAATAATTCGATAGCAAGAAACGAAAGTCATCACTTTGACAACTTAACGCCAAATTTTAGTTATATCCAGTTTACTCTTATTAATTCTAATTGAAAAAGTGGTTACAAATTTGTTCAGACAATTAATTGTATTTACGCTGAAAGCATTAAATCTTAACTTTATATAGCGCTAAACATATTTGAACATATCAGCATGGCAAGTAGCGCCTTTCTCATCGCACTAACATTTAAATTAGTGCCATCTACTGGCTGTTTTCAAATAGATTTAGCTGATCCAACTGACAATAGCCAGTAAATGGCGCTAATTTGGAGAAGTCAATATGATCAGAAAGAGGGCAGGGTCAAAATTGAGCATATAGTACTTTTTTTCGTTCTAACTTCGTTGCAGTTGTTTGCGGTATTATTTTATAACTTTCCCACACTGAGACGGGTCTTAACAATAATTTTCAAATACTCCAGATCTCGGAGATGGGTAGGGCGATTTAAGCGAAATTTTGTTGGCACATTTCCATGAACCTAAAATCAAAAGTTTGGTATCAGAATCTGAGGTGGGGTGCCTAGGAGGGCAGCCCACCCCTAACACCCACCAAAGGGATTTATAGACGGATAGTATTTGAGAGTAGAAACCAAATATAATATCCAATTGTGGGGCTAAGTGTTTTGTGGGTCATTCCACCCCCAAAAAAAACCCTCAAATCGGACATATTTACCGACCATGATAGTATGGATCTTAAATGAACGGTTTTTGGGAGTAGAGCACGAAATTGTCTTCCACTTTTGAGGCCAAGTCTCTAAGGATCCACCAAACCCTTAAACAGGACTTTTACTTATTGGTGTTTAAAAAAGAGGTATTAGAGAGAAGAAAATCCATTTTCAACTGAAATTAGGCTGAAATTTCGAAACTAAGTGTACTTTTCTCCAACATAGCATTATCGGGTTCAGCAGAGCGTATATATATATCGGGTTGCCCAAAAAGTAATTGCGGATTTTTTAAAAGAAAGTAAATGCATTTTTAAAAAATCTTAGAATGAACTTTAATCAAATATACTTTTTTTACACATTTTTTCTAAAGCAAGCTAAAAGTAACAGCTGATAACTGACAGAAGAAAGAATGTAATTACACAGTCACATGCTGTGAAAAAATTTGTCAACGCCGACTATATGAAAAATCCGCAATTACTTTTTGGGCAACCCAGGTGGTGTTTTCGCTTTCACTTCCAACAACTGTGCTAAGTACGATTCAAATCGGTTCATAATCTGGTATAGCTGCCATAGATACCGATCTGGGATCTTGACTTCTTGAGCCTCTAGAGGGCGTAATTCTTATCCGATTTGGCAGAAATTTTGTACAACGGCTTCTATCATGACCTTCAATATTCGTGTCTAATAAGGTCTGATTCGATTTATAGCTTGATACAGCTCCCATAAAACCGATCTCCCGATTTTGCTTTTTGAGCTACGCATACAACTCGACAAATGCTATCCATGGTGGAGGGTATATAAGATTCGGCCCGGCCGAACTTAGCCCGCTCTTACTTGTTATATATAAGACTAGATGCAAAGGGCCCGCTCCGCTGTGCATTCTCTCACTCTCTTATTTTATCTGAGTTCTATACTGGCACGGTTAGGAAAGTCCTGTTTGGGGGTATTGGTACGGCCTTTCGGATATTTCACCCCAATGTGGATATAATATTGGTGCTCTACTCCCAAATACCTATCATGTGAGCATTATATTGGTTTGGTCGTTAAATAAATCCGGTATGGGGGTATATTTGGGGGTGAGATGGGCCGTCATATATCAGATTCGTTCTCTAATTTCAAATACCTTTAATTTGAGCCTCACATTGTCATTATTGGATTATATTTCCATTTAGCGGGCTTTGGAGGTGGCGCGGCCCCCCTAGGTATCCCACCCTAAATGAAGATATCCAAAATTTCTGTTTTTGAGTTGTTATAAACAAACTAAATTTTAAATTGCCCCACCCAGTTCATATGAGTCCGCTCATTATATTTTGGATGTTAGATCTACTTCATTCTCTTGGTTTTGGTGGTGGACTGGAGTAGCCAAACCCTTTGCCCCGAAAGTGGATGTCAGATTCATACTCTACTCCTAAAAATTACATTTGAGCTACATATTGCTATAGTCGGTATATAAGTGTGATTTAGGGGGAGTTTATGTGAGACATCCCTGAAACACTTGGCCTAATCCAAAAATATATACACATTAGGGGTATGTAGGGAGGGGCGGCCTCCCACGCGCTTAGCCCTTTCTTTTATTTGAACCCCAATAGCCATTGGTTAGGTGGAGCTTATGGGGAGAGATGACCCCCAAACACTTGGCCTCAAAATTGGATATCAAATTCGTTCTCCACTATCAAATACCTATTATTTATTGCCATAGTAGGCAAACATGGCCGGTTTGGAGGGAGTTAAGGGGGCGGACCCTGAAATAATATCAGCATCGTGCTAGAGCATGATTTTGGCGGGGAAAGTAGGCCGGTCAGACACCAAGAAATAAACTTTTATGTCAGATTTGTATTCTACCTTTAAAATACCTTTCATTTGATACCCATATTGCCCAAAGCGGTGAAAGAGTCCTGTAGGGGGGTTTTTAGGGTTGGGGGACTCCACGAACTCTTTGGGCGAAATTTGTATACCAAGTTTGTACTCTACTCTGAAATACCTTTCATTTGATACCCATATTGTCCCAATCGGTGAACATGTCCGTTCGGGGGATTTTGGGAGGTCGGAAGGCCCCTCAGACACCAAAAAATAAATTTTTATGTCAGATTGCGGCGAAAGAGTCCAATTGGGGGGTTTTTAAGGGGTGGGGAACCTCCCGATCACTGTGGGCAAAATTTGTATTCCAAGTTCGTACTCTACTCTTAAATACTTTTCATTTGGTACCCATATTGTCTAAATCTGTAAACATGTCCGTCCGGGTGGGTTTTGGATGGGGGGATCCAGGTTATTTGACCCAAAAGTTTTATTCCATTTTTGGGGTACCATAAGGTGGCATACAAAATTTCGCCAAAATGAGTGAACGCATTTCCGAGATGTGGCGTTTTTGAAAACTAAAGTATGAGGGAGGGTCCGCCCCCCTTTTGGATATCAAATAATGTAGTACCCTTTTTTTTGAGCGGGGGCACAAGCAGAGCCGGGGCCGGCCCGCTCTGCTGCGCCCGACAATGCTATGTTGGAGAAAAGTACTCTTAGTTTCGGGGTTTCTGCCTAATTTCAATTGAAATGGATTTTTCTTCTCTCAAATATCTTTTATTTAAACACCAATAAGTAAAAGTCTTGTTCGAGGGTGTGGTGGATCCTCAGAGACTTGGCAAAAGTGGAAGACAATTTCGTGCTCTACTCCCAAAGACCATTACTTTAAGATCCATTCTGTCAATGTCGGAAAATATGTCCGATTTGAGGTTTTTTTTTTGGGGGTGGTGTGACCCACGAAACATTAAGTCCCACAATTGGACATCAGATTTGGTTTCTACTCGCAAATACCTTTAATTTGATACCCATACTGTAGTGATTGGTCTATTTATCCATTTGGCGGGTTTTGGGTGTGGGCAGCCCTACTAGGCACCCCACCTCAGATTCTGATACCAAATTTTTGATTTTAGGTTCATGTAAGTGTGTCTAAAAAAATTTCGTTTAAATCGCCCTACCATGTCCGAGATCTGGTGTATTTGAAAATTATTGTTAAGGCCCGTTTTAGAGTGGGAAAGTTAAAAAAATAATACTGCAAACAACCGCAACGTAGTCATAAGGAAGATAAATGCTATATGATCAATTTTGACTACTCTGCCCTCTTTTTGTTCATGTTGGCTTCTCTAAATTAGCGCCATTTACTGGCTATTTCCATTTGAAAACAGCCCGTAGATGGCGCTAACTTAAATGTTAGTGCTACTACTCGCTTGGAGTGGCTTAACGCCTATAACATTGATCATCATGTGGTAGTTGTCTATATATGACTACCTATTAAATAGTCATCATTTAGTCTTTTTTCAAATCAAATCAAATTGCCATATTAAACGATTTTCTGTAGTAAAGAACTAATTTGTCAGTCTATATATTTGGTTCGGCGATGATAGTCCTTACTGTTAAACTATGTGAAACTTTTGAACAAATAAGTGTTGCCTAGGTTTGCAACCAAAAATTATTAAGTTCAGCGTAATAGGAGGATTACGCTGAACTTAATAATTTTTGGGGGTATGGCGGCCTTAGGGGTGTTTTGGGGTGGTCCCCCTAACACACCACAAGAGAGCACACAAAATTTCGCTTAAATCGCACCACCCATCTCAGAAATCTGGCGTTTCTGAAAATGAGGGTAAGGGGAAGGGTCCGCCCCCCATCATATATCAAAAAATTTAGTACCCTATTTTCCAAAGCGGAAGTCAATTTCGTGCTCTGCTCCCAAAGACCTTTCATTTAAGATCCATACTGCCTAGGCACCCCACCCCAGATTTTGATACCAAATTTTTAGTTTTAGGTTACTGTAAGTGTGCAAACTTAATTTCGCTTGAATCGCCGTACCTGAGATCTGACGTTTTTGAAAATTATGCTATGGGAGAGGGTGGGAAAGTTCAAAAATAGTACCGCAAACAACCGCAACGAAGTCATAACGAAGATAAATGCTGTATGATCAATTTTGACCACTCTGGCCTCTTTCTGTTCATGTTGGCTTCTCCAAATTAGCGCCATTTACTGGCTGTATTCAATTGGATCAACTAAATCCATTTGAACAGTCTTTGAAAACGGCCAGTAGATGGCGCTAACTTAAATGTTAGTGCTACTACTCGCTTGGAATGGCTTAACTCCTTTAATATTGATCATCACGTGTTAGTTGTCTATAAATGACTATATGACTACCTATTTAGTAGTCATCATTTAATCTTTTTATACCTTCCACCATAGTATGGGGGTATACTAATTTCGTCATTCTGTTTGTAACTCTTCGAAATATTCGTCGATCTAGCCATGTCCGTCCGTCTGTCTGTCGAAAGTACTCTAACCTTCGTAAGAGTAAAGCTAATCGCTAGAAATTTTGCACAAATACTTCTAATTAGTGTAGGTCGGTTGAGATTGTAAATGGGCTATATCGGTCCATGTTTTGATATAGCTGTCATATAAACCGATCTTCGATCTTGACTTCTTGAGCCACTAGAGGGCACAATTTTTGTCCGATTTTCTGAAATTTTGCATGAGGTGTTTTGTTATGACTTCAAACAACAGTGTCTTGAGCCTCCAGAGGGCGTAATTAAATATTATCCGATTTGGCTGAGATTTTGTACAACGGCTTCTCTCATGACCTTCAACATACATGGTCCCAATCGGTTTATAACCTGATACAGCTCCTATATAAACCGATCTCTCTATTTTACTTTTTGAGCCCCTAAGGGCGCAATTCTTACTTGAATTGGATGCAATTTTACACAATGAATTCTACTACTACCAACATTCAATTCAATTATGGTCCGAATTGGACCATATATTGATATAGCTCCAATATTAAATCAATTCTTTTCTTTTATTCTTTGCTTGCCTAAAAAGAGATATCGGGGAAAGAACTTGACAAACGCGATCTATGGTGGAGGGAATATTAGATTCGGCCCGGCCGAACTTAGTACGCTTTTGCTTGTTTTAAATCAAATCAAATTGCATTTTAAACGATTTTCTGTGGTAAAGAACTAATTTGCCAGTCTATATATTTGGTGCGATGGCGATAGTTCTTACTATTAAACCATGTAAATCTTTAGAACAAAAAAGTGTTGCCCAGCAGTACGTCATTTGGACTTGTTTATCGATGTGCTAAAAATGGTTGCTATCCAACGTTAAGGTTTGCAACTCCTCCTATCACTCTGAACTTCATAATTTTTGGTGTATGTCGGCCTACATTTATTTGTGTCCCCACACATTAAATAAATCACACAGTGTCCAGTTAGGTCATTATGATTGATCGACTGTTTGACTTTTTTTGAGGCGAGGTGGTCCGCTAGATATATGAGCGAATTGAAGATATCAGATGCGTAGTCCACAACCTTATATCTTAAATTTAAGCCCATATTGTCATGATTGGTATAAACAGCCATTTGGTGGAGGGTGTCTCTATGAGGGTTGTGCGCCACACTCCATCTACCAATTGAGCACATATTTGAATGACGCACCATATTCAAAAATATCTATCATTTGATCCCCTATTGTTTTAATTGGTCAAATAATCTATTGGAGTCGATTTTTGGAGGTAAAGCGCCACATAAATTCCTGGACACAAAGTTTAATGTAATTCGTAATCAACTCCCAAATATCTTTCATTTGAATCTAATATACAATAGCTATGATCGAGTAAAATTCCCATTTGGGGGCCATTTGGCGGTTGGGCGTCCCGCAAATACTAAGACATCATTTTAATCATATATCTTCTCCCGAATACCTTTCATTTGAGTCATTTCATTGATATGTACGTCCAATATGCCTATTTGAAGCGGTTTTGGGGTCGTGGAAGCCCCTTAGGTACTTGGACCCAAAATTTGGTATCGAATTTGCATTCCACTCCCGAATACCTTTCATTTGAGTACCATATTGCACCGATCGGTGCACTTTTATTTTTATGTGGTACTTCTGGGGTGAGGGGGAGGGTCCGGTCCACTAGAGATATCAAAAAATTATATATCCTATTGCTCCTTCTGGACCACTCCCCACAATCTGTGAAAATTTTAAAGAAATCGGTTCAGCCGTTTTTGAGTTTATACGGAACAAACGAATAGAGCAATCCTGCTACTGATAGCAGGGTTGCTCTATATGCCACATTCTGGGCTTCAGTAGCATCTCGACACTCTTGGTCGTACCACGGGTTTCTTGGATGAGGCTTCCAGTACCCAAGTACGGATTTCGCGACGTTTTCCATGGAGTAGGCAATGGTTTGCCACTTTCGCCATTATATCATCGGAACAAGGAGTGCTTTCATCAAGCAGTTGGGTCAGTCTAGTGGAGTATGCCGCTGCCATCTGTTGTGTTTGCAGCTTTTCAATGTCCAGCTTCCGTGCAGTTTCAGATCGTACTTCCCTTGCCAT
This sequence comes from Stomoxys calcitrans, assembly GCF_963082655.1. Lineage (NCBI taxonomy): Eukaryota > Metazoa > Arthropoda > Insecta > Diptera > Muscidae > Stomoxys > Stomoxys calcitrans. The sequence continues at coordinate 113,896,906 of NC_081552.1, read as the reverse complement.
GTTTAAACGGGTGCGAACCTTTGCTGCATCAAGGTAATGATCCGAATCTATATTAGCTCCACGGGTCGATCGTACATCTAACACGCTGGATGAATGCCTTCCATCTATTACAACGTGAACAATTTGGGTTCTCGTGTTTTGATCGGGTGAGAGCCATGAGGCTTTGTAAATATTTTTATGATGAAATCTGGTGCTACTTACTACTATGTTTTTTGCCGCGGCGAAATCTATCAGGCTCAACCCATTACTGGACGTTATCTCGTGGAGGCTAAACTTTCCGACTGTTGGACCAAAAAATGTCTTCCTTCCATATATTCGTATTAAAATCTCTCAGAATGATTTTAATATCATGGGCGGGGCAGCTACCGCAAATAAGCTGAATTGTCAATTTAGGGGTGAAGATCAGCCAGAAGCATAGCAAGAGCTACCAATGCATAGAGAAAAAGTCACAGTTTGGTGCGGCTTATGGGCTGGTGGCATCCTTGGGCCATACTTCTTCAAAGATTATGCGAATCGTAACGTAACTGTGAATGGTGAGCGCTACCGTGAGATGATATCCAAAATTTTTTTGTCCAAAATGCAAGAGCTTGACTTGGATGACATGAGGTTTCAACAAGACGATGCCACATGCCACACAGCATGCGTGTGGCATGTGAGAGCGAGTTCGGTGAACATTTTATTTCACGTTCGAGACCGGTCAATTGGCCGCCTAGATCGTGCAATTTAACGCCTTTAACCTATTTTTTGTGGGGCTTTGTTAAAGCTCATGTCTATACAGACAAGCCCGCTTCAATTAAAGCATTGACAAGACAACATTGGAGCATTTGTTCGTGAGATACCGACCGAAATAATGGAAAGAGTATGCCAAAGTTGTACAAAGCGGATCGACCTTTTGAGTCGCAGTCACGGTCAACATTTGCAAGAAATAATCTTCAAACATTAAATTGTATGGACCGTTCTATCGATTCAAAAAAGATTTCAGGAATTTTTTCGAATTTTATGTGTTTTTTTAAGTTTCTTATAGCTCTTAAAAAATCTCCCAATATATTGCCTTGCGCCCATAATGGGTGCATTTGTTATCCGTTTTCGCTGAATAACAGAGATTTGTGCCAAGGTCCTTAACACGCTTTCTGAATATGATCCAGAACGGATTTTTTTTTTAAATATTGTTCTTAATGCCCCATATTAACGGAATTTGAAAATTTAAGTTGTTTTTGAAGCCTCAAAACCCTTGCCCGATAGTGTAGAGCGGAACTTGACAAAGCGGTATAAATTTATATCGATTTCTCGAATAAAATTCTTGCATTATAAATAGTGCTTTTTTTGTCGGATTCCGGTGCTGCCGAACTTAACGTGTTTTAATTGTTTTATTTGCTTTAATAGTATTTATAATCGGCGATTTGAAGCGCACTGAGGTGACCAAAACTGGACCGCTTCGCTCCCTACGTCCCAAATATATTAAATTCGTTATCTTCTCCCAAAGTCGTTTAATTTAAATCCTTTATTATTTTTGGTATTTTCCAATCGACCCATAATTCCGCCTGCAGAGTTTATTTAGGTGTCCCCAAATTTGGGTATGCCCTTTGGACTTAACTTCCAAACGCCCTTTATTTGCGTCCCATATTGTACCGGTGATAAACATAAGTAAGGTAAGGTAAGGTAACCCCAAATTTAAATATTAGACTCACACTGTACTCTTAAGGACTTTAAATTTGAGTTCAATATTGTCCATGTCGGCCAATGTATCGCTTTGGCGGTTTGCTTGAAGGTGAGGCGCCCCTCAGATACTTAGCATTACTTTAAAACATCCATTCGTCCTCTGCTTCCAAATAATAAGCGTTTTATTAGGCAAACTTAAATATTTTTGCAGTTATTGCTTAACTTGATTCAGGAACTTGTGACTGGCAAAAATAATGTTAGTGGCTTTAGCTGTCATATAATTAATACACATATATTAAAATGGCACTTACATTAAAATTGTTTTTGTTGTAAAATCATAACGGCTTGGATTAGCTACACAAAATGTTAACAGAAGGTGGAAAGTATTAAAACTGAGAATCTCAAAATTGGCACTTACATCTTTTTGGTGGTTAGCTGACAATATGATATATCTAAATGGAAAACAAAACACGATTTCCGTATACGCAAGATCGATAAATAATTTAAATAAACAACAAATAGACCTCGAGCGTGAATATAAAAACAACAAAATTGAAAACAACAGTTTACTATAAAAATAACCCAACTTTACTTTTTATACCCATCACCATAGGACAGGAGTATACTAATCTAGTCATTCCGTTGTAACACCTTGAAATATTAGTGTAAGACCTCAGAAAGTATATATATTCTGGATCGTGTCGACATTCTGAGTCGATCTAGCGATGTCCGTCCGTCCGTCTGTTGAAATCACGATAACGTTCGATCGCGTAAAGCTAGCCGCTTGAAATTTTGCACAGATACTAGCTATTGATGTAGGTCGTTGGGGATTGCTAATGGTTCAGATTTGGATATAGCTCCCATATAAACCGATCTCCCGATGTGACTTCTTAAGCCCCTGGAAGCCGCATGTTTTTTCGATTTGGCTGTAATTTTGCATGTTGTGTTCAGTTATGACTTCAAACAACTGTGTAAAGTACGGTTCACATCGGTCTATAACCTGATATAACTCCCATAGAAACCGATCTCCCGATGTACTGACTTCTTGAACCCCTGGGAGACACACATTTCGTACGATTTGGTTGAAATTAAGCATGTAGTGTTCTGTTATGACTTTCAAGAACTGTGGCAAGTACGGTCTAAATCGGTCTATAACCTGATATAGCTCCAACATAAACTTGTCTCCCGATTAGACGTCTCGAGACCTTACAAGCCGCAATTTTTGTCCGATTTGGCTGAAATTTGGCATGCGGTATTCTGCTATGACTTTCAACAACTGAGTCAAGTACTGTAAACATCGGTTTATAACCTGGTATAGCTCCCATACAAACCCATTTGCCGATTTGACTTTTTGAGCCCCTGGAAGGCGCAATTTTTGTCCGATTTGGCTGAAAATTTCCAGAAAATGTTCTGCAGTGTTCTGTTATGACTTCCAACAACTCTGCCAAGTACGGTCCGAATCGGTCCATAACCTGATATAGCTCCCATATAAACCTATCTCCCGATTTGATTTCTTGAGTCCTTACCAGCCGCAATTTCTGTCCGATTTGGCTGAAATTTTGCATGTAGTGTTCTTCCAACAACTGTGCCACGTACGGTCCGGATCAGTCTTATACCTGGTATAGCTCCCATATAAACTGATCTTCCGCTTTGACTTCTTAAGTCTTTACAAGCCGCAAGTTTTGTTCGATTTGGCTGAACTTCTTCATGCAGTGTTCTGTTACGACTTCCAACAACTCTGCCAAATACGGTCCAAACAGGTCAATAACCTGATATAGCTCTGATGTAAACCGGTCTCTCGATCATCCTTGTTGGGTTCCTATATGTTTTTATTTTCGCTGGTTTGATTGAAATTTGGTATATGGAATAAAATTTATTTTGTATACATTTTTAGAAGAATCCATGGTGGGGGATTCCCAAAATCGAGCAGAAGTTATTTTCGTATTAAAAAATAGGTGCCATATGGACCGATCTGTCGACACCCCATAAACCACGCATTTATTATCCGATTCGACTGGTGTCTGACACAGTGACTTGTATTAAAAATCCCTTCAGTCGACTATCATAAGGTCCAGATCAGAATATGTTTAGATATATCTGTCGTATAGACCGATCTTTCAAATAAGCTTCTTAGTCCCATAAAAAGCGGATTTATTGCTCGATTTCGATGAAATTGTGATTTGTTTAAGAGTTCTCGGGACCAGCTCCTATTTTGATATTACTATGGATATGGTAGTGGAGATATAATAATCGATTTGAGTTATTCTTAGCACAGTTGTTGAAACTCATAACAAAACACGTCAAGCTAAATTTCAGCCCAATCGGATAATAATTGCGTCCTCTAGAGGCTCAAGAAATCAAGACCCCAGATCGGTTTATATGGCAGCTATATCAGGTTATGGACCGATTTGAACCATTCTTTATACAGATGTTGGAAGTTATATAAAAATACGTCACGCAATATATCAGCCAAATCGGATAGGAATTGCTCCCTGTAGAGGCTCAAGAAGTCAAGATCCCAAATCGGTTTATATGAGAGCTACATCAGGTTATGGACCGATTTGAACCATACTTGGCACAGTTGTTAGATATAATAACAAAACACGTCGTGAAAAATTTTATTCCAATCGGAGAAGAATTGCGCACTCTAGAGGCTCAAGAAGTCAAGACCCAAGATCGGTTTACATGACAGCTATATCAGGTTATTCATCGATTTGAACCATACTTGGCACAGTTGTTGGATATCATAACAAAACACGTCATTCAAAATTTCATTCCAATCGGAGAAAAATTGCGCACTCAAGAGGCTCAAGAAGTCAAGACCCAAGATCAGTTTATATGGCAGCTATATCAAAACATGGACCAATATGGCCCATTTACAATCCCAACTGACCTACACCAATAAGAAGTATTTATGCAAAATTTTAAGCTGCTAGCTTTACACCTTCGAAAGTTAACGTGCTTTCAACAGACAGACGGATGGACGGACATGGCTAGATCGACATAAAATGTCACGACGATCAAGAATATATATACTTTATGAGGTCTCAGACGAATATTTCGAGTAGTTACAATCAGAATGATGAAATTAGAATACCCCCATCCTTTGGTGCAGGGTATAAAAAAGGATGATTAATACAATATATTCATGGAAGTGGGTATCCAAAGATCGGCGCGGCCGTTTGTACTTGCTAATTTTAAAATAGATCGTACATATTGCAAATGATGCCAAGTTCTATTTGGGTTAGGTTAGGTTGAAAAGAGGATGCGGATAATAATCCACCCCATGCCACTATGGATATACACCTAAGCCAGTAATCGGCTTGTTGTGCGCTCGAAATACTTCTTTATCTCAAACAAGTAAAAGCGTGCTAAGTTCAGCCGGGCCGAATCTTATATACCCTCCACCATGGATCGCATTTGTCGAGTTATTTTCCCGGCATCTCTTCTTAGGCAAAAAAGGATATAAGAAAAGATTTGCTCTGCTTTTAGAGCGATATCAAGATATGGTCCGGTTCGGACCACAATAAAATTATATGTTGGAGTCCTGTGTAAAATGTCAGCTAATTCGAATAAGAATTCCGCCCTTTGGGGGCTCAAGAAGTAAAATAGAGAGATCGATTTATATGGGAACTGTATCGGGCTATAGACCGATTCAGACCATAATAAACACGTACGTTGATGGTCATGAGAGAATCCGTTGTACAAAATTTCAGGCAAATCGGTTTTTGCGACCTCTTGAGGCTCAAGAAGTCAAGATCCCAGATCGGTTTATATATATGACACCAATATCAGGTTATGAACCGATTTGAACCTTATTTGACACAGTTGTTGAAAGTAAGAATAAAATACGTCATGCAAAATTTCAGCCAAATCGGATAGGAATTGCGCCCTCTGGAAGCTCCAGAAGTCAAGACCCCAGATCTGTTTATATGACAGCTATATCAGGTTATGGACCGATTTAAACCATACTTGGCACAGTTATTGGATATTATAAAAAAACACGTCGTGCTAAATTTCATTCCAATAGGATAAGAATTGCGCACTCTAGAGGCTCAAGAAGTCAAAACCCAAGATCGGTTTATATGGCAGCTATATCAGGTTATGGACCGATTTGAACCATACTTGGCACAGTTGTTGGATATCACAACAAAACACGTCGTGCAAAATTTCATTCCAACCGGATAAGAATTGCGCCCTCTAGAGGCTCAAGAAATCAAGACCCAAGATCGGTTTATATGGCAGCTATATCAGGTTATGGACCGATTTCAACCCTACTTGGCACATTTATTGGATATCATAACAGAACTCGTCGGGCAAAATTTCATTCCAATCGGATAAAAATTTCGCACTCTAGAGGCTCAAGAAGTCAAGACCCAAGATCGGTTTATATGGCAGCTATATCAAAACATGGACCGATTTGGCCCATTTATCGCTACACTAATAAGAAGTATTTGTGCAAAATTTCAAGCGGCTAGCTTTACTCCTTCGGAAGTTAGCGAGCTTTCGACAGACAGACGGACGGATGGACGGACGGACAGACGGACGGATGGACGGACGAACAGACGGACGGACATTGCTAGATCGACATAAAATGTCGCGACAATCAAGAATATATATACTTGATGGGGTCTCAGGCGAAAATTTCGAGTAGTTACAAAGAGAATGACGAAATTAGTATACCCCCCATCCTATGGTGGAGGGTATAAAAAGAATATTTAAGTCAGGAAATCCGTGCTACTTACAAAATCCAAAATTGTTTTCCATACTCCCCTTAGTTGGTTTATGTTTGGTATTGTGTCCCAACCCAAGTGCCGATGTCTGTTAGGGTTGGTATTCTATTCTGCTTTCGGAATTGTAGCTGAGATGTTTAATTGTTTCGCGAGCGAAATTTGACAGTAATCATATGTTTTTATACCAAACACACATTTTTATGTGCACTTATGGTTTTCTGTATTTATACTCTACACCACTACTGTGGTACAGGGTATAATAACTTAGTGCATTTGTTTGTAACACACCCAAAAAAAAGAGAGATAGACTCATTGAAAAGTGTACCGATCGACTCAGAATCACTTTCTGATTCGATTTAGCTACGTCCGTCTGTCTGTCTGTCCATGTTAATTTGTGTACAAACTACAGGTCGCAATTTTCGTCCAATCGTCTTCAAATTTGGTATGGGAATGTTTTTCGGCCTAGAGACGAAGTCTATTGAAATTGGAAAAAATAGGTTCAGATTTGGATGTAGCTCCAATATATGTGTTCTTCCAATTTGCAGAAATACAGCAATAAAATGGTAATTTGTCAACCGATTCTCTCGAAGTTTGGCAGGAAGGATTTGCTTATGACTCACGATATTAGTGGTGAATTTCATAGAAATCGGTTCAGATTTGGATATAGCTCCCAGATATATGTTCGTCCGATTTGCAATAATACAGCAATGAAATATTCATTTGTTAACCGATTCTCTCGAAATTCGACATAAAGGATTTTCTTATAACTTTCGATATTACTGGTAAATTTAGAAATCGGTTCAGATTTTGATATAGCTCTCATATATATATATATATATATATATATATATATATATCGACCAATTTTCACTCCTAGACCCACTGCAAGCGCTTTTTTTGACCAATCTTTCCAAAATATTGTACAACGCTTTCCTCGACGACTTCCACAATATCAATAAAATTTGATCGAAATCGGTTTAGATTTAGATATAGCTCCCATCCATATGTTCGTGACATTTTGGGTAATTTTTTGTCATTTGCCAACCGTAGTTATTACATTTTGAAAATATTTTGGCTTTGCTTGAAATTTGATACAGTAATTTTAATAACCTCTATAACATCCGGCGAGGTCCATCGAAATTGGTTCAGAATTAGATATAGCCCCCCTTTTGTATTTATAGGGTAGGTGTAGGTTATTATAAAGTCGGCACCGCCCGGCAAAAAGACAAAACGAACTATTGAAGCCAATAAAACGAACAAAAATGACGTCGACAATGGTTTCAGATGTTGCCACTAAAATGTCATTTTCCTCACTATAAACAGAGTACTATATAGTGTACATAAGTAAGCTCGTTGTCCTATGTGTCCTGTTATGATACCAATTGTTTTACTGACCTCCTTCTTACTTCCATTCATTAATAGCCTCGTCTTCTCACAATCAGGATCTTCCCTTAAGATTTTTGTCATCCTTCCGACCGTTTCGTTATTCCACAGTGTTCCAGGCGCGTTCGAAGCCCACGCTCTTAACTAGGACTGTGTCGACCCGAAAGGCTTCGGGCTAACAAAGTTTGTGGACGGTAGTCCACTGGCCTTCACTGCCAAATCGTCTGCTTTTTCATTTCCCCTTACTCCGCCTTGGACGTGTACCCTAACGATGAGGATTGTGCCATTCTCAGAGAAGACGTTATTCTCCTTCTTACACCCCAAGACTATTCGTGACTTTACCATTATGGTTGTTATTGCCTACTGTCCGTAAGAATGCGTTAGCACCACCTTACTTGCAGGACCGTATCAAGCTCAGGCAGTCTAAAACAGGACGCAGTCCCTGGGTTCTCATTTTGGTTTCTAGCCCACTCGTATGCCATCTGTAAGAACCTTTGGGCCCTTCTGCATATCTGGTTCGAATCCTTATTTCTTAGAAGTATTATAACATCGTCAGCGTAGCAGACGGTTTCAAATCAGTCAGCATCCGAATAGGACATTTATGATGGTCACCCATAGAAGTGGTATAAATGCCCCGCTGTGGCGTGCCCAGTTCCACTTTTCCCTTATATTTATGTCATGGAATCCACAATTTAACCCCCTGTTTCTTAGCATATGGTTTATCCAGTCTCTAAGGATCTGTTCCACCCGGTACTGGTTTAAGGATTGGATCAGTGTGTCGATCCCCTCGATGTCAATGCATACCGCCAGGGTGTAGGTCTTGGCATCGAAGGATTCTTCTATTAAACGCACAAACTCGTGCAGGGCAGTCTCCATCGACCTTCCCTTAACATAGACATCCTGTTTGTATTTAAGCTGTTTGCTGGATGTCCTACTCTTTATCATGGTATTCACAATGCGTTCAATGGCTTCGAGTAGAAAGGACGTATGGCCCGATTTCACTAATGACTTTTGACCTAAAATAAGACGTGTTAATCTATTTAGGTTTTGCATATCCATATGTACTATCCATATATCCATATGCTGAATAATGTGCAAATGTGCCAAAAAAATATGCAAATTGCTTTAATGACTTCTAAAAGCATTATAGAACTGAATGTGTGAACTAACTAGGTTACATTTTGATCAAATAACCAGTTTAGATGTCATTCGCAATCGAAGCAACAATAGGCTATACATGTTTTGGATTCGGAAGGGTGCGGACCCTCCCTCTACCCATAAAACACCACTCAAAATCAAAAGGGAACAATTGGGACAATATGGGTTTCAAATGAAAGATATTCCGGAGTAGAATACATCAAATGAAAGATATTTGAGAGTATAATGCGTATTTAATATTAAACATAGGTCTAGGGATCCAACCCCCAAACCAATGGAAAAAATTATGAAAATGTGATCGAAAGCCACAATGACCTTTGATGATAGAACTACAACATCCAAGTTTGAGGTTGGGCCGACTAAATAATTTACATTTCGGTAACAAAAAGTGCAAAATAGTATGAAATAGCTTATCTTTATTTACAGTGAACGTCGACAGCTAGAGTCAAGAAATTTGGCAAAAATTAAGGTAGCTGTGAAAAAATAGAATAAGCGGTAAAAAAAATAGTACCAGTAGTGGAGGGGAACGTCCTATAGTGCTGTAATTGGTACAACACTGATAGAAAAATGAATCTACTTTGCCAATACCGCCTGGTATTATTTTGTTCGAATAATTGACAAAGATTTTTAATACCATTTGGTATCAACTCAGTAACAGACAAAGAAGGGTATTAAAAGTTGACGTGACGCCGTCAATTTGTATTCTTGTCATCGCGCCAGAAGTGTTGTTGAGCTTTTTACTTAAAATATTGACGCCATTATAAAATATTTGTTAAACAAATAAATAAAATGTTTTAATACAATTTGAGGGCGTAAAAACCTGTTCAAATACTCGAAAGCGGTGAAAATGAAAATAGTACAAATTCTAAGGACATCCTTCATCAAAAACATGAAACTATGCTGTGGGATTCAATGGACATAGAATGGAATGAATATGAATACAAAGAATTGAGGTTGGTCACGATGTGACACAAATTTTTGGAACTATTAACATAACTAATCGAAATAAAATTAGATTAACACTGTTTCCAACTATTTTTTTTGGTTCATTAGGAGGTGGAACAATCAATAACGGATTGGTACTAAAACCAATAACGGTCTGGTGCTAAAACCAATAACAGGTTGGTATTACAACCAATACCAGTTCGGTAATTAGGATAGTACTAAACAGTATTAATCATTTTATGTTTCATCCGTACCATCCAACCATCAACCCCAACATTTTGGAATCTTCTTATTATATATAAAAATCAATTTGTATTTGTTTGTAGGTTTGTTTGTATGTTTGTGGGTTCCTTATAGACTCAGAAACGGCTGAACCGATTTTCTTGAAATTTTCACAGTTGATATCCAAATTTCGGATGGCTTCCCCACCCTAAAACCTACCAAACATATATTTAGACCAATCACGACAATATGGGACTCAAATGAAAGGTATTTAGGATAAGAAAACGTGTCTGATATCCAATTGTCGGACCAAGTGCTAGGGGGACCACCCCAAGCCCCAAAACACCCCTAAATCGGACACATTTACCGACCATGGCAATATGGGAGTCAAATGAAAGGTATTTGAATGCAGAATACGAATCTGATATCCAAATATGGGACCCAGTGTTTGGGGGGCCGCCACTTTAAGTTCTCATTTCTTTGAGAACCTGTCTGATGTAACGGATGTGAACATTCGCAAGTTAATGGGCTTTTTAAAGCGATCTGGATGGTTCAACGGTAAGAACTAGAAGGCATCTTCCTTCTTCTGTTCCAGTGGTATCACAATGGACGAAAACGTCTAAGTGAGTCTGATGGCAGACTGTCACTTAAACCTAACCTAACCTGTCAATACAATTGACCTCGTAGTCCTTATTTACATTAGTGGGCATTAAAAAATGATTGTGTCAAATTTTGACCAACAAATGTTAGGTAGATTGAAATCTCCCATAAAGCAAATATCAGCTTTGGACTCCATGCTTACTTCCATTGCAACAACATTATCAAAATGGATGTATTACTACCCGGGGATTATAAGAATAGCATAGTAAAACCCTAAGATTTAAACCGTTAATGCATACAGCAATTTGGTCTAATAATCCACTGTTATCATCCAAACCACATTAGTTTGACTTGTATTTAGATTTAATTGCTAAGAGAACACCACCTCCTCTAGAATATTCAGACCTTCAGTGGGAAAGCGATTCCACTGTTTTTTTTTTTTTTTAATTTATAAATGGACGAATTCTAATATCTGTAGCCCATAACTTTGAGTTGGTGATGTCATCGTAATGATTAGAAGTAACACCAAGCTTGAAGTTAACCCGTTGTAAACAATTGATGTCAACATATTTTTTCACAAGCACATAGTACTCCATATTAGACTTTGCAATGCTAGCATTCCTTTCAATAAAGCCAGTAATTTTCTCATTCGCAACTGATGGTTTAAAAGATGAAATAGGGACCAATTTCTTAGAAATAACAACATCCAAGTCGTTTGCTGTATTGTTTTTTTTTTTTTTTTGACCATAAATGACATTATCCTTTCTTTTTCTAAGCTTCTGGACACGCACCCAATAAGAATTAGTTTGGACGTTGGCTTCAAACACAACAGCATCATTATCAACAGCAGTTTCATACATTGTGTTATGCGACAGACAACGCGTACTGCACATCATGTTGGCTGTTGTTTACATTCAATGCATGTTCGACAGCAGCAGCTACAGGGGCATTTGTACTTTGAAAAATACCAACAACATCACGGCTACTCAATGCTGCTGTATAAAGATTGGAGTTATATGGATGCTGTTGATTTTCTTGTTCTTGAGTATTTGATTCAACCCATGCACATATGCTCTCAATGAAGAGTCAATTAGAGCTTTAAGTTCTCTTAATTCACTGTTTAAAGAGGAAATGCCAGCAGTTAGATTAGAAGTGAGACGCAAAAAATCATTGCAGTTGAAAACAAGTAAAAGCGTGCTAAGTTCGGCCGGGCCGAATCTTAAATACCCTCCACCATGGAGCGCATTTGTCGAATTCTTTTCCCGGCATCTCTTCTTAGGCAAAAAATCAAGATATGATCCAAGATATCAAGATATCAAGATATGATCCGGTTGGAACCACAATTAAATTATATGTTGAAGACCTATGTAAAATGTCAGCCAATTCGAATAACAATTGCGCCCTTTGGGGGCTCAAGAAGTAAAATAGAGAGATCGATTTATATGGGAGCTGTATCGGACTATAGACCGATTCAGATCATAATAAACACGTATGTTGATGGTCATGAGAGGATCCGTCGTACAAAATTTCAGGCAAATCGGATAATAATTGCGACCTCTAGAGGCTCAAGAAGTCAAGATCCCAGATCGGTTTATATGACAGCTATATCAGGTTATAGACCGATTTGAATCATACTTGGCACAGTTGTTGGATATCATAACAAAGCAAAATTTCATTCCAATCGGATAATAATTGCGATCTCTAGATTGCGCCAATATTTACATTAACACCCGCATAGAAAAAATGATATTTAGCCCTACAAACGTGGCAGACTATCGATTTGGCATTTAAAGACCTAAGGCACTTGTCGCAAAGTGTATTAGAAGGGAGATCCATGTACCTGCATCCCAATTTTCAGAGCTGTAGCTCAGTCTGTTAAGAAAGTACCATTTTGTACTTTTTGGATCAAAATGAACGAATACAAAAAAAAAAATTATAGTAACCCGGTATATAGTGCCTAGATATAACTGTATTCCAAATTTCAGAGCTGTAGTTCAATCCGCAAAGAAGGTACCATTTTGTAGGTTTTAGTACCGAAATGTACAAATTTCAAAAATATATTCTAGTCATCTGGTACATACTGCCAAGATGTACCTGTATCCTAAATTGCAGAGCTGTAGCTCAGTCTGTCAAGAAAGTACAATTTTGTACGTTTTAGTGCGTAAATGTAAAGTTTCACAAAAAATCTTCTAGTTACCTGGTATAAATGTATCTGTAACCCAATTTACAGAGCTGTAGCTCAGTCTGTAAAGAAGGTACCAATATCAAAAAAATCTTCTTGTCATCCAGTATATAATGCCTAGGAATAACTGTATTCCAAATTTCGGAGCTGTAGTTCAATGCGTAAAGAAAATATCTTCTAGTCACCCGGTACATACTGCCAAGATGAACCTGTATCCCAAATTTCAGATCTGCAGATTAGTCGAAAAAAAGTATCTTAAATACGGTTTAGTACAAAAATGTACGAATATCCTAAAAAAAAACTTTTAATCGACCGGTGCATACTGTCAAAATGTACCTGTATTCCAAATTTCAGAGCTGTATCTCAGTCTGTCAAGAAAGTGCCATTTTGTACGTTATGGTATAAAAATGTACGAATATCAAAAAATATTCTAGTCATCTGGTACATACTGCCAAGAAGTACCTATATCCCAAATTTCAGAACTGTAGCTCAGTCTGTAAAAAGAGTACCATTATTAACGGTTTGGTACCAAAATGTGCGAATATCAAAAAAAAAATCTTCTAGTCGCCCGGTACATACTATTAAGATGAAGCTGTATCCCAAATTTCAGAACTGTAGGTCAGTCTGTAAGGAAAGTATTATTTTGTACATTTTAGTACCAAAATGAACGAACATCAAAATTAAATCTTCTAGTCGTCCGGTACATACTGCTATGATGTACCATTATTCCAAATTTCAGAGCGGTAGCTCAATCCGTAAAGAATTTACCATTTTTAACGTTTGAGTACCATTTTTACGTTTGAGTACCAATCCATGCTGCCAAGATGTACGTGAGTTATAGCTCAATCTATAAAGAAAGTGCCAAATAGTACTAATTACAGCACTTAAGTACGGTTTCTTCCACTTCTGGTACAACTTATCGTATTTGTGTCAAGACTACGAAAATTTTTACCAAATTATTAATTTTACTTGTCTTTGTTCACTGTAAAAGGGTATCAGCTATTTCGTACTATTTAGTACTTTCTTGTACCAAAATGTGCGCTTTATGAAAAAATCCCTTAGTCAACCAACATACAATATATTTCCTAGTTGAACGTACATGTTAAATTTCAGAGCTCTAGTTCAATCTGTAAAGAAAGTACGAAATGGTACCACATACGGTGCTAAATGTACGTTTCACCCGTACTATTTTTCATATTCTTTCTATCTACCCCCTTTATTTCGCAACAACAAACATTTGAGCAAAGTTCTAGCTCTACCCGTTCGCCCTACGCAAAGTTCACCCATTTCGTACTTTTAAGTACCTATAAGTCCAAAAACTCTTTTGGCCTTCCAATTAAGGTTGCTATAATGTACCAAAATTCAAAGATTAAGCTCAATTGACAAAAAGTGTACAAAAAGTAGCATTGTGGTACTAAACGTACTATTTTTCCCACTTCTGGTACGATTTTGGGAAATTTTTGTCACGAAATTTTATTTTTTCGAGACGCTCTTTAATTTGAGGCCAAGATCACAATTCTAGTCCAATCCGTTCGCGTACGAATATCACAATATCTTGTCTTATCACTCGCCTATGACCCAAGACCCACATTTGTATTAAATTTCATGACTCCAGCTTCAGGTGTTTGGGCTGGGCGTTGATCAGTCTGTCAGTCCCGGAGCTCTTTTATATATATAGACTAGCATACCGCTTCGCTAGCCCCGTTTTTGATACCCCCTTTTTGGTAGAGTCACTCATTTTATAAGATTACTAGCTGGACGGGGCCCGCTCAACTGCGCCTTCTCCCACTCTCTAATTTTGTCAGAGCCCTATACTGGCACGGTCAATTTCTGTTTGGGGCACTGGTACGGCCTTTTAAATATTTCGCCCCAATGTGAATATCATATTAGTGTTCTACTCCCAAATACCTTTCATTTGAACCTTATATTGCTATGGTCGGTAAATAAGGCCGTATGGGGGTATATTTAGGGGTGAGGTAAGTCGTTATATATAAGATTCGTTTTCTAGTCTCAAATAACTTTAATTTGAGCCCCATATTGTCGTTATTGGTTTGTATTTCCATTTAGCGGTCTTTGGAGGTGGTGCGGCCCCCTCTAGGTATACCACCCTTAATATGGATACAAAATTTCATCGTGCTCAACTCTTAAATTTCTTTTATTTGAACCCCAATAGCCATTGGTTTGGTGGAGCTTATGGGGTGAGATGACCCCCAAACACTTGGCCTCACAATTGGATATCAAATTCGTTCTCCACTATCAAATACCTATTATTTATTGCCATAGTAGGCAAAAATGGCCGGTTTGAAGGGATTTTAGGGGGCGGGCCCTGAAAATATATAAGCATCGTGCTAGAGCAGAATGTTGTTTGACGCTATAATGTCAAGCGTTTTGAAGGTAGCTATCAAGACGTTCATGGCAACGGGTTTCGTTCAGATCCACACTAATAAATTTTTTTTAGTTGAGTACCAACCCGAACACTTTGGACGAAATTTGTATACCAAGTTTGAACTCTACTCTTAAACACCTTTCGTTTGCTACCCATATTGGCCCAATCGGTAGACATGTCCGTGCGGAGGGATTTTTGGGGGTGGGTGACCCCTCAGACACCAAGGAATAAATTTTTATGACAGATTTGTACTCTACTTTTAATTACCTTCGATTTTATACCCATATTGCCCAAAGCGGTGAAAGAGTCCTGTTGGGGAATATTTTGGGAGTGGGTAAAATTTGTATACTAAGTTCGTACTCTACTCTTAAATACCATTCCCATATAGGGACAATATGGGTATCAAATGGGCGGGATGGGGCGCCCCCATGTTTTTTGACCCAATTCCGTGTTTTTGGGGTACCATAAGGAGACATACAAAATTTAGCTTAAATCGGTGCACGCATCTCCAAGATATGGTTTTTTTTTCAAAATTTGAGCCCTTTCCAATGGTCATCAAATACGTCCTATTTGGGTGTTGTAATGGTTGTGGGGTGGCCCCATAGACACTCTTTCCCGAATATTAATATCTATCAGATATCATGCTTTACATCCAAAGTCCTTTCATTTGAGCCCCATATTTAAATATTGTAAATTTGACCTCTTTGGGGATCCCCCCAAACACTTGGGCCCACATATGGATATCAGATCCTTATTCTACACTCAAATACCTTTTAATTGAGCCCCATATTGGCATGGCCAGTAAGTAAGTCCTGTTTGGGTGGTGATATAGACGAACTTAATGGGTCTTTCATCGATGTTCCTATAATACAGACAGACATCTCCTTTCTTGCTAATAACGCGGCGCGTTATTGGATGTGGATAATAGTTTGGAGGTTAGATGTGTCAGCAATAAGAAAGTTTTGAAAAGTTTTTCATTGATTAAGTCTAATGTTGTAGGGCTACATAATATAAACCTGAAATTTATTCGCATACTTCTTCCCCACCTTCTTCCTTACTTTACGTACCTTTTCAATTCCATTCCTACCTACCCAGCCATTTGGAAGCATGTCAAAATAATTCGTATTCCTTAATCTAGTACGTATATCCGCCTCATTTCCATCCTTTGTTACCCTCAAAAGTAGTTGAATTGTGCACCAACAAATGTCTGAATATCTCAATCTGCAATCTTTGTTGTCTGATAGGCCGACTGGGTTTCCTGCAGATCACAGTTGCATCAGTGCTTTGGTTGAAGTTTCAGCATCCATAAGAAGTGAGATAGATGATAATAGGGTTGCTTATCTGGTACTTCTTGATCATTCCAAAGCCTTCGATTCTATCCATCATCTGAACTTATGTACCAAGCTTCAGATTTTTTTACACCGTCCACCATAGGATGGGGGGTATACTAATTTCGTCATTCTGTTTGTAACTACTCGAAATATTCGTCTAAGACCCCATAAAGTATATATATTCTTGATCGTCGTGACATTTTATGTCGATCTAGCCATGTCCGTCCGTCTGTCGAAAGCACGCTAACTTTTGAAGGTGTAAAGCTAGCCGCTTGAAATTTTGCACAAATACTTCTTATTAGTGTCGGTCGGTTGGTGTTGTAAATGGGCCATATCGGTCCATATTTTGATATAGCTGCCATATAAAACGATCTTGGGGCTTGACTTCTTGAGGGAAGATTATTCCAGAGACGTATAGCATTAACAAAGAACTATTGTTCAGATACACGATATTGATGACGTATTTGTATTACTTGTTTACCTCTTGTAGAGTTGGCAAAACGCAATACAGAAGCCAGATATGACGGTTCATTGGTATAAATTATCTTGTGGATCATTTGCGACGAGCGTATCTTAAGGAACGAGTTAAAAGAGACACCATATACTTGTCTGGCAAAGTCAGATACCCGGTCTCTTCTACGCAAACCAAAAATGTATCTAACGACATCGTTAAAGGCCACGTGCAATTTATTCCTATGAGTTACATGACAACCGTAAAAAACCTCGCAAGAGTATAATAGTTTCGGCAGAATAAATGTCATAGCCAAAAGCATTCTTATTGACAAAAGGGTATACTGTCGACTCATATATAAGTTTCGTAAAACGCCGTAGGTCCTGCCCACTATCATACTGACATGATTCTTCCATGAAAGTCTATCATCAAACTCCCAATCAAGGTTTCTTGCAGATGAAACA
Organism: Stomoxys calcitrans; assembly: GCF_963082655.1. Taxonomy (NCBI): domain Eukaryota; kingdom Metazoa; phylum Arthropoda; class Insecta; order Diptera; family Muscidae; genus Stomoxys; species Stomoxys calcitrans. The sequence goes on along the minus strand of NC_081552.1, from coordinate 113,879,392 downwards.
ATCTAAATTGGGGCTCCATTAAGATTGGGCGGCATTGTCACCCGATTCCTACCACTTACAAGGCACTTTGACTTTGTTGGATTTAAAAGTAGTCCGTTGGCGTTTGCCCATGTGTTTATCCTATCCAAGTCATTATTTAGTCGAAGTACGCCATCGATCAGCCTCTCCGGCGAGGATCTCATATACAGCTGTACGTCGTCGGCATATATATGAATACCACAGTTGCGCAACTGTCCAGGAAGGTCATTGGTATATAAGGAAAAAAGGAGTGGGCCCAATACAGACCCCTGTGGAACACCTTTTGAGACTGGAAGATAATTAGAACAGCGGCTATCAACACATACCGATTGGCTTCTATTCGAAAGATAGGAATATATAAGATCCGTTGTTCTTTCAGAAAATTTAAAGAAATGTTTCAGTTTAAGGCAAAGTATATTGGGATCAATGGAATCAAATGCTTTCGAATGATCTAAAAGAACAAGAAAGGCAACTTTATCGCTGTCAATATCACTCCTTACATCTTCAACTACTTTCAAAAGTGCATTAGTGCAACTGTGCTTTGGCCGGAAACCAGATTGAAAATCTGTTAGCAGCGAATTATTCGCAATATATTCTGATATTTTCCGGTTGACTAGTGTCTCAAATATCTTAGAGACGTATGGAAGTATTGCTATTGGCCTAAATTCCTGGTTATTCTTTGGTATTGGGACTATCCTTGCCCGTTTCCAAGACTGTGGATAGCAACTCCTCAAAATAATGTTGTTAACAAGTAAAAGCGTGCTAAGTTCGGCCGGGCCGAATCTTATATACCCTCCACCATGGATCGCATTTGTCGAGTTCTTTTCCCGGCATCTCTTCTTAGGCAAAAAAAAAGGCTATAAGAAAAGATTTGCTATGCTATTAGAGCGATATTAAGATATGGTCCGGTTTGGACCACAATTAAATTATATTTATGTTGGAGACCTGTGTAAAATGTCAGCCAATTCGAATAAGAATATACACCGATTCAGACCATAATAAACACGTATGTTAATGGTCATGAGAGAATCCGTCGTACAAAATTTCAGGCAAATCGGATAATAATTGTGACCTCTAGAGGCTCAAGAAGTCAAGAGCCCAGATCGGTTTATATGGCAGCTATATCAGGTTATGAACCGACTTGAACTTTATTTGACATAGTTGTTGAAAGTAACAATAAAAAACGTCTTGCGAAATTTCAGCCAAATCGGATAGGAATTGCGCCCTTTAGAAGCTCAAGAAGACAAGTCCCCAGATCTGTTTATATGACAGCTATATCAGGTTATGAACCGATTTGAACCACATTTGGCACAGTTGTTGGATATCATAACAAAATACTACGTGCCAAAATTCATTCGAATCGGATAAGAATTGCGCACACTAGAGGCTCAAGAAGTCAAGACCCAAGATCGGTTTATATGGCAGCTATATCAGGTTATGGACCGATTTGAGCCATACTTGGCACAGTTGTTGGATATCATAACAAAACACGTTGTGCAAAATTTCATCCCAATCGGATAAGAATTGCGCACTCTAGAGGCTCAAGAAGTCAAGACCCAAGATCGGTTTATATGGCAGCTATATCAAAACATGGACCGATATGGTCCATTTACAATACCAACCGACCTACACTAATAAGAAGTATTTGTGCAAAATTTCAAGCGGCTAGCTTTACTCCTTCGGAAGTTAGCGAGCTTTCGACAGACAGACGGACGGACGGACAGACGGACGGACATGGCGAGGTCGACATAAAATTTCACGACGATCACGAATATATATACTTTACTTTAGTTACAATCAGAATGACGAAATTAGTATACCCCCCATCTTATGGTGGAGGGTATAAAAAGATGGCACATATACGGAAGAATAAAGGGTAGAATTATCCTAAAAAATCTTGAGTCTATACCATCAGAACCAATGGCATTAGACTTAATCGATTCTACAGCGCTAACGATATCGCTTTTTTCAAAACGCTCAAGATCAAAACGTAGGTCTTGTGAGGTGTTGTTACTACTATGGTTTACGTTACTAGATTCACTGTCGTAGAAATGTACGTTTGGCTCAGGAAAAGATATGTTCAAGAAACTCCTATTAATCTCATCTAAATCAACATGTCTATCAATTGATGCATTATCACTTCCTATTCCAATTGACTTAATATGTCTCCAAGTATCTTTCGTGTTCAATGCCTCTTGAAATTTACGACTAAAATAAGCTATTTTCTTCGTCCTTATACAAGAAGTGGTCTGATTTATCGCACGCTTGTAATCATTAAAGAGTTCAGGTATTCTAAAACACTTCCATCGAGAGTACGCACAATCTCTTTTACGTATCAATACTTTAATATCATTATCAAACCACTGATTCCCATTCGAAAAAACAGTTCGGGTCTCCATCGGAACACATTTGTCGAAAATCTGACTCACATTATGTTGAAGAAATGCAATCTGTTCATCTACGCAAGACATGCCATAAAGTTTCTGCCACTCAACGGTGCCAATTTCACAAAGTAGTGAGCTATAATCAATGTTTCTATAGTCTCTGTACGTATATGTTATACTTGTATATTCCATTGGAACGCCATAAGTCAAAAAACATAAATCATGTTTTGAAAATAGGGGTGCCGATAATTGATCATATAACTTAACATCAGTCATGGAACTTACGAAGAACAAGTCAATAAGAGTCTCTGTGTGGCAGTATTGGAATTAACAACATGCAACCCTATTGATTGCATGCTCCCCGTCAAATGTGTCTCTTCAAGCACATTACTATTAAAGTCACCAGTGACTATAATATCATTATAATGACAGTTTATATCCTCAAGTCTCTTCACCAAGTCATCATATTGCACTCTTTTGTTCGGACGGTATACAACCCCAACCAGAACTTTTCTACGCAAACAGTGAATTCGGCAAAAATATATTCAACTTTGTCTGTTGAACTAGACGAAGCAATGGGTCTGAAATCTATGTCATGTCTTATATAGATAGCAACTCCACCACCACTGCCATCCCGATCGGATCCAAAAAACCTGTAACCATCTACGGATAACAGTTTATTCCCATAGTATGGTTGAAACCATGTCTCAGAGACCGCAATAACGTCAACACCGGATTTCTCAAATATATAGCGAAACTCATCAATTTTGTTCTTAAGGCTCTGAGCATTTATATGCACAATTTTCAGTCCTGGCTTCTGTCACGCTAGAACCCTGACCATCAGGTGCAGATTGTCTGTAGAATTTTCCCTTTCATCTTTGATTTTAAATTTATATATGAAAAGGCAACGTTATTTTGTTTGAAAGATAAATAAAAATAAATAAAATATAGTTTAAAAGGGCTTCATTTCATGACAAATTTAATTAAAAAGATTCCCATCTTTATTGTTATAGGTTAGGTTTACTTTTATATAAAAATTGGTTTCCGTTTGAAACCCTAATATTGGTAAGGATAGGTTTGATTTGGTGTTCCTTCTGAATTCGCTTAAGGTTTTCAAGAAATAGTTTTGGGTCTTGATTTCTTGAACCGCTAAAGTGCGCAATTTTTATCCGATTGGAATGAAATTTAGCAAAACGTGTTTTGTTATGATATCCAACAACTGTGCCAAGTATGGTTCAAATCGGTCCATAACCTGATATAGCTGTCATATAAACCGATCTTGGGTCTTGACTTCTTGAACCTCTAGAGGGCGCAATTCTTATCCGATTTGAATGAGTTTTTGCACGAAGTACTTTGTTATGATATCCAATAAATGTGACAAGTATGGTTCAAATCGGTTAATAACCTGATATAGCTGTCATATAAACCGATCTTGGGTCTTAACTTCTTCAGCCTCTAGAGTGGTAGAAGGGGCAGCGGTGCGGGCCCTGCCCAGCTAGTTATTTATATTTATGTAATTAGTAGCTGACCCGGGCCCGCTCCGCTGTGCCTTCTTTTACCTTATATGGAACAAAGGTTTCATTGAGATATTTATTTTCGAAAATTAAAGAGCTTTTAGTGAAATACCATGCTACGAAGATAGTATATCGCTTGACTAACAGTTTAACAATATAAATGCTTTTATCTGAATTCCATATGATCTTTATTGGTCTACGAATTTAAGATTGGACGTAAGATGTATTCCAATCTTAAAATACTTTTTGTCAGCCCGATATTCTCTTGATATCTGATTTAAGGGTGTTTTCGGGGGTGAGGTGGTCCTCAGACACTTGGCTCTGAAAATATATCAGCATCTTGCTCTTCTCTAAAATGTCATTTATTTAAACCCCATATTGCCATTGGTTTTGAGGGGGAGTTTACAGGATGAGGCATCCCAAAACACATGGCCCAAAATAGGTTAAATCAAATTCGTTTTCTAATCTCAAATACCTTTCATTTGAGCCATATATTGGCATGGGCGAAAAATTTTTACCCTTTGGGGTTTTGGGGAAGGGGTGATGCCCTAAATACATGGTCCTTCATTTGGATATCAATTTCGTATTCTACTCCCAAATACCTTTATTTGAGCCTCATATTGCGATGGTCAGTAAAAAATTGCTTTTTGTGGGGTATTTTGGGAAAAGGGTAGACCCCCAGAAAATTGGTCCCGAAAATGGGTATCAATTCTTGATCTACCCCCCAATACCTTTCATTTAAGCTCCACACTGACATGGTCTATAAATATGCCCGATTAAGGGGTGTTTTGGGGATTGGGGTGGTCCCCCAAAAACTAAGTCCGGAAAATATATCAGCAACGTGCTCTATTCTCATATATCTATATATCATTTATTTGAACCCCATATTGCCATTGCCCTCAAAATTGGATATCAAATTCGTTTTCAAATCTCATTTAAACTCCTTATTGCAAAAGTCAGCAAATATGTCCGATTTGGGGTATTGACCCTAAAAACTATAAATATTTAGTTCCACTGTCTTCAAGTCCCAAATTGTGTTGGTGAGCAAATATTTCCTATTTGGGGGTTGTTATGGTGGTGGGACGTCCCCTAGCCAGTTGTTCCCTAATGTTGATATCAGATACGTGGTCTACTCCCAAATACCTTTCATTTGAGGCCCATATTTCCATAGTCGGAAAGATGACCGACTTGGGGGTGTTTTGAGGGATGGGCGGCCACTCAGTGATTGGCCTTGAAAATATATATCGGATTCGTGTTCTGCTCTAAAAACCCTCTTATTTGAGCCTCATATTGCAATAGTCAGAAAATACTTACTATTTGGGTGGTGTTTTGGGGGTGGTTTGGCCCCATAGACACTTATCCCGAATTTTGATATCAAATTCGTGCTTTACTCCCAAAGACCTTTCATTTGAACTACATATTGCTATGGTTGTAAATTTGTCCTCTTGGGGGGATTTTTTTGGTGAGAGGCGGCCCCCCAAACACTTGGTCCCACATTTGGATATCCGATTAGTATTCTACTCGCAAATACCTTTCATTTGAGTCCCATATTGCCATGGTCGGTAAATATGTCCGATTTAGGGGTGTTTTGTGGCTTGGGGTCCCCCTAGCACTTGGTCCGAAAATTGGATATCAGATACGTTTTCTTATCCTAAATACCCTTCATTTGAGTCCCATATTGCCATGATTGGTCTAAATATATGTTTGGTAGGTTTTAGGGTGGGGAGCCCCCCTAGGTACCCAATCCGAAATTTGGATACCAAATTTTTATTTTTAAGGTACTTTATGAGAGCACACAAAATTTCGCTTACATCGCACCACCCATCTCCGAGATCTGGCGCTTCTGAAAATTAGGGTAAAGGGGAGGGTCCGCCCCACCTTCAGTTATTAAAAAATGTAGTACGCTATTTTCACCACTGGGTCATTATGCACCATCTGTGAAAATTTAAAGAAAATCGGTTCAGTCGTTACTGAGTCTATAAGGAACACACAAACATACAAACAACCTACAAACAAACACAAATTGGTTTTTATACCCTCCACCATAAGATGGGGGGTATACTAATTTCGTCATTCTGATTGTAACTACTCGAAATATTCGTCTGAGACCCCATAAAGTATATATATTCTTGATCGTCGTGAAATTTTATGTCGACCTAGCCATGTCCGTCCGTCCGTCTGTCTGTCGAAAGCACGCTAACTTCCGAATGAGTAAAGCTAGCCGCTTGAAATTTTACACAAATACTTCTTATTAGTGTAGGTCGGTTGGTATTGTAAATGGACCATATCGGTCCATGTTTTGATATAGCTGCCATATAAACCGATCTTGGGTCTTGACTTCTTGAGCCTCTAGAGGGCGCAATTCTTATCCAATTTGAATGAATTTTGCACGTAGTATTTTGTTATGATATCCAACAACTGTGCCAAATATGGTTCAAATCGGTTCATAACCTGATATAGCTGTCATATAAACAGATCTAGGGACTTGTTTTCTTGAGCTTCTAAAGGGCGCAATTCCTATCCGATTTGGCTGAAATTTCGCAAGACGTTTTTTATTGTTACTTTCAACAACTATGTCAAATAAAGTTCAAGTCGGTTCATAACCTGATATAGCTGCCATATAAACCGATCTGGGCTCTTGACTTCTTGAGCCTCTAGAGATCACAATTATTATCCGATTTGCCTGAAATTTTGTACGACGGATTCTCTCATGACCATTAACATACGTGTTTATTATGGTCTGAATCGGTCTATAGCCTGATACAGCTCCCATATAAATCGATCTCTCTATTTTACTTCTTGAGGCCACAAAGAGCGCAATTCTTATTCGAATTGGCTGACATTTTACACAGGTCTCCAACATAAATATAATTTAATTGTGGTCCAAACCGGACCATATCTTAATATCGCTCTAATAGCAGAGCAAATCTTTTCTTATAGCCTTTTTTTTTGCCTAAGAAGAGATGCCGGGAAAAGAATTCGACAAATGCGATCCATGGTGGAGGGTATATAAGATTCGGCCCGGCCGAACTTAGCACGCTTTTACTTGTTATATATAAGATTTAGTTTAAATTTGGCACATTGATTTGGGTTGAGATTCCTGTAAGTCATCCGTATATGGTCCAAACCGAACTATATATATTAAGATAGCCTCCACATAGACCGATCTTCTGATTTAAGGTCTTCGGCCCATAAAATCTGATTTATTTCCTGATTAGGCGGAAATTTAGATAATAATTTGTGTTAAGATCCCCTATATCCGCCCCGAATGTGGTCCAAATCTGTCTTTGGATTTTCAGAATTATTTTTCTCCCCTTTTATATAACATTTTAAAATTATCAACCAAAATTTAAAAAAAAAAAAAATTTTAAATTTTTTTTTAATTTTCTGTAAAATTTTCATCATAATTCGTAATTTTTTTTTCCGACATTTTATGTTGTGAAGCTTTTACATTTTAATAGTAAAGGGCAATCTTCATCATTTTTTTAATTATTCGGACAATTTTGTAACCTTTCCAATGGAATAATCAGATTTGCAATTGGTAAAGAAACAGTCCCAAAATTCCATATATGCCGACGATTCACGGAAATCTTAAAAAAAAAATTGTAACTATGCATGTTTTTTGTAGGATTTTAAGAGCTCTATTTTCTGCAAAAAAGTTATAGAATTATTCCAAGGATTTTTCGACTGTGGAACATGTCCTCCAAACACTGAACCAAGTCATTTTTATATTTGTTGCCTTTTGAAAAAATTGGGGTAGCCAAACTTTTTGAATTATGTTAAGGCGCATTCAACGAGCGTATTTTGAAAAAAATGGAAAGGGTAATTTTGGGTTACTTTTTATTTTCCATCAGAGTTGAATTTGGCAAAAAGAAGCCACCTGTTTCATATGTTTGCGCCATTGTGCAACGACGCACAGTGGGACAAATCGAAAAAGGTACTCCGAAAAATTGTTGGAGCTGCCAAATCTTCATTTGTGGTTCGATTTTCAAAATTTTTGCTGGATAGAAAAAAGTCCGCTTGAGGTTTACAATATCTGCATTGGTTATAGTAAATATAGGATATATAGTACAAGGATGTATAGTATAAATATACAAATCTTTCAACTTAAAAGGGTGCTATATGTACATCAAAATAGGCAAATTTTTGAAAAACCCCACGCGTACCAATTTTCAAATGCCCAAATCTAAGAATTCGGCACATGTTTTTTCACTCCATAAGTCCTCTAAACTCCTGCAAAAAATATTTTCCACCTCTATTTATAGCCCCCACAGCAAATTTACTAAAAAATGCTGATTTTGAAACCATCTTTGCCTGAAAGGGGTATTTTGGGGATTTTTGTAAAAATAATTAACCAGAATTAATTTTTATTTTTTTAATGACAATCTAACTGCAAAATTCAAAAGAAGTACTAAGATATCTTTATTCGTTTTTTTCTTAGAATTTTTTCAATTTGAATTTCATTTTCACAAAAGTTCAATTCTTACCATATTTTTGCTTTTACAAAAATTTCCCATCAAAAACCTTATTTTTTTTATCATACTCTTTTTTGTTTTCTACGAGTTTATACCTTTTCAACGATGTATAATTTGTATATAAAATATTTTATACCCTGCGCTAAAATTGCTACCTTATGTGCAAATTCTCTATGATTTTATCACCTATCCGGTAAGGTGTAATTGTGAAAAACATTTGAATAAAAGTCGAAAGGTGGGTTTTTTCTCTAATTTATGAACTGCAATACTAAAATACTGACTGTTGCCAAATTTGGCCCAAGTATATCCTTCGCATATGCAAACACTTTAAATTCACCTGAATTGCCGTATACTAAATATTGCTATAAACACATGAATGAAGGTAAAACTTTTTGTTACATTATGATACATTCTTTGGGAGACTATAAACATTTATTATACCCTCCACCATAAGATGGGGGTATACTAATTTCGTCATTCTGATTGTAACTACTCGAAATATTCGTCTGAGACCCCATAAAGTATATATATTCTTGATCGTCGTGAAATTTTATGTCGACCTAGCCATGTCCGTCCGTCTGTCCGTCCGTCCGTCCGTCTGTCTGTCGAAAGCACGCTAACTTCCGAAGGAGTAAAGCTAGCCGCTTGAAATTTTGCACAAATACTTCTTATTAGTGTAGGTCGATTGGTATTGTAAATGGACCATATCGGTCCATGTTTTGATATAGCTGCCATATAAACCGATCTTGGGTCTTGACTTCTTGAGCCTCTAGAGTGCGCAATTCTTATCCGATTGGAATGAAATTTTGCACGGCGTGTTTCGTTATTATATCCAACAACTGTGCCAAGTATGGTTCAAATCGGTCCATAACCTGATATAGCTGCCATATAAACCGATTTGGGTCTTGACTTCTTGAGCCTCTAGAGTGCGCAATTCTTACCCGATTGGAATGACATTTTGCACGACGTGCTTTGTTATGATATCCAACAACTGTGCCAAGTATGGTTCAAATCGGTCCATAACCTTATATAGCTGTCATATAAACCGATCTTGGGTCTTGACTTCTTGAGCCTCTAGAGGGCGCAATTCTTATCCAATTTGAATGAATTTTGGCACGTAGTATTTTGTTATGATATCCAACAACTGTGCCAAATATGGTTCAAATCGGTTCATAACCTGATATAGCTGTCATATAAACAGATCTGGGGACTTGTCTTCTTGAGCTTCTAAAGGGCGCAATTCCTATCCGATTTGGCTGAAATTTCGCAAGACGTTTTTTATTGTTACTTTCAACAACTATGTCAAATAAAGTTCAAGTCGGTTCATAACCTGATATAGCTGCCATATAAACCGATCTGGGCTCTTGACTTCTTGAGCCTCTAGAGGTCACAATTATTATCCGATTTGCCTGAAATTTTGTACGACGGATTCTCTCATGACCATTAACATACGTGTTTATTATGGTCTGAATCGGTCTATAGCCTGATACAGCTCCCATATAAATCGATCTCTCTATTTTACTTCTTGAGGCCACAAAGAGCGCAATTCTTATTCGAATTGGCTGACATTTTACACAGGTCTCCAACATAAATATAATTTAATTGTGGTCCAAACCGTACCATATCTTAATATCGCTCTAATAGCAGAGCAAATCTTTTCTTATAGCCTTTTTTTGCCTAAGAAGAGATGCCGGGAAAAGAATTCGACAAATGCGATCCATGGTGGAGGGTATAGATTAGATTCGGCCCGGCCGAACTTAGCACGCTTTTACTTGTTATTATATTATTAAATTATTTTATTTCTTGAAAGTAATCATCTGTATTACTATCTTAATCTAAAGGACAACTCATTATTGAATGTTTAAGTTATGTAGCAGAACCACAGATTTCTACAAGCTGTTAAAACTGGTTAACTGGAGAAGATAATAGAAGTTTTTTAAATATATCGTCATTTTGGAATTCTCTGGAACATTTCCTTGTGTAGGACTACTGAATGCGCCGAAAATCGCGGATTCTTGCCTCTTGTGGTTCTTCCGTAAGTTCAACTTAAGGAAGAATGTTAGTTTCTATTATTATTTTACCATGATGCAATATCTTATGAAGTGTCGGTGTCATTGGCTTCCATGGATAAAGATTTGTATAAATATCGAAACCTGTGATCAGTAGTTCCCGAATTTCTCTGCATTAATTTGGTGTTTGCTATTGATCGCCATCAAAATGATATTTATTATACCCACCACCGAAGGATGGGGGTATATTCCTTTTGTCATTCCGTTTGCAACACATCGAAATATCCATTTCCGACCCTATAAAGTATATATATTCTTGATCAGCGTAAAAATCTAAAACGATGTAGACATGTTCGTCCGTCTGTCCGTCTGTCTGTTGAAATCACGCTACAGTCTTTAAAAATAGAGATATTGAGCTGAAATTTTGCAATTTTTTTTTTTGAAATTTTTTTTTTGTCCATAAGCAGGTTAGCTTCGAAGATGGGCTATATCGGACTATATCTTGATATAGCCCCCATATAGACCGATCCGCCGATTTAGGGTCTTAGGCCCATAAAAACCAAATTTTTTATCCGATTTCGCTGAAATTTGGAGCAGTGAGTTGTGTTAGGCCCTTCGACATCCTTCGTTGTTTTCGCCCAGATCGGTTCAGATTAGGATATAGCTGCCATATAGACCGATCCTCCGATTTAGGGTCTTAGGCCCACAAAAGCCACATTTATTATCCGATTTTGATGAAATTCGGGACAGTGAATTGTGCAAGGCCCATCGACATCCTTCGTTAATTTGGCTCAGATCGGTCGGGATTTGGATATAGCTGCCATATAGATCGATCCTCCGATTTATGAGGTAAGGCCCATAAAAGCCACATTTATTATCCGATTTTGCTGAAATTTGGGACGGTGAGTTGTGTTAGGCCCTTTGACATATTTCTTCAATTTGGTCCAGATCGGTTCAGATTTGGATATAGCTGCCATATAGACCGATTTCTTGATTTATGGTTTTGGGCCCATAAAATGCTCATTCATTGTCCGATGTCGCCGAAATTTGGAACAGTGAGTTAAGTTAAACCCCATGACATATTTCTGCAATATCGCACAGATTCGTCCAGATTTGGATATAGCTGCCATATAGACCGATATATAGGTTTTAGGTTTTGGGGCCATAAAAGACGCATTTATTGTCCGATGTCGCTGAAATTTGGGACAGTGAGTTTGGTTAGGCTCTTCGACGTCCTTCTTCAATTTTGCCCAGATCGGTCCAGATTTGAATATAGCTGCCATATAGACCGAACTCACGATTTAAGGTTTAGTGCTCATAAAAGAGTCATTTATTGTCCGATTTCGCCGAAATTTGGGTCAGTGCTTTGTGTTAGGCTCTTCGACATGTTTATGCAAGGTGGCCCAAATCGGTCCAGATTTGGGTATAGCTGCCATGTAGACCGATTTCTCGATTTAAAGTCTTAGCCCCATAAAAGGCGCATTTATAATCCGATTTCACTGAAATTTGACACAGTGACTTATGTTCGACATTCGTGTCGTATATAGTTCAGATCGGTATGAGGTATATGAGTATAAGGTATGAAATGTTCACCGAATTTTGATGAAAGGTGGTTTACATATATACCAGAGGTGGTGGGTATCCAAAGTTCGGCCCGGCCGAACTTAACGCCTTTTTACTTGTTTTTTAATTAAGATTTGGTCGTTTCCTGTAATTTTTGATGTGGTTTCAGAATCTTTGAAAAACGTCTTGCAATATTACCATCGTTTATGCTCCCATAGCCAAATAGTGGCTTACCGATTTTAGGCCCTTACCGAGAATTAAACCCATCCTGTATTCTCTTCTTTTCCGAAGCTTGCATTTCCTTCAGAATTTGTTTATCGACGGGTGTGCTCTCTAGCATCCTATAATATTTTAAATCATATGCCAAGTTCAGAAAATGGTACAAAGGCCGTATGCGTGCATGCAAATGAGATATTCCAAATTTCAAAGCTCCCTCCTTAATTTCAAAGTCCTTTGACGAATACGAAAACTCGGAACTCTGTTGATGACGTTCCAGTTATAGCGTTGCTTATAAGAATCTCGGCTAGTCCTAGTTGCAATAGCTTCTTCGTTTGCAAATTTTATTGCATCTTTTGGTTGGTTGTCCATCCCTCTTCAACATTTCCTTGAAGGTGTCCGTAACTTCCACAGAAGACATCGATGAAAGACGTTTTTTTTTCAATAGCGCATCATATTCTTAATGTGGGCGTCCTCGTTTACCATAGAATTGAATGTCCAAGGGCTCATTAACCCATTGCGAATATTTCTGTGTGAATTAATATTTAGAACGCTTCGATGTTTGTTTCTTAGCGTACAAAACTTTAACAAATTTTTGAATTTATATTTTTCTGCATTTTTAATTTTCACTTCGAATTTTGTTTCAATATTCGGTTAAGGAAGTTTCTGCAGCTTTATAAGTAAGGGAAGAAGTATCCCAAAGCATGTTGGACAAGGTTGAAATTTTTAGTGTAATTGCTAGTTTATAATATCACTTGTTCGGTATTTCACAAATATAAATGATGCAAAATTATTACAGCATCCACACATAAATAAAAAAAAAACAAGTAAAAGCGTGCTAAGTTCGTCCGGGCCGAATCTTATATACCCTCCACCATGGATCGCATTTGTCGAGTTCTTTTCCCGGCATCTCTTCTTAGGCAAAAAGGGATATAAGAAAAGAGTTGCTCTGCTATTAAAACGATATCAAGATATGGTCCGGTTCGGACCACAATTAAATTATATGTTGGAGACCTGTGTAAAATTTCAGCCAATTCGTATAAGAATTGGTCCCATTGGGGCTCACGAAGTAAAATAGAGAGAACGATTTATATGGGATCTGTATCGGGCTATAGACCGATTCAGACCATAATAAACACGTTTGTTGATGGTCATGAGAGGATCCGTCGTACAAAATCTCAGGCATATCGGATAATAATTGCGACCTCTAGGGGTCAAGAAGTCAAGATCCCAGATCGGTTTATATGGCAGCTATATCAGGTTATGAACCGATTTGAACCTTATTTGACACAGTTGTTGAAAGTAAAAATAAAATACTTCATGCAAAATTTCAGCCAAATCGGATAGGAATTGCGCCCTCTAAAAGCTCAAGAAGTCAAATCCCCAGATCTGTTTATATGACAGCTATATCAGGTTATGGACCGATTTGAACCATACTTGGCACAATTGTTGGATATCATAACGAAATACTTCGTGCAAAAATTCATTCAAATCGGATAAGAATTGTGCCCTCTAGAGGCTCAAGAAGTCAAGACCCAAGATCGGTTGATATGGCAGCTATATCAGGTTATGGACCGATTTAAACCATACTTGGCACAGTTGTTGGGTATCATAACAAAACACGTCGTGCAAAATTCCATTCCATTCGCATAAGAATTGCGCCCTCTAGAGGCTCAAGAAGTCAAGACCCAAGATCGGTTTATATGGCAGCTATATCAGGTTATGGGCCGATTTGAACCATACTTGGCACAGTTGTTGGATATAATAACAAAACACGTCGTGCAAAATTTCATCCCAATCGGATAAGAATTGCGCACTCTAGAGGCTCAAGAAGTCAAGACCCAAATCGGTTTATATGGCAGCTATATCAGGTTACTGACCGATTTGAACCATACTTGACACAATTGTTGGATATCATAACAAAAAACTACGTGCCAAAATTCATTCAAATCGAATAAGAATTGCGCCCTCTAAAGGCTCAAGAAGTCAAGACCCAAGATCGGTTTATATGACAGCTATATCAGGTTATGGACCGATTTGAACCATACTTGGCACAGTTGTTGGATATCATAACAACATACGTCGTGCAAAATTTCATTCCAATCGGATAAGAATTGCGCACTCTAGAGGCTCAAGAAGTCAAGACCCAAATCGGTTTATATGGCAGCTATATCAGGTTACAGACCGATTTGAACCATACTTGACACAATTGTTGGATATCATAACAAAATACTACGTGCCAAAATTCATTCAAATCGAATAAGAATTGCGCCCTCTAAAGGCTCAAGAAGTCAAGACCCAAGATCGGTTTATATGACAGCTATATCAGGTTATGGACCGATTTGAACCATACTTGGCACAGTTGTTGGATATCATAACAACATACGTCGTGCAAAATTTCATTCCAATCGGATAAGATTTGCGCACTCTAGAGGCTCAAGAAGTCAAGACCCAAGATCGGTTTATATGGCAGCTATATAAAAACATGGACCGATATGGCCCATTTACAATACCAGCCGACCTACACTAATAAGAAGTATTTGTGCAAAATTTCAAGCGGCTAGCTTTACTCCTTCGGAAGTTAGCGTGCTTTCGACAGACAGACGGACGGACGGACGGACGGACGGACGGACGGACAGACGGACGGACATGGCTAGATCGACATAAAATGTTACGACGATCAAGAATATATATACTTTATGGGGTCTCAGACGAATATTTCGAGTAGTTACAAACAGAATGACGAAATTAGTATACCCCCCATCTTATGGTGGAGGGTATAAAAACGTAAATGTACTACCTATTTCCTGTTATTTACGTAGCTGAAATCTCTAATTTGCCAATAAACTTTGGTATATGATGTTACATTATAAAATGATTTCTCACTATTACGGCTGTACCTACGGTGAAAAGATACGGTACTTGAGAAAAAGTAAAAAAAAGCGACGAGTTTTATTACTTATTTTTATACCCTCCACCATAGGATGGGGGTATACTAATTTCGGCATTCTGTTTGTAACTCCTCGAAATATGCTTCTGAGACCCCGTAAGCACGCTAACTTTTGAAGGAGTAAAGCACGCTAAGTTTCGAAGGAGTAAAGCAAGCCGCTTGAAATTTTGCACCAATACTTCTTATTAGTTAAGTTCGTTTGGGATTGTAAATGGGCCAAATCCATGTTTTTATATAGCTGCCATATAAACTGATCTTGGGTCTTGAATTCTTGAGCCTCTAGGGCGCAATTCTCGTGCGATTTGATTGAAATTTTGCTCGTGGTGTTTTGGTATCACTTCCAAAAACTGTGCTAAGTATTATTCAATCGGTTCATAATTTGGTGTAGCTGTCGTATAAACCGATCTTGCATCTTGACTTCTTGAGCCAATATAGAGCGCAATCCTCCTCCGATTCGGCAGGAGGTGCTTTGTTATGACTTCCAATAACTGTGCTAAGTATGGCGCAAATCGGTTCATAACCAGATAAAGCTGCCATATAAACCGATCTGGGATCTTGACTTTCTGAGCCTCTAGAGGGCGCAATTCTCATCCGATTTCGAAGAAATTTTGTGCAACAGCTTCTTTCATGACCTT
Source organism: Stomoxys calcitrans (assembly GCF_963082655.1). Classification (NCBI taxonomy): domain Eukaryota; kingdom Metazoa; phylum Arthropoda; class Insecta; order Diptera; family Muscidae; genus Stomoxys; species Stomoxys calcitrans. The sequence goes on along the minus strand of NC_081552.1, from coordinate 113,863,628 downwards.
CAACATATGTGTCTAATATGGTTTGAATCGATCAATAGCTTTATATATTGTAGCTCCCATATAAACCGATCTCCCGATTTTGCTTCTTGAGCCCCTACAAGGCGCAATTCTTATCCGAATGAACTGAAATATTACACAATGACTTTTACAATGTTCAGCAATTATTTATGGTCCGAATCGGACTATAACTTCATATAGCTCCAATAGCATAACAGTTCCTACTGCGCATAGAACTCGAACTTGTTTAGAATAAGGCATCTCAGTGAATTTAACTTTACTTTACTTTAATTGGCTATGCCAGAATATTTCATCCACTAGCCGAACGTAGGATAGCGTTCCAAGCGCCTCGATCTTCTGCGCTCATTCTAAAATCTCTGACACCAAGTTTCGAGGTGTCTCCCACAACTTGATCTTTCCATCAGGCTTTTGGTCTTCCCGGTTTGCGTGTACCACCGTGTTTGCCTTCAAAGACTTATTTGCTGGAGCTTCCTCATCCATTCTGACAACATGACCTAGCCAACGCAGCCGTTGTATATTGATGTGTGTTACTATGCTATCGTCGTCATTCAGCTCGTGGTTCATACGTCGCCTATATTCTCCGTTAACGCAAACACCATATATTTTACGAAGAATCTTTCTCTCAAATACTCCAAGCACTGCCTCATCTGCTTTCACAAGTACCCATGCTTCAGAACCATATAACAGCACGGGTAGTATCAGTGTCTTGTAAAGTGTAGTCTTCGTCTGTCGAGAGGTGGCCTTGTTTCTAAACTGCTTACTTAGTCCAAAGTAGCATCTGTTTGCCAGTATTATTATTCGCTTTATCTCAAAACTGGTGTCATTCGTTTCGGTTACGGCGGTGCCGAGGTAGATAAAGTTACTGACTATCTCAAAGTTGTGGTTCCCAACTTTCTCCATGTTCTTTATCTGCTCGGTTGTACAAGGCTTTTTGGGAGTGGAAACCATCCATTTCGTCTTATCTCCATTTACTGCCAGACCCATTTTCACTGATTCTCTTTCAATTCTTTCAAAGGCTGCAGTTACTACTTCCGGTGACCGACCTATGACATCGATATCGTCGGCATAGGCGAGTAGCATGTGCTCTCTTGTGGTTAGTGTGCCATATCTATTCACTTCTGCATCTCGTATAATCTTCTCCAGCAGGATATTAAAGAGATCACACGATAGGCTGTCTCCTTGTCTGAAACCTCGTTTGGTGAATTTAACTTATTCGAACTTATTTGAATATGCGAACGATATACTTGGGCAAAGTTTGGCATCAGTCAGTATTGTGATACTGCAATTTACAAATTAGAGGAAAAGCCAACCTTTCGACTTTTATTCAAATGCTCTACACAATTACACTCTACCGGGTAGGTGATAAAATCATAAAGATGTGCACATTATGTAGCAATTTTGGCGCAGGGTATAAAATATTTTGTATACAAATTATACATCGTTAAAAAGGTCTAAAAGAGATTGATAACATAAAAAATTAACATTTTTGATGAGAAATTTTTGTAAAAGCAAAAATATGGTAAAAATTAAATTTTTGTGAAAACGAAGGTTCAAATTAAAAAAATTCCAAGAAAAAACACATGTACCGAATGGTTGGATCTGGGCATAGGAAACTTTGTACGCGAGGGGTTTATCTCATTTTTTTAATAAAAAACTGCTTATTTTGAGGTACATATAGCACCCGTTTTAGTTGACATATCTTGTTCAAATTTGTCTATTTGTACTATATATCAAACTGTCCCAAATTTCTCACTGTCCCAAATTTCTCACTATCCCAAATTTCAGCAAAATTGGATAATAAATGTGTCTTTTATGGGCCTAAAACGCAAAATCGGCAGACCGGTTTATATGGCAGCTAAATCCAATTTTGGACCGATCTGGGCAAAATTGAAGAAGGATGCCGATTGGCCTAACACAACTCACTGTCCCAAGTTTTAGCTAAATCGGATAAAAAAAATGTGGCTTTTTTGGGCCTATGACCCCAAATCGGCGGATCGGTCTATATGGGGGCTATATCAAGATATAGTCCGATATAGGCCATCTTCGGACTTATCCTGCTTATAGACAAAAAAAAGAATCTGTGCAATGTTTCAGCTCATTTTTTATAGACTGTAGCGTGATTTCAAAAGACAGACGGCCGGACATGGCTAGATCGCCATTGGTACAAAGATGTTCGAATTTTGAACAAGCCATCATGCCAAATTTGAGAGCTCTAGCTCAATCCGTAAAAAAAGTAACAAATAGTACCAATTTCAGCACCAAGCATACGTTCTATGCCGTTGTAGAAACTATTTTTCAAAAAATTTAACTCAATTTTTACGCAACAGCATCATTTAAGCCAAATTTAAAAGTTGTAGCTCTACCCGTTCGCCCTGCGCGAAGTCTACCTATTTCGTAACATTTTGGTACATTTAAGCACCTAAATGTTTAAAAGTCCAAAAACTCTTTTACTCAACCAATTTAGGTTGCCATAGTGAACCTACGTTTCAAAATTCATAGCTCTAGCTCAATCCGCAAAGAAAGTATCAAATGGTACCAATTGTGTCACCAAACGTACTATTTCTCCAACTTCCGGTACGATCCATTTCCAAATCTTTTTTTTTTCGGGACGCTATTTCATTGGTACACAAAAACATTTCACTAGTCCTCTTTGTTCGCCCTGGTCAAAGATTCACCATTTTATTTAACGTACGAATATTACAGAATCCCGTCTTATCCCCTGCCGTCGCAAATTTAGTGTTCCATCCTTTGATTTGTTAGCTGTGGGATATCCATCTTTCTAACCAGATCGAGCTTTACGCCCTCCCAGGGAGCGTGAATATCTCCGACGAGTTGTTTGACGGTATCAATACATTCCGCCGACGCAAAATGCAGCGCAATATATCCCCTCTAAACTTGCAGCTCATCATTTGTATGGGTGGACCCGCACAGAGTTCTACACATATTCAAAAATCCGATCGTTAACCAGATCCTCCAGATCCTTGGGACCGATGATCTGGTGGAATCCTACGGGATGCACAGCCGATATTGATGACTGCTTAAGTCAGCTCATCTCTGTTGTGCTTCTTTGCCACTCTGGCGTAAGAGGGCGGCTCCTTACCATTCTCAGCGACGATCTCCCCCTTCCAAGATGGCTGTGGCCTTCTTTTGGAAGTTACAGTCCTCTATGGGGACTCAGGGCTGTGCGCGCTTTCTTCGTTCCTGTTCCGACTTTGTCTACCTCCGCAGGACACTGTCTGGAGTCTCCATTGCGGGATGGCTGACTTGGTTTACCCAGAGTACTTCAAAGCGGGGAGCTCTTTTTCTTCTTCAGCATTTTAGCTGAAGCTTTCGTAGAAGTGCTTGAAATGTCCGTTCTATTCCTTCCAGCATCCTGCGCTTTCGCCCGATTGCGCTGCCGGTCCACACTCCTCTGTCTCCTTCGCCGTCCACCGGACCTGTAAGCTTAGCAAAGCCATCGCTCAATTCTGCCGTCATCTCGATGCCCTCATCTCTCGATTCGGCTGCGATGACTGTTTTATTGACACAGCCGCTGTCTGAATCCGAGTCAGAAGCACCACCTTCACCTAAAGGCTGGGGACGATCTGTGCATCCCACTGGTTTATCAGTCTCTTCCTCATTAATTAGTCTGGCGACTAGTTGTGCGCTTGAAGCATGACTCTCGACTACAGGTGCCAAGGCACCCACACCTATAGGAGGGGAGGACAATACGCTACTGTCTGACGCCACCGCCGCAGATGTTGGGTCGTTGGAGTCTATTTCTAGCCTACTCCAAACATTTTTTTCGTAATAGGTAGTACCTATTCCGAGATACGGATATATATTTTTTTCTTTCAGGAGCGAAATAAAAACACGTCCGCTTCACTCAACGGGTACAATTCTGTTCTTTTCGAGGTTACTTTATTAGTATTTAAAGCGCACAACAAACCGATTACTGGCTTAGGTGTATGTCCATAATGGCATGGGGAGGATTAATATCCGCACCTAACCTAATCTAATGGTATTAATTGTGCATTGATCAAGATTATATTGTGCTCCCTTTCACCCATATGCATTTCGAGAAGAAGTGAGAATGAGTGAAACATATGTCTCGCTTCTATCATATATAAAATCAAAATGACGTGGGTGGACAAAAAAAGAAAAATAGAAAATAAATTTTTTATCTCTTCATAACATATAATTTATTTAATTGTGATTGCAAAGTAAAAAAAAAATATGTGAAAGCGGAAAAAACTAGGATGTGAACAAACAGAATGGACAAATTCGAAACGCAACAAATTGGAGGAAATTGAAGAATGCAAACGTGTTATATATATCATATTAATTTAATTAAAATTATTTAATTTAAGTAGTTTATTATTCATATAGATTTTTAATGACTAGGCTCTGATGACGAAAGATAAAATATGTGGATCTAGATTTCGTGATAATGTACGCCAAATGCTTACTTACTTTACTTGAGTTGGCTATGACAGAACATTTATTCCAGTGCTCGAACGTAGAATTGCCTTCCAAGCGCCTCTGCGCTCATGCTAAAGTCTCTGACAACAAGTTTCGAGGTGTCTCCCACCGCTTGATCTTTCCATCGAGGTTTTGTTCGTCTCGGTTTGAGTGTACCACCGTGTTTACCTTCAAAAGACTTCTTTGTTGGAACCATCCAGATCGCTTTAATAAGCCCAATAACTTGCGAATGTTCACATCCGTTAAATCAGACAGGTTCTCAAAGAAATAAGAACCTAAAGTGGAACTCCTTCTGACTGCTAGTGCGTGTGCCGCACTAGCAGTCAGAAGGTGTTCTATAGTCTCTTCTCCCTCAATGCAAAAGTCGTTGCTGGCAATCTTCAGTCTGTCAGCATGTTTTCCGATTAGACAGTGACCTGCCTTGACGGACACAATGACTGAGACGTCTGTTCTAGCTAATGACAGCAAAGCAGTAGACCTCTTCAAGTCTGGATGAGGCCACATAGTTTTATAAAGCCCACAGCCCCCTCTTTGTGACCATCTATCATTCGTTTCCCTTCGGGCCTGGTCCTGAAAACTTAGCTTACATGACGCTAGAGGTATACCCACAGATTCCACTGTCCCTGGAGTGTATAAGGTAGTTCCTAGTCTCGCAAGCTCGCCTGCCTTACAAATCCCAGTTCAGCCATCTCGTTGTGAGATCTGCGACAGTCAAGGGCGGTTTTTGGGTTCCGAAATACGTTCTCCAGGGATTTAATGGCTGCTTGGCTGTCCGAGAAGATATTTATGCCAATCGTCGTAATGACATTATATCTTAGCCATTCCACAACTGCCTTAATTGCAAGGATCTCTGCTTGATACACACTGCAGTGATACACACTGCAGTGGTAACTTCTTCGATATGACCAGTTCTCGATCTTTAGAGTACACCCCAATGCCCACCTGGGGTGAAACCATCCGTATTAAAGACTATGTATTTTCTGTTACCAGGGATATCGCAGTTCCAATCGGTTCTATCAGGAATAGTGGTACAGTAATTTTTATTAACAAGCGGCTCAGGTAGGGTGTAATCCACACTGCCTGCAACATCGGATTTGTATCAAGGATAACACAGTGTCCGTAGCCGCCACATGACCAATGAGAAAGTTCCCTTAACCTCACGGCAGTGGTCGCTGCAGTTTGGGTAACCACAATGTTCAGAGGCATAACATGAATCATTAAATTCAGTGCATCAGATGATGTCGTCCTCAGTGCGGCTGTGATGCACAAACAAGTCATCCTTTGGATCCGGTTCAGTATTGAGCAGTAGGTGGATTTGTGAAGTGCCGTCCACCAGACAACAACACCATATGGCAACTGCACAAGGCAAGAGTGGAATTTCTTGCCCTTTCCAAAATGTTGGATTTGAAGTTAAATTTCCTGTCCAGCAAAACACCCACGTATTTTGCGCTTTCTGTAAATGGAACATTCTCTCCACACAAGGAGACAGGTTCCACTGTAGGCAACTTGTATCTCCTGCAGAAAAGATCTACTTCTGTCTTGCACGGATTAATACAAAGACCACTTTCGGTAGCTCACTTTGCTGTTGCACATACAGCTTTCTGAAGTATATCTCTTATAGTGCTGGGAAACTTATCCCTAACCGCACCTTGGCGCCTTTTTCTTCCAGAGACAATAATATATTGTTAATGGCTATATTCCAAAGTAGAGCAGACAGTACACCCCCGTGAGGAGTTCCTCTGCTGCCCCATCTTTTTATACCCTCCACCATAAGATGGGGGGTATACTAATTTCGTCATTCTGTTTGTAACTACTCGAAATATTCGTCTGAGACCCTATAAAGTATATATATTCTTGATCGTCGTGACATTTTATGTCGATCTAGCCATGTCCGTCCGTCTGTCCGTCCGTCCGTCTGTCTGTCGAAAGCACGCTAACTTCCGAAGGAGTAAAGCTAGCCGCTTGAAATTTTGCACAAATACTTCTTATTAGTGTAGGTCGGTTGGTATTGTAAATGGGCCATATCGGTCCATGTTTTGATATAGCTGCCATATAAACCGATCTTGGGTCTTGACTTCTTGAGCCTCTAGAGTGCGCAATTCTTATACAATTGGGATGAAATTTTGCACGACGTGTTTTGTTATGATATCCAACAACTGTGCTAAGTATGGTTCAAATCGGTCCATAACCTGATATAGCTGCCATATAAACCGATCTTGGGTCTTGACTTCTTGAGCCTCTAGCGTGCGCAATTCTTATCCGATCAGAATGAAATTTTGCATGACGTGTTTTGTTATGATATCCAACAACTGTGCCAAGTATGGTTCAAATCGGTCCATAACCTGATATAGCTGCCATATAAACCGATCTTGGGTCTTGACTTCTTGAGCCTCTAGAGTGCGCAATTCTTATCCGATTGAAATGAAATTTTGCACGACGTGTTTTGTTATTATATCCAACAACTGTGCCAAGTATGGTTGAAATCGGTCCATAACCTGATATAGCTGCCATATAAACCGATCTTGGGTCTTGACTTCTTGAGCCTCTAGAGGGCGCAATTCTTATCCGAATGGAATGGAATTTCGCACGACGTATTTTGTTATGATACCCAACAACTGTGCCAAGTATGGTTTAAATCGGTCTATAACCTGATATAGCTGCCATATAAACCGATCTTGGGTCTTGACTTCTTGAGCCTCTAGAGGGCACAATTCTTATCCGATATGAATGAATTTTTGCACGAAGTATTTCGTTATGATATCTAACAATTGTGCCAAGTATGGTTCAAATCGGTCCATAACCTGATATAGCTGTCATATAAACAGATCTGGGGATTTGACTTCTTGAGCTTTTAGAGGGCGCAATTCCTATCCGATTTGGCTGAAATTTTGCATGACGTATTTTATTATACCCTCCACCATAAGATGGGGGGTATACTAATTTCGTCATTCTGATTGTAACTACTCGAAATATTCGTCTGAGACTGCATAAAGTATATATATTCTTGATCGTCGTGACATTTTATGTCGATCTAGCCATGTCCGTCCGTCCGTCTGTTTGTCGAAAGCACGCTAACTTCCGAAGGAGTAAAGCTAGACGCTTGAAATTTTGCACAAATACTTCTTATTAGTGTAGGTCGGTTGGTATTGTAAATAGGCCATATCGGTCCATGTTTTGATATAGCTGCCATAAAAACCGATCTTGGGTCTTGACTTCTTGAGCCTCTAGAGTGCGCAATTCTTATCCGATCAGAATGAAATTTTGCAAGACGTGTTTTCTTATTGTATCCAACAACTGTGCCAAGTTTGGTTGAAATCGGTCCATAACCTGATATAGCTGCCATATAAACCGATCTTGGGTCTTGACTTCTTGAGCCTCTAGCGTGTGCAATTCTTATCCGATCAGAATGAAATTTTGCACGACGTGTTTTGTTATGATATCCAACAACTGTGCCAAGTCTGGTTCAAATCGGTCCATAACCTGATATAGCTGCCATATAAACCGATCTTGGGTCTTGACTTCTTGAGCCTCTAGAGTGCGCAATTCTTATCCGATTAAAATGAAATTTTGCACGACGTGTTTTGTTATGATACCCAATAACTGTGCCAAGTATGGTTCAAATCGGTCAGTAACCTGATATAGCTGCCATATAAACCGATCTTGGGTCTTGACTTCTTGAGCCTCTAGAGGGCGCAATTCCTATCCGATTGGAATGGAATTTCGCACGACGTGTTTTGTTATGATACCCAACAACTGTGCCAAGTATGGTTGAAATCGGTTCATAACCTGATATAGCTGTCATATAAACCGATCTTGGGTCTTGACTTCTTGAGCCTCTAGAGGGCACAATCCTTATCCGATTTGAATGAGTTTTTGCACGAAGTATTTCGTCATGATATCCAACAACTGTGCCAAGTATGGTTTAAATTGGTTCATAACCTAATATAGCTGTCATATAAACAGATCTGGGGATTTGACTTCTTGAGCTTCTAGAGGCCGCAATTCCTATCCGATTTGGCTGAAATTTTTCATGACGTATTTTATTTTTACTTTCAACAACTGTGTCAAATCGGTTCATAACCTGATATAGCTGCCATATAAACCGATCTGGGATCTTGACTTCTTGACCCCTAGAGGTCGCAATTATTATCCGATATGCCTGATCGGTCTATAGCCCGATACAGATCCCATATAAATCGTTCTCTCTATTTTACTTCGTGAGCCCCAATGGGCGCAATTCTTATACGAACTGGCTGAAATTTACACAGGTCTCCAACATATAATTTAATTGTGGTGCGAACCGGACCATATCTTGATATCGTTTTAATAGCAGAGCAACTCTTTTCTTATATCCTTTTTAGCCTAAGAAGAGATGCCGGGAAAACAACTCGACAAATGCGATCCATGGTGGAGGGTATATAAGATTCGGCCCGGCCGAACTTAGCATGCTTTTACTTGTTAGATCTACAGATCCCAGGCCTGCTGCAATGCATATTTATTAATAAAATTTCTAAGTGTAAGTGGTAGTGTTGATGCCTAGGAATTCCAGTTCCTTCCTGATTGACATCGGTTTGATATTATTGAAAGCACCTTCAATGTCAAGAAATACTACCATTGTATAGACCTTGACAGCAAGAGAACCCTCTATGTAGCCGATTAAATCGTGAAGGGCTGTTTCAGTGAACTTGCCTTTACTATATGCATACTGTTGCCGCGACAGGCAATCTTCAGGGATGTTTGCCCAAAAATATGTTTCTATCAACCTCTTAAGAGTCTTCAGCATAAAGGATGACAGACTAATAGTACGAAAATCTTACTTTCGTATAGTAAGATTTTCCTGCTTTCGGAATGAAAATCAACTTTGTGTCTCTCTATCCCACAGGCATATACGACATGCTAATATAAGCAGAGTATATCTCCCTATGCCAGGGAACCACTCTGTTGGACCCAGCTTGTAATTCAACCGGTGATACATCATCAGGACCTGGCGACTAAAAGGAGTCCAAACCTCTTACCGCCCAAAGGATTTTCGGCTCAGACGCAATTTCCCCAATAACCTCCGACGAATGCATACCAGTGACAACCTCTTCTGGCGCCACGTTGTTCATTGGACAATTTCCCGGGAAATGTGTACCAACGAGTAATTCTAGTGTTTCCTCACTAGATATTATCAATGCATACTCTGTCTTCTGGATATTCCCCACCGTAATAGGTCTTGAGGACCGAATTTTTCTTAGCCTAGAGGCCTCAGATGTATCCTCCACGGAGCGGCAGAGTTCTACCTAGGATTTGTTCCGAGCCTTTCTCAGCTCGCTCTTATATTTTCTTAGCTGAGCCTTATAGATGTCCCAATCGTGTAGTGCTCTTGTGGCTTTTGCTTTGTTGAAGAGTTTTCTGCAGTCCTTCTTTAGACCAACCAGGTATGGGGTCCGATATGGCGGTCGCTGTTTGCCCCATGGCTTGGCACTAGGGTATGGTGACACAAGCGAGTCATTCAGGGCCTTCGTGATCCCCTTGACCACTTTGTCTATATCCTCCGTAGTTTCCACTTCTTTTTCTAGTCTAGAAGGGATAGTGGTGCAGAATTTGGGCCGAAATTTATCCCAATCCGCCTTTCTGCTGTTTATCCGAGGAACCACTTCTTCATTTTCCCCAAGGATAAAACTAATATAACGATGATCAGAGAAGCTGTGGTCATCCAACACTTCCCAGTCGCATATTCTTCCACTTATATCTTCCCATAAAAAGGTAACATCTAGTACCTTCTGCCTGTTCCTGGTAATAAATGTCGGTTGATCCCCTTTATTACAAATCGCCAGATTGCAACTTAAAATATATTCAATAAGTAGCTCACCCCTTTCGTTGACATCCGAACTTCCCCATTTCTTGTGATGTGTATCACTTCCTACAATGAGGCTTTTCTTCCCAACAGAGGTAGCTTCAACCAGCGACTTATGGTTTGAAGGCGGCATCTCTGAATCGTGTGCCATATATAGGGAAGCCAGCCAGTAATGAGATTTATTTCAAGGCTGGCTACTACTTAATCTTCAGTGCTTAGCGACGGAAGAAGAAAAACATTTAGACAACTCTTTGCAAGAATACAGGCTCTGTGTCTCCCATTTCCCATACCCTTGAGAAGTTTAAAACCCGGAATTCTTAGTCCAAGAACCATTCCTCCACACACCAATGGTTCCTGGATAAGAACCACGTCAAATCCCCTTGCCGTCAGGAGGACGTTTAGTGCCACCGAAGCGGCCTTACAATGGTGGAGATTTATCTGTAGAGACCGGACAATAGTCAAGATTCAGAACTTCCACCACTGTTGTGTTAGCCTCACTTTCTGACTCCACCAGGAGTTCATCCTCACAAGATTCGTTAGAACTTGTCATGAGCTTCCATACGCATCCAGGGGCAGCTGAGAAAGCTGTGGCACCACTATTTCTCCTTAGATTCTTCACTAACTGCTGCTGTCGAAGTACTTTCTGAGTTCCGTGCTTCTCCGCTGGCGCGCGGATTTGTTGTCAGATTTGTTGAGGTCTGCGAGACAGCCGGAGTTTAGTAAGAATACTGTATGTCTCCGATCACCATCAGCCTCATCCAATCTACCAATCTTCCAGTAGGTGGTTGAAAGATTGGGATTACATTCCCTTGGTCTCCCAAGTATCGCTTCAGGATATGAGGGAATCCTTGGTATCCAAGCATGCGCCATTGGTCAAGAAGGAATACCTTCCTTCTTAACTAAATCTAGTGCTGCACCTGGCCAGATCCCACCAACCTTTTTTTGCGCACAGCATGCATCGACACAAACTGGAGGAGACCCAGGAAATCCCGCAAAGACATCCGAGTATACTGATGACAGTCCATTGACAATCCCACTCCAATTATTCCTAGGTATGCAGCCCTGTTCTCCTCCCTTGTCGACAACTGCCTGTGCAGCGAATTCCCGAGCCCTAACAGTGATAGTCTTAGGATCATTCCCACCAAGCCTCTCAATAAACCTGAGAGCGTTTTGGTTATGGCGGTTCCGAGGCAGATAAAGTTGCTGACTATCTCAAATCTATCTCCCAACTTTCACCATTTTCTTTATTTGCTCGGTGGTGCAAGGCGTTTTGGGAGTTGAAACCATCCATTTCCTCTTATCTCCATTTACTTCCAGACCCATTTTCACTGACTCTCTTTCGATTCTTTCAAAGGCTGCAGTTACTACTTTCTGTGACCGACCTATGATGTCGATGTTGTCGGCATAGGCGAGTAGCATGTGTTCTCTTGTGATTAGTGTGCCATATCTTCTCCAGCAGGATATTAAAAAGATCACACGATAGGCTGTCTCATTGTCTGAAAGCTCGTTTGGTATTACATGATTCGGAAAGATTCTTTCCTATTCTTACTAAGGAACGTGTATCAGTAAGTCTTATCCTGCAGAGTCTTAATAATTTTGCAGGGATGCCACTCTAACTTGGCTGGAAAAACTTCGAACATAAAGGGCTATCGAAAGCGACTTTGTAGTCAACAAAGAGATAGTAGGTGTTGATTTGTCCTTCTCGGGTCTTTTCCAGGATTTGACGCAGTGTGAAATGGTCTAGGGTGGATTTACCAGGTCTAAAGCTGCATCAATAGGTCCCAATTATCTCATCAACTTTAGGTTTTAATCTTTGACACAGTACGCTCGAGAGTATCTTGCATGCGATGGGGAGGAGACTTATTCCTCTGTAGTTGGCACAATCCGTCTTACCTCCCTTCTTGTGTACGGGACATACATACGTGCATACCAATCATCGGGTATGCGTTCTTCTAACCAGATTGCTCAGACAAGCTGACGCATACGCCTTATCAGCGTGTCGCATTCGGTCTTAAATAGTACAGCGGGTAACCCGCCGGCTCCTGCTGCCTTGTTGTTCTTCGGTCGGGTCACTGCCACTTGGACCTCATTTTGACTAGGAGGTAAACATTCTATGCCATCATCATTGATTGCTTCTGCGGTATCCTCTTCGCCGCCAACGTCGGACACTAGCAGTTGGGTAAAATGTTCTTTCCATATCCTCAGCATGGAGGCCACCGCAGCGCAGAGGTTATCATGTCCGCCTATGGCGCTGAAAGCCTGGGTTCGAATCCTGGCGAGACCATCGAAAAAAAATCAGCGGTGGTATTCCCCTCCTGATACTGGCAAATTTTGTGAGGTACTATGCCATGTAAAACTTCTCTCCAAAGAGGTGTCGCACTGTGGCACGCCGTTCGGACTCGGCTATAAAAAGGAGGCCCCATATAATTAAGTTTAAACTTGAATCGGACTGCACTCATTGATATGTGAGAAATTTGCCCCTGTTCCTTAGTGGAATGTTCATGGGCAAAATTGGCATTTGCATATCCTCTGCATGGTATTTGTGTCAGTTTCCTTGTTTGTTTTTGAAGGAGGATGTGCCAGCACCAAAGCCATCGGTTTGATGTTTAATTCTTTGGTAGAATTTCCGGACTTCATTCTGACTACAGTAGATCTCAATTCGCTCATACTCACGTTTTTTTTTTTTCTCCCTATGCACTCTATTCTTGGGCGAGGCTTCCGGTACCCAAGTACGGACTTTGAGGCATTTTTCATGGAGTGGACAATGGTTTGCCACTGCGCCATTATATCATCGGAACAAGGAGTGCTCTAATCAAGCAGGTCGGTCAGTCGAGTGGAGTATGCCGTTGACATCTGTTGTGATTGCAGTTTTTCAATGTCGAGCTTCCGTGCAGTGTCAGTTCGTACTTTCCTCGCAATGTTCAAACGGGTGTGAACCTTTGCTGCAACAAGGTAATAATCCGAATCTATATTCGCTTCACGGATCGAGCTTACATGTAACACGCTGGATGAATGCCTTCCATCTATCACAGCGTGATCAATTTGCCTCCTCGTGTTTTGATCGGGTGACAGCCATGTGACTTTGTGAATATGTTTATGTTGAAATTTGACGCTACTTACTACCATGTCTTTCGCCGCGGCGAAATCTATCATCCTCAACCCATTATCGGAAGTGATCTCATTGAGACTAAACTTTCCGACTGTTGGACCAAAGATAACTACCTTCCCTATCTTCGCAATAAAATCTCTCTGCGGACATTCCGCATGCAGATCCTCAAATCATGGTCCTTTTTTCGTTTGCGTGGGTCGTTAATGTTAGGGGGTCCGTTTTGATCCTTGTTCTCATAGTGATTCTTATTTGCTTATTATTTCCGGGGGCGGGTTACTGGCCAAGCGCCCCAACCGCATGGGTTTTATGGAATTGCACATGTGTCCCTCGTTGTGGCGAGCCGCTTGCTCCAAGATCCGACGCTCGCCCCAGCAGCCCCTAACCTGGGAACAGACGCTGATGTTGGCCATTGGTTATTTGAGGGCGCCAATGACTCGCCTTGTCATCTCGAGTATCATTGGCACTCAGTATTTAATTAAGAGCCAGTGCCACCTGACTCCTCATTGAGACTCCCCTCTCGAAAATCGCCAAATGCTAAGACTATTACCTTTAATTAATTTTAAAAACGTATATTAATTTATTTGTTTATAATACTCTATACAGACCATGTGCCCGTCAATAAAGAGAGGTTCATAATGGAAACGATAATTCTTCCTCTTTTTTCCGAAGCCTTGGATGATTGAATAAAAAATACATTTATATTTTTAAGCTGAATTCATCATGTTTTATACGCAAAATGGGTATCAATTCTTGCTCTACCCCCCAATACCTTTCATTTAAGCTCCACATTGACATGGTCTATAAATATGCCTTTTTTAGGGGTGTTTTGGCGATTGGGGTGGTCCCCCAAACATTAAGCCCAGAAAATATATCAGCACCGTACTCTATTCTCATATATCTATATATCATTTATTTGAACCCCATATTGCCATTGCCCTCAAAATTGGATATAAAATTCGTTTTCAAATCTCATTTAAACTCCTTATAGCAAAAGTCAGCAATTATGTCCGGTTTTTGGGTATTGGCCCTAAAAACTATGAATATTTAGTTCCACTCTCTTTAAGACCCAAATTGTCTTGGTGAGCAAATACGTCCTATTTGGGGGTTGTAATGGTGGTGGGACGTCCGCTAGACAATTGGCCCCTAATATTGATATCAGATACGTAGTCTACTCCCAAATACCTTTAATTTGAGCCCCATATTTCCATAGTCGGCAAACATAACCGGCTTGGGGTGTGGGCCACTTTTGGGGATGGGCGGCCACTCAGTGAGTTGGCCTTGAAAATATATATCGGATTCGTGCTCCACTTTAAAAAACCCTCTTATTTGAGCCTCATATTGCAATAGTCAGAAAATACTTGCTATTTGGATGGTGTTGTGGGGATGGGGTGGCCCCATAGACACTTTTCCTGAATATTGATATCAAATTCGTGTTTAACTCCCAAAGACCTTTCATTTGAGCCCCATATTGCTATGGTCGTAAATGTGTCCCCTTTGGGGGGGATGTTTTTGGGGAAAGGCGGCCCCCCAAACACTTGGTCTCATATTTGGAAATCAGATTAAAATTCTACACTCAAATACCTTTTATTTAAGCCCCATATTCTCATGGTCAGTAAATAAGTCCTGTTTGGGGAGTGTTTTGGGAAAGGGAAGGACCCCCGGAAACGTGGTCCCACATTTGGATATCAGATTTGTATTCTACTCGCAAATACCTTTCATTTGAGTCCCATATTGCCATGGTCGGTAAATATGTCCGATTTAGGGGTGTTTTGGGGCTTGGGGTGGTCCCCCTAGCACTTGATATCAGATACGTTTTCTTATCCTAAATACCTTTCATTTGAGTCCCATTTTGTCGTCATTGTTCTAAATATATGTTTGATGGGTTTTAGGGTGTGGCTGCATTCCTAGGTACCCCATCCGAAATTTGGATACCAAATTTTTATTTTTAAGGTACTATATGAGAGCACACAAATTTTCACTTAAATCGCACCACCCATCTCCGAGATCTGGCGTTTCTGAAAATTAGGGTAAGGGGGAGGGTCCGCCCCCCCTTCAGGTATCAAAAATGTAGTACCCTATTTCCACCACGGGGTCGTTATGCACCATCTGCGAAAATTTCAAGGAAATCGGTTCAGCAGTTTCTGAGTCTATAAGGAGCGCACACACATACAAACAAACCTACAAACAAACATAAATTGATTTTTATATATAAGATGCGCAAGCGTCGCCTACTTCCTCGGACCGCGTCGACACGGAAGACTTCTGGTAAACCAAGTTTATAAACTGCAATGTTTATAAACCGTCACTGCCAAAGCGTTTACTTACTTCGCTATGGCCCAGCACCCAAACCAATGACGATCGTGCAGTTTTCTGAGAAGGTGTTTATAAAACATCTCATTTATTATGTATTAGATCTCCCAACCCCCACTCCACGTCTGATTGGAATCCCCCACTCTTGTTCACTCGTATTTGTACTTCCGATTCGTTCATTACTTGTGTTGGCTCCAAAATGCGGGATTTTTTCATATTTTTTCGAATAGTCGGAAGTCAGGATAATTCCGACCACCTGGTGAGCCTAATTGCAATACATTGTATTCATTAACAACTCATTTGATTGGTTAAAGGCGTTAAATAAGTCAATAGGAGTTGTTCTAAAGTAACTTTTGGTTATAATTCATTGCAATTTGAGATGTTCCAATGGCTACTTGCGCAAATCTTTTGATTATGTAATAAAATAGACGGGCTTACTTTTAGTGACGCAAATTAAATAAAATAACCCAAAATCCAATATTGCACCGGTTTGTACAAAAAAAAAAAAAAAAATTATATTTTTATAACCTCCACCATAGGATGTGGGTATACTAATTTCGTCATTCTGTTTGTAACTCCTCGAAATATTCGTCTAAGACCCCATTAAGTATATATTGTATATTCTTAATCGTCATGACATTTTAAGTCGAACCTGCCATGTCCGTCCGTTTGTCCGCCCATCTGTGTGTCGAAAGCACGCTAACTTTCTGAAATTTATACAACGAAATTTGTACAACGGCTTCTTTCATGACCATTAACATACGTGTCGAAAATGGCAAGAATCGGTTTAAAGCCTAATACAGCTCCCCTATAAGCCGATCTCCCTATTTTACTTCTTCAGCCCCTAAAGTGCGCAATTCTTACTAGATTTGGCTGAAATTTTACACAATGTCTTCTACTATGGCCTCCAATGTCCAGTTCAATTATGGTCCGGAATGAACCAGAACTTGATGTTGTTACAATAACATAGCAATTGTTTTCTTTTATCCTTTGTTTGCCTAAAAAGAGATACCGTGGCAAGAGCTCGACAAAAGCGATCCATGGTGGAGGGTATATAAGATTCGGCCCGGCCGAACTTAGCACGCTTTTACTTGTTATGTTTAAAATTGCATGCTTTTTATATCCCAGCTGATTGTGATAAGAACAAATTACAGTGAATTACAGTTGTTGTTTTATAAATTAGTTTAATAATATCTGGAACCGATTGTTCAAAAACCGACGCAATAACTATTTTTTTGGCACTAGCACTATAAGGGTATAGGGGTACAAATATATAGGGAACCGCACTTCAGTAATTCAGCTGCTATTGCACGGCGAAACAATTAAAGCTGATCGGCGTTTTGCCAACACACAAAGAAATTTCTGTGCGTGTGTATATATATGTGTGCGTACATAAGCACAGAATATTCGAGAAAGAAGATAACAATAAAGAGAATGCAAACAAAAATCTGGCATCTTAATACCGTCAAACCTGGCCGGCTGTTTACTGTTGTTCGCGTAAGACCGCATTTTTAAATCTGCCTTGCTGCTATTGTAGGTTTTTGAATACGAAATGATAAAAAAGATTTATTGTAAAATTGTCGTTTAATAACTATTGTGCTCTAAAATGCTTCGTTAGTAAATTTTTGTAAATACGGCTGTAAGTCTATAAAATGCGAATATATAGAAAATGGTCCATATCGGTCCAACTTCAGCCGTAGGTCCCATATTAACGTACCCCCAATTTTCAGGATGTTGTAGACGGTGGAAAAGACAATTGCCGGAACTCGATTCCACATGCGAACAGTTCTGGCGAAAAAGGAGTTATCTCTGTTGTGCATTCTTCGATCTGGACAATCAATCACAAACGGATGTTAATTCGTGGAGAGTCACGTATATCTGACGAACATCCTACGTCAGGAATAAGAAGGCGGATAGCAGTGGAACACACACCATGAAAGTATAGATAAAATAGAGTAAAACACGCAACCCACCTTGCGATGGTGTTCAAGTGGAACAATAGAGTTGGATACCGTAATGTCCCCTATCAACACTATCGCCGTCATCTGGGTAGCTCCAAGGAAGTTTTTGGAGCACCGGCCCATACATGCGAGTTGTATTCCATCTTTTTTATAAGAAGATCAGATGAAGTGAAGTAGTTCTTTCACCGCTTAAGAAAGTACCAAGCACATGGGTGCTCCTTCGATACTTCGAATACATGTAGTGCGAGAACGGACATCAAATTATATTCTCATACGCAGAACATCAAGATTGATCGACCAATATCCATACCGTCGATAGTTATTGACGAATATTAAGAGTCAACGAATCGTTTGTGAGACTACAAACAGCACTTGCGGGCTTGAAATTCCACTCTGTTCATTCGACCCCACTCCAAAATGGTCAGCAAGTGCTGACGGAGTGTTTCATCCATAATTCGCCTCCTGTCTCAAATCTCATGGAGACTCGGCCTAGGGTCGAATGAATATGCATGACAGAGATTACTATACTCCGCAAATGAGTATATTGGATTCGAAGTCTTGCTCAGTAGATAGTCCATGAACATAAAAACAAGTTAAAAGGCATTAAGTTCGGCCGGGCCGGACTTTGGATACTCACCACCTCGGGTATATATGTAAACCCCCTTTCGCCAAAATCCGGTGAAAATTGGATAACTTAAGCACCCAAATTCGGCGCGGACATTGAGTGGTTTAATAAATATTGGGTTGCCCAAAAAGTAATAGCGGATTTTTCATATAGTCGGCGTTGACAAATTTTTTCACAGCTTGTGACTCTGTAATTGCATTATTTCTTCTGTCAGTTATCAGCTGTTACTTTTAGCTTGCTTTAGAAAAAAAAGTTTAAAACAAGTAAAAAGGCGTTAAGTTCGGCCGGGCCGAACTTTGGATACCCATCACCTCGGGTATATATGTAAACCACCTTTCATCAAAATCCGGTGAAAATTGCATACCTTTTGTCCCATAGCAGTTATATCGAAATATATCTAAAAATAAACCGATCTGAACTATATACAACACGGATGTCTACAAACCTAAGATAAGTCACTATGTCAAATTTCAGTGAAATCGGATTTTAAATGTGCCTTTTATGGGGCCAAGACTTTAAATCGAGAAATAGGTCTATATGACAGCTATATCCAAATCTGGACCGATCAGGGCCAAATTGAAGAAATATGTCAAAGGGCCTAAGACAACTCACTGTTCCAAATTTAAGCAAAATCGGATAATAAATGTGGCTTTTATGGGCCTAAGACCCTAAATCGGAGGATGGCAGCTATATCCAAATCTGGACCGATCTGGGCCAAATTGACGAAAGATGTCGAAGGACCTAATACAACTCACTGTCTCAAATTTTAGCAAAATCGGATAATAAATGTGGCTTTTATGGGCTTAAGTCCATAAATCGGAGGATCGGTCTATATGGCAGCTATAGCCAAATCTGGACCGATCTGGGCCAAATTGACGAATGATGCCGAAAGGCCTAACACAACTCACTGTCCCAAATTTCAGCAAAATCGGATAATAAATGTGGCTTTTATCGCCCTTAGACCATTAATCGGAGGATCGGCCTATATGACAACTATATCCAAATCTGGACCGATCTGAGACAAATTGACGGAGAATGACGAAGGGCCAAACACAACTCACTGTCCCAAATTTCAGCAAAATCGGATAATAAATGTGGCTTTTATGGACCTAAAACCCTAAATCGGAGGATCGGTCTATATCGCAGCTATATCCAAATCTGAACCGATCTAGGCCAAATTGATGAAGGATGTCGAAGGGCCTAACACAACTCACTGCCTTAAATTCCAGCAAAATCGGATAATAAATGTGGCTTTTATGGGACTAAGACCCTAAATCTGAGGATCGGTTTATATGGCAGCTAAACCGATCTGAGCAAAATTAACGAAGGACTTTTGGGAGCCTAACACAACTCTCTGTCCCAAATTTCAGCAAAATCGGATTATAACTGTGACTTTTATGGGCCTAAGACCCTAAATCGGCCGATCGGTCTATATGGGGGCTATATCAAGATATAGTCCGATATAGCCCATCTTCGAACTTAACCTGCTTATGGACAAAAAACGAACCTGTGCAAAATTTCAGCTCATTATCTCCATTTTTAAAGACTGTAGCGTGATTTCAACAGACAGACGGACGGACATGTCTAGATCGTCTTAGATTTTTTCGCTGATCAAGAATATATATACTTTATAGGGTCGGAAATGGATATTTCGATGTGTTGCAAAAGGAATGACAAAATGAATATACCCCCATCCTTCGGTGGTGGGTATAAAAAGTATATTTGATTAAAGTTCATTCTAAGTTTTATTAAAAATGCATTTACTTTCTTTTAAAAAATCCGCTATTACTTTTTGGGCAACCCAATGTAAGTCACTGTTCAATTTTGTAGAACAAAATATTGGTCTTTTTGGGAGCTATATCCCAAGTCACTGCGTCAAATTTCAACGAAATCGAATCAAATTTCATAGAGATCGTTCTAGAAGGCACCTATAACCAAATCTGGACCGATTTGAACCAAATTAAACAACGATATAATAATAGTCCTATTTTATTATAACTCCCCTACTATTGTATATCCGTAGTTATATTTTAATAGTGGCTGGTCTCCATCAAATTTTATTCAGGTTCCGAGAACTCATATACAATTAACATTTTCAGACAATAAATCTACTTTTTATGGGATTAAGACCCTAAATTGGAAGATCGGTCTATAGTACAGCTATATCTATATAGTATGATCTGACTCGTATGTGGGTCGGATGTCAGGAGGCTTAAAGCAACTCACTAATTCAAATTTCGACTAAATTGGGTAATAAATAAAGATTTTATGAACTTCAACCACTTAATGGATATATGAGTCTATATGATATTTATATTTACTATATTTGGGTCGGATGGCGGGTGGCTTCAAACAACTCACTGATTCAAATTTCATCGTAATTGGGTAATAAATGCTGCCTTTATGGGTTCCAGACCCTTAAACGGCAGATCGGTCTATATGGCACATATTATGAAGCATATTTCGGACGGATGTCGGGAGGCTTAAAAAAAACTCGCTGTTTCAAATTTCAGCGAAATCTTATAAAAAGTAAAGCTTTTAAGGGCTTCAGACCCTTTATCGGCAGATCGGTATATCTTAATATAGACCGATCTGAATCACATTGAGATCGGATATCAGGAGGCTCAAAACAACTTACTGTTTCAAATTTCAGCGAAATCGGGCAATAAATGAAGCTTTTATATGTGCATAAAATAGAAGAATCCTTCGATGCCAAAACGTATACACTGGCGGTATGCATTGACATCGAGGGGGCTTTTAACAATATGCGGACCGACACACTGATCCAATCCTTAGATCAGTACCTGGTGGACCCGGTCCTTAGATACTGGATAAACCATGTGCTAAGGAACAGGTGGATAAATTGTGTGTCCCATGGCATAAATATAAGGGAGAAAGTGGCACAGGGAAAGCCACAGGGGGCATTTTATCGCCACTCCTATGGGTGACCACCATAAATCACCTATTACGGATGCTGACTGAGGAGGGATTTAAACCCCTCTGCTACGCAGACGATGTTATAATACTTTTAAGGGGTAAGAATCCGAACGAGCTATGCAGAAGGGCCGAAAAGGACTTGCATCTGGACCCAGAGGTCTCAATGTTAACCCAGAGAAGATTGAAATATGCCTGTTCACGACTAAGACGAAGGTGGGCCAATTTATACTACCCGCGTTGTTATATGGTTCTGAGGCATGGGTTCTTGTAAAAGCAGATTCTTGGTAAAATATATCGACCAGTTTGCGTTAATGGAAAATAGGCGTCGTATGAACCACGAGCTGTATGCGCTGTATGACGACGATAGTATAGTTATAAGTATCAAAATGCAACGGCTGCGTTGGCCAGGTCATGTTGTCAGAATGAATGAAGAAGCTCCAGTAAAAAAGTATTTTGAAGGCAAACCCAATGGTACACGCAAAACGGGACGACCAAAAGCCCGATGGAAAGATCACGTGTGGGGAGGCACCTCAAAACTTGTTGTCAGAGATTTTAAAATGAACGCAGAAGATCGAGGAGTTGGGAACGCTCTTCTACATTCGGCTAGTGGAACAAATGTTCTGTCAAAACTTTATATTTGTCACAAACTCTTGCAAGAGCTTATCCGAAAAAACATGTACTTTCATCGTAAACAAAGTTCACAAAAATAGGTTAGTTGTCGAAAATTTCCGAAAGTTTTCACGAAAGAAGCTTACTTGTCCAAAAATTTCCTCTATGTGAAGCGAATTATTTTTTTGCTTGTAGTACCAACATATTTTTAAGTTTCAAGCCGCTAATTCTTTTGATTTTAGCACTTAAAAATAAACGGTATCAGTGACAGGCTATTGTGGAAAGTTTTATAATATTACATTTGATGATAAGAAAGCTTTACTTACGTTTGCATTTTACAAAATAAATGTTTTTCGCGATTACTCTTTTGAAACATTACAAAAGTCTCAGTGATAATATAAATATTTTATTAAAATTTTACCTGCTGCTGAATGAAATCATCAAACATTATTTTGATTTTGCCTTAAAATGTGGCACTTAGCGCGGCCTGTATACATTTTCATTCCGATCTTGACGATTAAGTGATCTTTTGTCAGGCAATTAACTCGTAGTAGAACGCGGAACGCTTTCCTCCTCTGCATTTTTGGTCACCACCCCGTGCCTATATAAATTATTATATTATTATAATATCACTTAACGAATAATTTCTTGTCTGACTTTTCAACATTTCTCAGGAAACACATCATGATTCATGACATAAGTCAGTGATAACTTTCCTTATTAAATTTGAAGGGTAGCGTCGTTTCTTGGAATCAAAAATTACACGAAGACAAATTATTTATTCCATTAAGAACTTATGTGTACATATGTGTATATACGTACGTCCGCTCAAGAAGACTAACTTGAGTGGTTATTTCATACACTGAAAAATCTTCTTTGCATTATAAACATATTATCCGAACACTGATACAGTTCATTCACTTAAACAAAAAGAAAACAAAATCCAGTTAAAGGATGCAATAAAATAAACGCAACAAGGACATTGCAAGTATGAAAGTTAGAAAATGCTCGGCAATATTTGATACTCTAACTTGCGGAGTCTTTAAGCAAAAACGTTAATAAGATTTCTAAGATTTGGAGCAATGCACTGATACACACACATACTGAATCGGGCATCCAAAGCTTCTTGCGACATCCCTCCAAACATTTTCTATCGTGCGAGTTACTAAATCTGCACTCAAGGAAGTTGAAAACAATCTCAGGCGATATCATTTTTTACACTAATTAGTGTCTCCGTACGGGTGAAAACGTGCCACTTGGCGATATATACCCATGAGTGACTAAATAGGGACTAAAAAAAGTTTAAAATTCGATTATCAACGTCATTAATAAAAATAAATATTTTTTTTTTTTGGCCTGATGTTTTTTTTTACCTGTTAGAGTGAGCCTTATTTTTATTTCTCTTTCTAATTTATGTCTTTTTCAAATCGAGTTTAAAGTCGAAGAATTGCAAAGATTTACCCTGACTGGGATTTGAACAGCCAACCTTACGATTGTGAGGCGTATGCTTTCCCTCTGTGCTACCCGCCTTTCTTCATTACAGGAGGCTAAGTAAACATATATTCACTTGTGTGGGGTTTTTTGAGTTAGAGTTCAAAACAACAACAAAAATCTATTTTTAAATTTGAAACAATAACAGTTGTTTATGAGAAACTAATTAGCGAAACATGAATGACAGAATTCCGATAGTATTTTGTTGTTTCAAATAATGAAATATCTACAAATTATCATACAAAAGGACCTTAAAAGTGACTATTCTGGGAGGGAGTCAGAAAGTCACTTCCAAATGTTTGAAGGGATGGAACTCAAATAAATGGTACTTTAGATGAGATGTTACATACAACCCTGCAAACATTTTCTATCGTGCGAGTCACTTAATCTGCAATCAAGGAAGTTGAAAACAATCTCAGACGATATCATTTTTTACTCTAATTAGTGTCTCGGAACGGGAGAAAACGTGCCACTTGGCTATATATACCCATGAGTGACTAAATAGGAACTAAAAAAAGTTTAAAATTTGATTATCAACGTCATTAATAAAAATAAATTTTTATTTGCCTAATGTTTTTTTTTACATTCTAGAGTCAGGCTTATTTTTATTTCTCTTCCTAAGTTATTTCTTTTCCAAATCAAGATTTATAATCGAAGATTTCATTTGCAATGATTTTCCCTGACTGGGATTTGAACAGCTAACCTTGTGACTAACGAGGCGTATGCTATCCCTCTGTGCTACCGGCCTTTCTTCAGTACAGAAGGCTAAGTAAACATACATTCTCTTGTGTGGGGATTTTTGTTTAGAGGCAAAACAACAACAAAAAATCAATTTTTAAATTTGTAGCAATAACAGTTGATTATAAGAAACTATTGGATTGCCTAAAAAGTAATTGCGGATTTTTTAAAAGAAAGTAAATGCATTTTTAATAAATCTTAGAATGAACTTTAATCAAATATATAATTGCCATTTTGTTCGATAACCTTTTGCCATCTTCCTGGAAAATTTAGTATTCCACGCTCATAGAACCTCTTGCCTTTATCTGCAAAAAACTGAACCAAGTGCGATTTTATAGCCTCATCATTGCCGAAAGTTTTACCATTAAAGGAGTTCTGCAAAGATCGAAATAAATGGTAGCCTGATGGTGCAAGGTCAGGGCTATATGGTGGATGCATCAAAAGTTCCCAGCCAAGCTCACTCAGTTTTTGGCGAGTGACCAAAGATGTGTGCGGTCTAGCGTTGTCCTGGTGGAATATGACACCTTTACGATTGACCAATTCTGGTCGCTTCTCCTTGATGGCTGTATTCATTTGTCCAATTTTTGACAGTAAACATCCGAATTAATCGTTTGGTTCCTTGGAAGCAGCTAAAAATATACCACACCCTTCCAATCCCACCAAACACACAGCATAACCTTCTTTTGGTGGATATCAGCCTTTGAAGTGGTTTGAGCTGGTTCACCATGCTTGGACCATGATCGTTTTCGACTAACGTTGTTGTAAACAATCCATTTTTCATCTCCAGTTATGATTCGTTTTAAAAACGGATCGAATTCATTGCGTTTAAGGTGCATATCACAAACGTTGATTCGGTTTGTTAAATGAATTTCTTTCAATACATGTGGTACCCATATTAAAATTGACGCCAAAAAAACAAATGTAAACAAAATTTAGCGCACTTTTTTTTAAAGCAAGCTAAAAGTAACAGCTGATAACTGACAGAAGAAAGAATGCAATTGCAGAGTCACAAGCCGTTGAAAAAATTTATCAACGCCGACTATATTACTACTATATTACCGACAATTACTTTTTGGGCAACCCAATAATTAGCGAAACATTAATGATAGAATTCCGACAGTAATGTATTTTGTTGTTTTAAATCATGATATCTCTACAAACTATCATACAAAAGGACCTAAAAAGTGACTTTTCTGTGCGAGAGTGAGAAAGTCACTTCCAAATGTTTGGAGGGAATCAATCAATAAAGTTTACATACACGTGTCTAGCAATTAAAATGGCTAAATTGCCACCATTATAATAGAGATATTTAATTTTTTTTGGCACCGAACCTCAATGGAATATAGATCAATACATATATTACCGCTTTCCACCGCGTTAAATTAATGAAAAGATAAAAATTTAGGGAAAAACTTAAAAATTGCCAGAAATTCATATCAAAAAAGTTTACGAGCTCACGAAAGCACATAATTATTTTTTGAAAACTAAAAACTTTTAAATGGTTCTTGTATTACATGGACCGTTCTTTAGATATGGCTATTGCTCCGAATAGTCTTATATAATAATAGTTTAACCAGAATTTGGATGTCGATTTCCCCTGTATAGGATCACTCGTCTCATAAAGTAGATTTTAGGGCCTTTTAAAAAGAGATCTTCTGTTTTTGGATACCTTTTCCAAGTAATTCTAAGATTTCATTTATCGGCTTCATGCCAGATGCTTTTACGGGTGAAAAAAGCTCTCAATAATTACTTCATTATCATTTTATTTTCTTAGCTCAACGGTATTAGGAATTATGCCGCGTTTTTGCCCACACTTGGTTCCAAATAACTACTGAATAAGTCAGATTAGGTCTAGATAAATATGTTTATCAATTGTTTCCACACCAAAAACTATTTTACCAAGGCCAACCATATTGGGGTAATGTCATGGTTTAGTTATTAAATAATATTTTTTCTTTCCCAGCCTCATTAGTTGCCCCCACATTTAATTGGACAATACGACTCAAAAATATTCTATACTGACCCATCGCTAAACTCAATATTTTCTAACAAGTAAAAAAGCATTGAGTTCGGCCGGGCCGAACTTTGGATACCCACCACCTCGAGTATATATATAAACCCCCTCTCGTCAAAATCCGGTGAAAATTGGATAACTTAAGCACCCAAATTCGGCACGGACATTGAGTAGTCTAATAAATATAAGTCCCTGTTCAATTTTGTAGAACAAAACATTGGTCGTTTTGGCAGCTATATCCAAACATAAACCGATCTGAAGAACACTGATGTCGAAAAGCCTTACATAAGTCACTGCGTCAAATTTCAACGATATCGTATAATAAATGCGATTTTTATAGGGTCAAGGCTTTAAACATAGAGATCGTTCTAGAAGGCACCTATAACCAAATCTGCACCGATCTGGACCAAATTAAACAAGGATATTATAATCATCCTATTTTATGTTAACTCCACTACTACAATATATCCGCAGTTATATATTAATAGTGGCTGGTCTCGATCATATTTTATTCAGGTCCCGAGAACTCATATACAAGTAATATTTTCAGACAATAAATCTACTTTTTATGGGATTAAGAAACTAAATCGGAAGATAGGTCCATATGACAGCTATATCTACATAGTATGATCTGACTCATATGAGGGTCGGATGTCAGGAGGCTTCAAGCAACTCACTAATTCAAATTTCGACGAAATTGGGTAATAAATAAAGATTTTATGAGCTTCAAATACATTACATACATTACTATATTTGGGTCGGGTGGCTTCAAACAACTCAGGAGGTCTAAACTACTAACTGTTTCAAATTTCAGCGAAATCGGGCCTTCAGACTCTTTATCGGGAGATCAGTTCAAATTCGGGTCCTATATTGAGAGTCTTAAAACTACTTAATCTTCTAAATTTCTGCGAAATCGGTTAATAATAAAGCTTTTATGGGCTTCAGACTCTTTATCGGGAGATAGGTCTATATCGCAGCTATATCTAAATATAGTCCGATCTGGACCATATTTAGGTCAGATGTTGGGATGCTTAAAATAACCCACTGTTTCAAATTTCAGCGAAATCTGGAAGTAAATAAAGCATTTATGGGCTTCAGACCCTTTATCGGCAGATCGGTCTATGTCGCAGCTATATCTAAATCTGAACCATATTTAGGTCAGAAGTTGGGAGGATTAAAATAACCCATTGTTTCAAATTTCAGCGAAATCTGGTAGTAAATAAAGCGTTTATGGGCTTCAGACCCTTTATCGGCAGATCGGTCTATATGGCAGCTACTTTCAAATATGGTTCGATTTGGCCCGTTCAAAAACTTAACCAGCATGCATTACAGAGACGTATCTGTGCCAAATTTCAGCTCAATATCTCAATTTTGAAAGGCTGCAGAGTGATTACAACAGACGGACGAACAGACGGAACAGACACACGGACATCGAATTTTACGACGATCCGAAATATTGGGTTGCCCAAAAAGTAATTGCAGATTTTTTAAAAGAAAGTAAATGCATTTTTAATAAAACTTAGAATGAACTTTAATCAAATATACTTTTTTTACACTTTTTTTCTAAAGCAAGCTAAAAGTAACGGCTGATAACTGACAGAAGAAAGAAGGCAATTACAGAGTCACAAGCTGTGAAAAAATTTGCCAACGCCGACTATATGAAAAATCCGCAATTACTTTTTGGGCAACCCAATATATATACTTTGTAGGGTCGGAAGTTGATATTTCGATGTGTTGCAAACGGAATGACTAAATGAATATACCCCCTGTCCTACAGTGGTGGGTATAAAAAAGATGGCGACAACCCTAAATGTTGAGTAGCAGGCTCAAAACAATTATTTCTATTGCTTTTAAAAGTTCAGGATTTGACGTGATACACAACCGTCCCTATAAAGAATATTTTGAGCGGTATGGGGATTTAATCTTTTATTGCTACATTCGTACACATGTACCGTCAATTTAACTGCCGAAATGTATGGAATTGGGAATATGGGACACTGTCACCAAAATATAGCGTCCTTCTCTGGTCGATAATATATTAGGTCTTCCTGATCTAGGCTTTACTGTTTATTTAATTAGTTTGACTCCCTGTACACATGGATGTGGTTTTCCGACAATTTTTTATCAACTTCAAGTGAGGATATATATTTTACAAATGTATATTATATTAATTAATTTTCGCATACAAAGAAAATCTGCTCCTTTACAAAAGTCTCGCAAAATAATGAAAAGGTATAGAGATTTGGGTTGTATACGTAAACTTTGTTGATTTGACTTTCTAGTTTTTCTCTTTAGTAGATAGAAGGGCTCAAATAAGAGTGATATCTGAACTTTA
Organism: Stomoxys calcitrans; assembly: GCF_963082655.1. Classification (NCBI taxonomy): domain Eukaryota; kingdom Metazoa; phylum Arthropoda; class Insecta; order Diptera; family Muscidae; genus Stomoxys; species Stomoxys calcitrans. The sequence goes on along the minus strand of NC_081552.1, from coordinate 113,835,181 downwards.
GTATTGGCTTGATGAATATGTGATTCACCACAGTAGAATGAGTCATATTTAGAAATTTCATATTTAATACCAAGATAGCTAAGGCATCTCTCCCTCAAAACTTCTCGAGCGTATATGTACCCCTAAAACCACACCACCATAGATTCAGCTAAGAATTCACAATAACTCAGAAAGTTTATTATTTAAAAAAAAAAAAAAAACAACAATAAAGTATTGAAAGTTTTAAAGATTTCAGCCTCGATTTTTTTTTTTGATGGGAAATAAAAAAATTTTTAGTTTTTCTAAAAAATAAAATGAAAAATTCTTAATATAAATATTGTTTGGGAAAACAATATCTATCTTTGAAATCAGATTGGTTGCTTGTTGATAGACGAAAATCACACAGAACAGTATAAAAATCGAATGCAACGAGTTAGGCTGGGTTAGGTTGAAAAGGGGGTGCAGATATTAATCTGTCCCATGTCACTATAGACATACACCTAAGCCAGTAATCGTCTTGCTGTGCGCTCTAAAAACTAAAAAGTAACATCTAAAAAGAAAATTTTTGTTAGGAATTCCGTGCTAAATACAAAATCCTAAATGGTTATTCATGCCACTTGCCTATGTTGGTTCATGTCTGGCATTGCATCCCTACCTAAATGCCGGAATCTATAGAGGCGAACGCCGGGTAATGACAACGTCTCCCCACTTGCTATCACTTGCCGCACCGATTTTACATAAGTGAGCTCGTAGTCCTATGTGGCCCGTTATGACACCAACAGCTATACTGACCTCTTCTTACTTCCTTTAAGTAATAGCCTCGTCTTCTCACGATCTGAATCCCCCCATAGGAGTTTCGACATTCTACCGACTGTTTCGCTGTTCCACAATGTTGCATGCGCATTCGTTGCCCACTCCCTTAACTCTAACTGCGTCGACCCGAAAGGCTTCGGGTTAACCTAGTTTATTGACGGCAGTTTTCTGGCCTTCACCGCCAAATCGTCTGCCCTTTCATTTCCCCTTACTCCGTTATGAGCCGGCAACCAAACGCGGATGCGGATTTTGCCATCCTCAGAGAAGGCGTTAATCTCCTTCTTATACTGCAAGACTTATCGTAACCTTACCGTTCTGGTGTTATTGCCCTTATGGCAATTTTACTGTCGGTAAAGATGTTCACACTCGACGTCCTCGCGTTAGTATCACACCACTTCACGCATTCCGTGATCGCCCGGATCTCCTCCTGCAGGACCGTATTATGGTCAGGCAGTCTAAAACAAACCTGAGTCCCTGGGTTCTCAATGTAGACCCCCAGGCCCACTCTGTCCTCGAGCTTTGATCCATCCGTGTAACATGATCTTACAGATGGCAATACTCGGGTTCCGTCAATCCAAGACTGTGCCGATGGCAGCAGTGCCTCGCACTCGGCTTTAAGGTTCATCTCAGTTATCCGATTGGAAACCTCTTCCCTTCCTTCCAGGTTTCCTATCGTCGCCTCGATTATACCGCGATGGTATGAGCTGCTCCCATCCTCAATCCATTCTCCCATCGCCTTAAGTCTCATAGCCGCAGTGGCTGCCTCACACTAAATCCGTATGTCAATGGGTCGGATATCTAGAATAGTCTCCAGTGCTCTAGTTGACGTGGTCTTTATCGCTCCACCTAAGCCAAGACAACATGTTCTCTGAATCTGTTGTATGGTCCTTATGGTGCACTCTTTTTCCATAGTAGTCCACCAAACTACTGAGGCGTAGGTAAGTATTGGTGTAATCACGCTCCTGTAGAGCCATTGGACTATCCTCGGATTCAGGCCTCATTTCAAGCCAACGGCCCGTCTACATAGTGGCCAACATCTGTGAGCCTTCTCAGTACGCTCCTGAATGTGACACTTCCAATTCAGTTTCCTGTCCAAGATCACACCTAAGTATTTGACCTTGTCAAATACCGAAATCGTCTTATTGAGAAACTGTGGTGCGTTAAATTGGCTCACCTTCGTCTTCCTCGTGAACAGGCATATTTCAGTCTTCTCTGGGTTAAAATTGAGACCTCTGATTGGATCAGTGTGTCGATCCTCACATTGTTAAAAGCCTTTTCGATATCCATGTATACCGCCCGGCTGTACGTTTTGGCATCGAATTATTCTTTTATTTTATTTACAACCTCGTGCAGGGCAGGCTCCACCGACCTTCCCTTCACCGAGCGGGCATGTTGTTTGTATTTGAGTAGTTCGCTGGATGTCATACTCCTTATCATTGTGTCCACAATACGTTCCATAGTTTTGAGTAGAAAGCACGTAAGCTATCGCATAACTTGCGTTGCCTGGCTTGGGTATTAACACACCCTTGCTTCCTGCCAGGCTTTCGGAGTATATGCAATTCCTAGGCACGCTGTGAAAATATTGGTCAGGTGAGGCGCCAGATAGTCTACCTCTTTCTGTAGTAACGCCGGAAATAGTCCATCAGGTCCGGGTGACTTAAATGGTTTGAATCTCCTCAAGGATTCCGTCACCATAAATTCCGTAATTATAAACCATCGATCAACGTCATTGTTCCAAGATTCCGGTGTCTCCGTGAGTGCAGTTGTATCCTGTGGAAATGGGGTTTCATCAATAGCTTAAAAATGTCCTCCGTTGTCTCTGCTCTCACTCCCATATCGTCCACTAAAGTTTCAGTTTGGTCATGGGTTTTTGAAAGAAACTTTTTTATCTTGGCGGCGTCATTGACTCTATCGACCTGTTCGCAGAAAAGCTTCCAGGAGGCACGTTTCGCCGCTCTGGATATCTTATTGTATTCCTAGAGCCGTGTGTAATACACATCCCAATAAACTTCCGATTTTTTACGACGTGCTCTGCTAAAAAGTCTGCGGACCTCTTTCCCAATATTGCGAATCTCCCCGGTCATCCAGAGTTTTTCTTGGGCTGATTTCCTTTCCCGAAAAGGACAACTATCATCGAAAGAACCCACCAGTGCAGTCGTAATCCTGTTGACATTTTCGTCAATGACTTCTATGCTTGGACAATCTGAATTGTCTTGCCCAAGTTTTCTCCTGAGTAGCCTTCCGAATTTTGTGCAGTTGATTTTCAACTTATCCCGGAAGCTTATCGGAAGCTGTTCCATGGAGACCGTCCAATCCTGATCTTTATCGATTAGATTTTCCGAACATATCGTCACATCTAATACCTCCACTCTACTCTTATTAACAAACGTAGCGGTCTTACCAATATTAAGTGTTATTAGGTCGTTAGTATTCAAGAACACCAATCTTGGCATTTGGCGTTTTATCTATCGTCTTGAGCGCCATTTTCCAAGTCAATATACATCTATATGGAAAATAAACTATTAAAATAAAATAATACTACTAATATATATGTGTTATAAATATTGTATATACCACGTTTGCGTTCCTCCATTTCCTCCAATTTGTTGCGTTTCGAATTTGTCACTATTTTTAGAGTAACGTTTTTATACCCTCCACCGTAGTATGGGGGTATACTAATTTCGTCATTCTGTTTGTAACTCCTCGAAATATTCGTAAATTATATATATTCTTGATCGTCATGACATTTTAAGTCGATCGAACTATGTCCATCTGTCTGTCGAAAGAACGCTAACTTTCGAAAGAGTAAAGCTAGCCGCTTGACACAAATACTTCTTATTCGTGTAGGTAAATGGGCCTTAAGCTTCATGTTTTGATATAGCTGCCATATAAACCGATCTTCGATCTTCACTTCTTGAACCACTAGAGGGCGCAATACCTATCCGCTTTGGTTGAAAATTTGCACGACGAGTTTTGTTATGACTTGCAACGACTGTGCCAAATATGTTTTAATCTGGTTCATAACCTGATATAGCTTCCATATTAACCGATCTGGGATCTTGACTACTCAAACCTCTAAAGGTGGCAATTACTATCCGATTTGGCTAAAATCTTGCACAAGATGTTTTGTTGTAGCTTCTATAAACTGTGCCAAGTATGGTTGAAATCGGTCCATAACCTGATATAGAAGCCGATTTGCTGTTTTGACTTCTTGAGCCTCTAGAGGTCGTAATTATTGTCCGATTTGGCTGAAATTTGGCATGCGGTGTTTCGTTGTAGCTTCCAACAATAAGTGATAAGTATGGTTCAAATCGGTGCAATCGGTGTCATATAAACCGATCTTGAATCTTAACTTCTAGAGCCACTAGAGGGCGCAATTCTTATTCGATTTGGCTGAAATTTTGGATGATGTGTTTTGTTATGACTTTCAACAACTGTGCTGAATATGTTTTAAATTGGTTTGGATATAGCTGCCATATAAGGCGATCTGGGATCATCGGCTTATGTCATGACCTTCAACATACGTGTCAATTATGATCTGAATCGGTATATACCCTGACACAGCTCCCATATAAACCGATCTCCTTATTTTAATTCTTGAACCCCTAAAGGGCTCAATTCTTACTCGATTTGGCCGAAAATTTACACACTGACTTCGACTATGATCTGCAACAATCAGTTCAATTATGGTCCGAATCGGACGATAACTTAATATTATAACTCCAATATCATCGTAGTTTTTATATAAAAATGTTGTTAAAAAAACTACGTTTTTTATTTTTATACCCTCCACCATAAGATGGGGGGTATACTAACTTCGTCATTCTGATTGTAACTACTCGAAATATTCGTCTGAGACCCCATAAAGTATATATATTCTTGATCGTCGTGAAATTTTATGTCGATCTAGCCATGTCCGTCCGTCTGTCCGTCCGTCTGTCCGTCCGTCCGTCCGTCTGTCCGTCCGTCCGTCTGTCTGTCGAAAGCACGCTAACTTCCGAAGGAGTAAAGCTAGCCGTTTGAAATTTTGCACAAATTCTTCTTATTAGTGTAGATCAGTTGGTATTGTAAATGGGCCATATCGGTTCATGTTTTGATATAGCTGCCATATAAACCGACCTTGGGTCTTGACTTCTTGAGCCTCTAGAGTGCGCAATTCTTATCCGATTGGGATGAAATTTTGCACGACGTGTTTTGTTATGATATCCAACAACTGTGCAAAGTATGGTTCAAATCGGTTTATAACCTGATATAGCTGCCATATAAACCGATCTTGGGTCTTGTCTTCTTGAGCCTCTAGAGTGCGCAATTCTTATTCGATTGGAATGAAATTTTGCACGACGTGTTTTGTTATTATATCCAACAACTGTGCCAAGTATGGTTTAAATCGGTCAATAACCTGATATAGCTGCCATATAAACCGATCTGGGGTCTTGACTTCTTGAGCCTCTAGAGTGCGCAATTCTTATCCGATTGGAATGAAATTTTGCACGACGTGTTTTGTTACGATATTAAACTACTGTGCCAAGTATGGTTCAAATCGATCCATAACCTTATATAGCTGCCATATAAACCGATCTTGGGTCTTGACTTCTTGAGCCTCTAGAGGGCGCAATTCTTACCCAATTTGAATGAATTATACGCACGTAGTATTTTGTTATGATATCCAACAACTGTGCCAAATATGGTTCAAATCGGTTCATAACCTGATATAGCTGTTATATAAACAGATCTGGGGACTTGACTTCTTGAGCTTCTAGAGGGCTCAATTCCTATCCGATTTGGCTGAAATTTCGCAAGGCGTTTTTTATTGTTACTTTCAAAAACTATGTCAAATAAAGTACAAGTCGGTTCATAACCTGATATAGCTGCCATATAAACCGATCTGGGATCTTGACTTCTTGAGCCTCTAGAGGTCGCAATTATTATCCGACGGATTCTCTCATGACCATTAACATACGTGTTTATTATGGTCTAAATCGGTCTATAGGCCGATACAGCTCCCATATAAATCGATCTCTCTATTTTACTTCTTGAGCCTACAAAGGGCGCAATTCTTATTCGAATTGGCTGACATTTTACACATGTCTCTAACATATAATTTAATTGTGGTCCAAATTGGACCATATCTTGATATCGCTCTAATAGCAGAGCAAATCTTTTCTTATATCCTTTTTTGCCTAAGAAGAGATGCCGGGAAAAGAACTTTACAAATGCGATCCATGGTGGAGGGTATATAAGATTCGGCCCGGCCGAACTTAGCACGCAAGTGCTAAGCAAGTGATGAGCAGAACACACATCATACTATTTGTAATTAAAGACTGGATTTTCGTAATCCATATGCTATGTCGTTGAGACGTTGTCGAATGTACAAATGCATATGAATTGTAAATGGAAATCTCAACAAAAATTCTCTTTTTGCTTTGTATAATAAATGTATTTGGTACATTAACACGCTGTGATAATTTAATTCAAACTGTCACATGTACAAGAAGAGATATTTAATATGCGCTTATTTTCAGCGCACTTTTATTAAGTCCGGCATGTTTTCATCTATCAAGTGAATGATGTGAATAACTAACCCCGCATCTTTATTCAAGTGTCCAGTTAAAATTTCACCATACAATGAGTTTGATAAGAGCAACAAAAAATGTTTTACTAGGTTAGGTTAGGTTGAAAAGAGGGTGCAGATATTATTTCGCCCCACGTCTCATCATCTTCCCGCATGCCCTACACAAGCTATCACTTGCCGCACCGATTTTACATAAGTAAGCTCGTAGTCCTATGTGTCCCGTTATTATACCAATAGCTACACTGAACTCCTTCTTGCTTCCTTTCAGTAATAGCCTCGTCTTCTTACGATCTGGATCCCCCCATAGGATTTTCTCTGTCCTACCGACCGTTTCCCTGTCCACAATGTTGCATGCGCATTCGTCGCCCACTCCCTTAACTCGGACTGCGTCGACCCGAAAGGCTTCGGGTTAACCAAGCTTATTGACGGCAGTCCTCTGGCCTTCACCGCCAAATCGTCTGCCCTTTCATTTCCCCTTACTCCATTATGGCCGGGCACCCAAATGATGCGAATTTTGCCATCCTCAGAGAAGGCGTTAATCTCCTTCTTACACTGCAAGACTGTTCGTGACCTTACCGTCCTGGTTGTTATTGCCCTTATGGTCATTTTACTGTCGGTAAAGATGTTCACACTCTACGTTAGCAATTCAATTCATGCATTCCGAGATCGCCCGGATCTCCGCCTGCAGGACCGTGAGGCAGTTTAAAACAGATGTCAGTACCTGGGTTTTCAATGTAAACCCTTATGCAACTTAACGATGTTCGTTATAAGTTACAGGATCGCGGTACTGAATAGACGTCATTTGCTGTTTTAAATTAGTACTGGATAGATAAGCCGCGAAGGACAAAAATAAAACGCAAAAAAATGTACAAAAAAAAATGTACAGTGCAAGTCTGTTTGCTATGAAGTGGTAACGCCATCTGCAAACCTTTTATAACACTACGAGGAAAAAAGTACAAATATTTGTCAAATTTACAACTAAAGTATACAAAACATTTGTGGGCGTAGCAGTCAAATAAAATTAATTAAGATTTGTGCACCCAATGGTATAAATAATTGGGTTATATTTTATTTGACCATTCACAATAGAGATATTTTTGCACACTTATTTGTGAAATATATATATATTGGATTGCCCAAAAAGTAATTGCGGATTTTTTAAAAGAAAGTAAATGCATTTTTAATAAAACTTAGAATGAACTTTCATCAAATATACTTTTTTACACGTTTTTTTCTAAAGCTAGCTAAAAGTAACAGCTGATAACTGACAGAAGAAAGAATGCAATTACAGAGTCACAAGCTGTGAAAAAATTTGCCAACGCCGACTACATGAAAAATCCGCAATTTCTTTTTGGGCAACCCAATACATAATGGCAGTCCTGACAACATATGTTCTACATAAGCATGGATTGGTAATTTACAATCAATTTTCGTACAAATTGCGCTGCACTATCTTGTATATTAAAGTCAATTTGTGTTTGTTTATAGGTTTGTTTGTTGGTTTGATTGTTTGTGTGTTCCTTATAGATTCAGTAACGGCTGAACCGATTTTCTTGAAATTTTCACTGATGGTGGGTAATGATCCCGTGGTGAAAATAGGGTACTACATTTTTTGATATCTGAAGGGGGAGCGGACCCTCCCCCTTACCCTAATTTTCAGAAACGCCAGATCTCGAAGATTGGTATCCAAATTTCGGTTGGGGTACCTAGGGGAGCGACCAAACCCAAAACCTACCAAACGTATGAATACACCACTCACGACAATATGGGACTCAAATGAAAGGTATTTAAGATTAGAAAAAGTATCTGATATCCAATTGTCGCACCAAGTGTTTGGGGACCACCCCAACCCCCAAAACACCCCTAAAACGTACATATTTACCGACCATAGCAATATGGGACTCAAATGAAAGGTATTTGCGAGTAAAATACGAATCTGATATCTAATTTTGGGACAAAGTTTCTGGAGGTCTACCCCTTCCCCAAACAGGACTTATATACTGACCATGGCAATATGGGGCTTAAATAAAAGGTATTTGAGTGTAGAATACGAATCTGATATCCAGATGTGGGACCAAGTGTTTAAGGGGCCGCCCATCCCCGAGAACATCCCCCAAAGAGGACAAATTTACGACCGTAGTAATATGGGCCTCAAATGAATGGTCTTTGGATGTAAAGTGTTTTGGGGAGTGGGTTGGTCCCAGAAATCGGGCATATTTACTGAACATGGCAATGTGGGGCTTAAATGAAAAGAATTGGTAGAGCAAGAATTGATACCAACTTTTGTGACCAATTTTCTGGGGGTCTATCCCTTTCCCAAAATACCCCACAAACAGCAATGTTATACTGACCATCACAAAATGGGGCTCAAATAAAGGTATTTGGGAGTAGAATATGAATTTGATATCCAAATGTAGGACCATGTATTTAAGGCATCACCCCTTCCCCTAAACATCCCCCAAAGGTTAAACATTTTCGACCATGCCAATATGTGGCACAAATGAAAGGTATTTGAGATCAGAAAACGAAACGGGGGATGCCTCATCCAATAAACTCCCCCTCAAAACCAATGGAATTATGGGGTTTAAGTAAATGGTATTTGAGAAAACAGCAGGATGCTGATATTTTTTCAGGGCCAAGTGTCTGGGGGGCCACCTCACCCCTGAAAACACCCCTAAATCAGACATCATGAGTATACCGGGCTGAAATGAAGTATTTTAAGAATGGAGTACACCTTACATCCAAACTTAAAATCGTAGACCAATAAAGATCATATGGGATTCAGAATATTGTTTAACTGTTTTGTTCCATGTATATTAGAAGAAGGCGCAGCGGTCCAGCTAGTATAGTACTAAAATAAAGCACAGATTTTTTTGCACTGCAATATATAATACTAAAATAAAATAGAGCTTCTGGCATTTAAAAATGTCAATTATTTATTTATCCTGCGTTCCGACTATGAACCATTGCAAGTATACAAGGTTTACTTGTTCTCTCTTGTGAATAATTATCGTTTTTCTTTTATCTTTCATTCATTCATTTAATTATTTAGCTGAACCCAGATCTTTCGGCTGCGCTTTTTAAAACAATCATCTCAGATTCGGACTTAATTTCAACAACTTTCAATCAAATTCCGTGGTATTGGCGTGACAGTTTATATGTTGGCTTGGTTATTTTGGGCTTGAACCGCCCATCTCGTATCATGATTCAACTTTAAATGTCGCATTTGTCCTCTATAACACTTTTCAATTGAATCATTTAGAATAGCCGAATTTGACATAAAAATCCCCTATTATCACACCCTTTTCCGCTTTGGGCTAAAATTGTGTATCAGACTCATACTCCGCTCTCAAATACACGCACTCAGAGAAATTTGGAAGTAAAAACAGCAACAAAGCTTGCTGTATCAAAAAAATCTACTGAAAATGGGGCAGCAGTAATTTTTTGCCATAACAGCAAAAGTTTTCTACTGTTTTCGAGTAGTGAAAGGCATTCAAAAAAAAAGAAAAAAACAAAACGTTTGCAATATCATTGTGTCAGACTGTTATAGGGGAAGTAATTTTATTTTAGTAAACTTCTTCTCTGGCAAAGGATGGCTCGTTTACGCAAAAACTTCTTTTAAGCCAAGAATGCTTCGTTAAAAGCAAACGACGATTTGTTATACGGAAAGATGATTCTTTTGGTTTGTTTATATCTTGTGTCGTTTCTATTTGGCAGAGAGTATAACTAAACAAGTAAGAAGGCGTTAAGTTCGGCCGGGCCGAACTTTGGATACCCACCACCTCGGGTATATATGTAAACCACCTTCCATCAAAATCCAGTGAAAATTCCGTGCCTTATGTCCCATAGCAGTTATATCGCAATATGTTCCGATTTGGATCAAATACTAATAAGTACAAGTCATTGTTCCATTGTATATAACAAAATATTGGTCTTTTTAGTAGTTATATCTAAAAATAAACCGATCTGAACTATATACGACACGGATGTCGAAAAGCATAATATAAGTCAGTATGTCAAATTTCAGTGCAATCGGATTAAGAATGCGCCTTTTATGCACCAAGACTTGAAATCGAGAGATCGGTCTATATGGCAGCTATATGCAAATCTTGATCGATCTAGACCAAATTGCAGAAATATGTGGAGGGGCTTAACTTAACTCTTTGTTTCGAATTTCGGCAACATCGGACAATAAATGCGCTTTTCATGGCCCCAAAACCTAAAACCGAGAGATCGGTCTATATGGCAGCCATATTCAAATCTGGACCGATCTAAGCCAAATTGATGGAGAATGTTGAAGGGCCTAACACAACTCACTGCCCCAAATTTCCTCAAAATCGGATAATAAATGTGGCTTTTATAGGGGTAAGACCCTAAATTGAAGGATCGGTCTATATGGCAGCTATATCCAAATCTGAACCGATCTGAGCCATATTTATGGAGAATGTCGAAGGGTCTAAGACAACTCACTGTCCCAAATTTCATAAAAATCGGATAATAAATGTAGTTTTTATGGGCCTATCACCCCAAATCGGAGGATCGGTCTATATGGCAGCTATATCCAAATCTGAACCGATCTGGGCCAGATTGACGAAGGACGTTGGAAGGTCTAACATAACTCACTGTCCCAAATTTCAGCAAAATCGGATAATAAAAGTGGCTTTTATGGCCTTAGACCCTAAATTGGAGATAAATTGGGGGATCGGTCTATATGGCAGCTATATCCAAATCTGAACCGATCTGAGCCATATTATCGGAAGCTGTCGAAGGGCCTAAGAAAACTCACTGTTCCAAATTTCAGTAAAATCGGATAATGAATGTGGCTTTTATGGGCCTAAGACCCTAAATTGGAGGATTGGTCTATATGTCAGCTATATCCAAATCTGAACCGATCTGAGCCATATTAACAGAAGATGTCGAAGGGCCTAAGACAACTCACTGTCTCAAATTTCAGCAAAATCTGATAATAAATGTGGCTTTTATGGGCCTGAGACCCTAAATTGAAGGATCGGTCTATATGGCAGCTATATCTAAATCTGGACCGATCTAAGCCGTATTAACGGAGGATGTCGAAGGGTCTAACTCACTGTCCCAAATTTCAGCAAAATCGGATTATAAATGTGGCTTTTATTGGCCTAAGACCCTAAATCGGCGGATCGGTCTATATGGCGGCCATATCAAGATATAGTCCGATATAGCCCATCTTCGAACTTAATCTGCTTATGGACAAAAAAAGAATACCCCCATCCGTCGGTGGTGGGTATAAAAAGCACGTAGTATGTTTGTATTTATACCCACCACCATAGGATGGGGGTATACTTACCTAGTCATTTCATTTGTAACACATCGAGATATTCATCTAAGACCCTATAATGTATATATATTCGTGATCGTCTCAACACTCTGAGTCGATCTAGCCATGTCCGTCCGTCTGTCGAAATCACAATAGCGGTGGAACGCCTAAAGCTAGCCGCTAGAAATTTGGCACAGGAACTTAACACTGATGCATATCATTGGTATTTGCAAATGGGCCATATCGGTTCAGATTTAGATATAGCTCCCAAATAAACCGATCTCCCGATTTGACTTCTTAAGCTCCTGGAAGCCGCAGTTTTTGTCTGATTTTGCTGAAATTTTGCGTCATGTGTCCTGTTATGACTTCTAACAAATATGTTGGGTACGGGTCAACAATCTGATATGGCTCCTATATAAACCGATCTCTCGATTTTATTTCTTGACTCCCTACAAGCCGGAACTTTTGTCCGAATTGGGTGAAATTTTGCATGTAGTATTCTGTTATGACTCCGAATAACTGTACGGTCGAAATCAGTCTATAACCTGATACAGCTCCCATATAAACCGATCTCCCGATTTAACTTCTTGAGACTTACAAGTCGTAGTTTTTGTCCGATTTGGCTTCCATTTTGCATGTATTGTTCTGTTATGACTTCTAACCATTGTGCCAAATCGGTTTATTACCTGATATAGCTCCCATATAAACCTATATCCCGATTTGACTTTTTAAGTCCTTGCAGTTTCCTAGTGGAACAAATGTTCTGTCATAGCCAATTAAAAAAAATATATATTCCTGTTAATTTTAAAACAGATTATGCATATCCTAAAGCATATCAAATTCAAATTAATTTTGTAACATGTTAACCACTTTACACCGGCGGTTAAATCCGGATTTATGGCTCACGTCAGCTAATTTTAAAAAGGAAAACGCTTAAAAATTGTACATGGTTATAAAACAAACTTAAAATTTTACCAATTATAAGCATATTTCACCTGGTTTTTATTTCGATGTTATGATACATAATTAAGTTTGAAGCCTTCCATCCATATTCGAAAAACTCCGCTATGGCTTTGTATTGTGACCTGCTGTAATCTTTATGCTAGAGGGTTGCCTTTTGCATATCGGGATTAGAGAACGAAAACAAATATTAATCATCGAAAATCGCTTTATTGTCATTCAAAAATAATCCCCATTAAGATCCACACAATTTTGCATTCGTATGAACCAATTGTAGAAACACTTTGGCACTCTGATTGAGGTATCTCCAAAACATGCATTCTGACCGCATAACCGCTTCTTCAGGTGTCGAAAAACGTTGACCTCTCATTTTATTTTTTACGTACAGGAATAAAAAGAAGTCATTCGGTGCCAAGTTAGGACTATAGGGCGGATGAGTCATCAAATCAATGTTTTGTAGTTGTTTAAGCCGATATGTGAGAGCTCGCATTGTCGTGGTGAAGAGTGATCCATCTTCGGCGGTTGGCTTTCCTGATTTCTTGGAAAATAACTGGCAAACAAAAGGTTGTCTACCACTCAGAATTGACTGTTATGCATTGTTCGAGTGCTACGATTGCGACATGTGCAGTTTTTACAAAAAAAAAATACAGGCAATCATTTGATTGGAAGTGCTTCGTGCGCAAGCAACTTTTGTTGTATGTGGCTCATCTTGAAACACCCATACAGTCGACTGCTGTTGACTTTCGGGCTCATGTCACATGTCACAGACGTGTTTCGAAGCACCGCGATCATATTTTTGGAGCACTTCTTTCGACCAATCCACGCGAGCCATTTTTGAGCAATTGACAAATTGTGTGTGATCCAATGCGAAACAATATTATTGACTGTCAAATGTTCCTGCAATATTGAATGTATGCTGATCCCACTAATGCCTAAGGTTGTCTCAATCTCACGATAGGTCACATGACGATTTTGCAATGTCAGTGGGGCACAGCACCAATGGTTTTTGGAACCACAACTGATTTTGGACGACCTTCACAAAATTCGTCTTGGAGTGAATTACGATATCGATTGAATTCACCACACTGGTTCTTGATGGAGCTTCTTTGCCAGAAACACGTCGAAAGTTGTAAAAATAATCGCAAGAAAATGATCACGATTTAATTCCATTTTTGGGGCGAGATGAATCTTTTTTACTGTAAACAACACAAATAGCGCTCGTATGTCAAAACGTTCTGAGTACGGATAATCTCAAAAATGTGAAGCTTCACGATATAGCTGTCAGTTGGCAAATTGCAACACAAGGATTGTCCAATCCCGAAATATAAAAAGTTTGCTGAAAATAACAAACACTGTCTGCTGTATATTAGTAGTTAATTTTGCTGATATTGTAGCAATAGTTCTACTATTACAGCAGTAGTACTGCAATTTCGGAGCAGCAGTAAGCCTGATGCTTAATTATGAAGGGGATGTTTATGTATCTCAGCGGATGTTTATAATCACCTACATTCATTTATAATCACCTACTTTCCAAAAATGTTTTTCTTTAAATTTAGATACAAAAGGCCATGTCTGTCATGTACACATAAGTAGGACAATAACAAACAAGTAAAAGCGTGCTAAGTTCGGCCTTATATACCCTCCACCATGGATCGCATTTGTCGAGTTCTTTTCCCGGCATCTCTTCTTAGGCAAAACAGGATATAAGAAAAGATTTGCTCTGCTATTAGAGCGATTTCAAGATATGGTCCGGTTTGGACCACAATTAAATTATATGTTGGAGATCTGTGTAAAATGTCAGCCAATTCGAATAAGAATTGCGCACTTTGTGAGCTCAAGAAGTAAAATAGAGAGATCGATTTATATGGGAGCTGTATCGGGCTATATACCGATTCAGACCATAATAAACACGTATGTTAATGGTCATGAGAGAATAGGTCGTACAAAATTTCAGGCAAATCGGATAATAATTGCGACCTCTAGAGGCTCAAGAAGTCAAGATCCCAGATCGGTTTATATGGCAGCTATATCAGGTTATGAACCTACTTGATCCATATTTGGCACAGTTGTTGGATATCATAACAAAATACTACGTGCCAAAATTCATTCAAATTGGATAAGAATTGCGCCCTCTAGAGGCTCAAGAAGTCAAGACCCAAGATCGGTTTACATGACAGCTATATAAGGTTATGGACCGATTTGAACCATACTTGGCACAGTTGTTGGATATCGTAACAAAACACGTCGTGCGAAATTCTATTCCATTCGGATAAGAATTGCGCCCTCTAGAGGCTCAAGAAGTCAAGACCCAAGATCGATTTTTATGGATAAAAATTGGATAAGAATAGCGCACTCTAGAGGCTCAAGAAGTCAAGACACAAGATCGATTTATATGGCAGCTATATCAGGTTATTGACCGATTTAAACCATACTTGGCACAGGTGTTGGATATCATAACAAAATACTACGTCCCAAAATTCATTCAAATTGGATAAGAATTGCGCCCTCTAGAAGCTCAAGAAGTCAAGACCCCAGATCGGTTTATATGACAGCTATATAAGTTTATGAACCGATTTGAACTATACTTGGCACAGTTGTTGGATATCGTAACAAAACACGTCGTGCAAAATTTTATTCCAATCGGATAAGAATTGCGCACTCTAGAGGCTCAAGAAGTCAAGACCCCGGATCGGTTTATATGGCAGCTATATCAGGTTATGAACCGACTTGAACCATACTTGGCACAGTTGTTGGATATAATAACAAAACACGTCGTGCTAAATTTCATTCCAATCGGATAAGAATTGCGCACTCTAGAGGCTCAAGAAGTCAAGACCCCAGATCGGTTTATATGACAGCTATATCAAAACATGGACCGATATGGCCCATTTACAATACCAACCGACCTACACTGATAAGAAGTATTTGTGCAAAATTTCAAGCGGCTAGCTTTACTCCTTCGGAAGTTAGCGTGCTTTCGACAGACAGACGGACGGACGGACAGACGGACGGACATGGCTAGATCGACATTAAATGTCGCGACGATCAAGAATATATATGCTTTATGGGGTCTCAGACGAATATTTCGAGTAGTTACAAACAGAATGACGAAATTAGTATACCCCCCATCTTTTGGTGGAGGGTATAAAAAGTTCACAACCATTGATTAGACCAGAAATTAGAAATGTAATTTGTAATTTATTTATTTACACCCGCACAACAAGAATATAAAATTCTTATAATTAAAGTGCGGGTAATATCTCCAACAATTGTACATAGTAAACACTTAAAACTAAGAATCTATAGCTATACAATACATCACAGATTTTGAATGAATAACTTACGGAAAAAACTAACAATTGTGGCTTTGTAGATTTGAATTTAAAAGAAAAAAAAACAAAAGTGAATTTATCAATTAAAGAGGAATTAGTAGACTTAGTTGATCCGAAAAAAAAGAAATTAAGGTAAGTATAGAAGAATAAATATATAAATGAGTCTTAACATTCATCAACTTAATGCAGTAAAATGTTTCCAAAGTCTGGTTTTAAATGTTGCCGAGTTACTTAGTAATTGCAGATCGTTAAGAAGAGAATTCCAGAGACGTACAGCGAATATGAACATATGCCATTCAGAAACAAGCCTCCGATACATTTTGGGAATGATTTTTTTACCTCTAGTAAAGGGTGATTTTTTTGAGGTTAGGATTTTCATGCATTAGTATTTGACAGATCACGTGGGATTTCAGACATGGTGTCAAAGAGAAAGATGCTCAGTATGCTTTGACATTTCATCATGAATAGACTTACTAACGAGCAACGCTTGCAAATCATTGAATTTTATTACCAAAATCAGTGTTCGGTTCGAAATGTGTTCAAATTTTGACAAATTTTGTTCAGCGATGAGGCTCATTTCTGGATGAATGGCTACGTAAATAAGCAAAATTGCCGCATTTGGAGTGAAGAGCAACCAGAAGCCGTTCAAGAACTGCCCATGCATCCCGAAAAATGCACTGTTTGGTGTGGTTTGTACGCTGGTGGAATCATTGGACCGTATTTTTTCAAAGATGCTGTTGGACGCAACGTTACGGTGAATGAACACATTTCGAACCGAACACTGATTTTGGTAATAAAATTCAATGATTTGCAAGCGTTGCCCGTTAGTAAGTCTATTCATGATGAAATGTCAAAGCATACTGAGCATCTTTCTCTTTGACACCATGTCTGAAATCCCACGTGATCTGTCAAATACTAATGCATGAAAATCCTAACCTCAAAAAAATCACCCTTTAGATCTGGCGAAATCAATAAATCCATACAGATATTGTGGTGCCTGCGTGTAGATCAGTTTATGCAGGAAAGTAAGCGATCTTAGGAACAACAATTGCTGTAAGGAGACGCCATACAGAGATAAACAGTATTCAGAGATGGAATCGCGCCGTCTCAAGCCAAATACATAACGAGTAACGCTATTAAAAAAGGTGTTTAGCTTACGTCTACTTACCGAGTCGCAATTAGCAAACAACTCACAGCCGTAGAGAATGCCAGGAACAAGATAAGTCTTTGCCAAGAGAGACCTAACCTGCAGCGGAGTAACCGACTGAGTGGCCCAGAGAGCACGCAATTTTGAATATCCCTGACCAACAACAGAGTCGATATGATTACTCCAAGTCAGAGTGCTGTTAATAACAACGCCCAAGTTCTTTGCATGAGGAACGATTTCCAATCTAGAGTCGTTAATAAATATACCGACATCACATGAAAAACGAGACAGCCTGTTTCTGATAACCACACACTTGGACTTTACAGGGTTGAGACACAGGCCATTGGCTTTCGCCCACGTGCTGACTCTTAACAGATCATGATTAAGCAGACGTATGTTTTCAGCAATCTCATCCCTCGGACTGCCGATATATATTTGTACATCGTCAGCGTACATATGTACCTCACAATAAGACAATTGACCCGCCAAGTCGTTACTGTACAATGAAAAGAGAAGAGGACCCAGAATTGATCCCTGAGGAACACCTTTTGAAACAAGCAGAGGTGCCGATAGAGAAGACTTATAACTGACGGACTGAGTGCGGTGTGACAGGTACGACAAAATAAGACGAACGGACGTAGAGGAAAAATTGTAAAGATGTCTCATCTTATCACATAACAAGGAATGATCCACAGTGTCAAATGCCTTAGAATGGTCAAGAAGAACAAGGAAATTTATCTTGTCATTCTCCAAATTGACCCTGATCCTCTCAGTGACCTCTGCCAAGGCAGTTACGCAGGTGTGGTAAGGTAGAAATTCGGACTGTCTCACATATAACAAAGAATTCTCGTTGACAAAAGACGACATTTGCAAATACAACAATTTCTCAAAGACCTTTGACAAGTAACAAAGAATCGCAATTGGTCTATATTCCTTGGAATTTTTAGGCAGTGGGATGACTTTGGCATGTTTCCACGCTAATGGAAAGTAACTTGTGGTCCAAATCCTATTGAAAACATAGGTTACATGAGGAATAATAAGGGGGAGCAAGAGTCTTACAAATCTAGGACCAATGCCATCAGATCCGACAGCGTTAGACTTTACAGTCGCGACGCACTCAAAGAAATGTCTTCGCCAACAGAATTTGAATTTCGATTAGTGTATAAGAGTGTGTTATCCACAGTGCACGCAGCTTTGCATATGTCTGACAAGCTACAGTATTTATATGATTTTACCAAGTTAAAGAATTGTTAAAATCACACCTAAATTCTTAGCACTAGACACAATATCAATTTTCTGTTGATTTATAGTGATATCCAGGTTTCACAAACTAAATCTTTTATTTTTTATACCCTCCACCATAAGATGGGGGGTATACTAATTTCGTCATTCTGTTTGTAACTACTCGAAATATTCGTCTGAGACCCCATAAAGTATATATATTCTTGATCGTCGTGACATTTTATGTCGATCTAGCCATGTCCGTCCGTCTGTCCGTCCGTCTGTCTGTCGAAAGCACGCTAACTTCCGAAATACTTCTTATTAGTGTAGGTCGGTTGGTATTGTAAATGGGCCATATCGGTCCATGTTTTGATATAGCTGCCATATAAACCGATCTTGGGTCTTGACTTCTTGAGCCTCTAGAGTGCGCAATTCTTATCCGATTGAAATGAAATTTTGCACGACGTGTTCTGTTATTATATCCAACAACTGTGCCAAGTATGGTTGAAATCGGTCCATAACCTGATATAGCTGCCATATAAACCGATCTTGGGTCTTGACTTTTTGACCCTCTAGAGGGCGCAATTCTTATCCGAATGGAATGGAATTTCGCACGACGTGTTTTGTTATGATACCCAACAACTGTGCCAAGTATGGTTTAAATCGGTCCATAACCTGATATAGCTGCCATATAAACCGATCTTGGGTCTTGACTTCTTGAGCCTCTAGAGGGCACAATTCTTATCCGATTTGAATGAATTTTTGCACGAAGTATTTCGTTATGATATCCAACAATTGTGCCAAGTATGGTTCAAACCGGTCCATAACCTGATATAGCTGTCATATAAACAGATCTGGGGATTTGACTTCTTGAGCTTTTAGAGGGCGCAATTCCTATCCGATTTGGCTGAAATTTTGCATGACGTATTTTATTATACCCTCCACCATAAGATGGGGGGTATACTAATTTCGTCATTCTGATTGTAACTACTCGAAATATTCGTCTGAGACTGCATAAAGTATATATATTCTTGATCGTCGTGACATTTTATGTCGATCTAGCCATGTCCGTCCGTCCGTCCGTCCGTCTGTTTGTCGAAAGCACGCTAACTTCCGAAGGAGTAAAGCTAGACGCTTGAAATTTTGCACAAATACTTCTTATTAGTGTAGGTCGGTTGGTATTGTAAATCGGACATATCGGTCCATGTTTTGATATAGCTGCCATATAAACCGATCTTGGGTCTTGACTTCTTGAGCCTCTAGAGTGCGCAATTCTTATCCGATCAGAATGAAATTTTGCAAGACGTGTTTTCTTATTATATCCAACAACTGTGCCAGGTATGGTTGATATCGGTACATAACCTGATATAGCTGCCATATAAACCGATCTTGGGTCTTGACTTCTTGAGCCTCTAGAGTGCGCAATTCTTATCCGATCAGAATAAAATTTTGCAAGACGTGTTTTCTTATTATATCCAACAACTGTGCCAAGTATGGTCCAAATCGGTACATAACCTGATATAGCTGCCATATAAACCGATCTTGGGTCTTGACTTCTTGAGCCTCTAGAGTGCGCAATTCTTATCCGATTGAAATGAAATTTTGCACGACGTGTTTTGTTATGATACCCAATAACTGTGCCAAGTATGGTTCAAATCGGTCCATAGCCTGATATAGCTGCCATATAAACCGATCGTGGGTCTTGACTTCTTGAGCCTGTAGAGGGCGCAATTCTTATCCGATTGGAATGGAATTTCGCACGACGTGTTTTGTTATGATACCCAACAACTGTGCCAAGTATGGTTTAAATCGGTTCATAACCTGATATAGCTGTCATATAAACCGATCTTGGGTCTTGACTTCTTGAGCCTCTAGAGGGCACAATCCTTATCCGATTTGAATGAGCTTTTGCACGAAGTATTTCGTCATGATATCCAACAACTGTGCCAAGTATGGTTGAAATCGGTCCATAACCTAATATAGCTGTCATATAAACAGATCTGGGGATTTGACTTCTTGAGCTTCTAGAGGCCGCAATTCCTATCCGATTTGGCTGAAATTTTGCATGACGTATTTTATTTTTACTTTCAACAACTGTGTCAAATCGGTTCATAACCTGATATAGCTGCCATATAAACCGATCTGGGATCTTGACTTCTTGACCCCTAGAGGCCGCAATTATTATCCGATATGCCTGATCGGTCTATAGCCCGATACAGATCCCATATAAATCGTTCTCTCTATTTTACTTCGTGAGCCCCAATGGGCGCAATTCTTATACGAACTGGCTGAAATTTTACACAGGTCTCCAACATATAATTTAATTGTTGTCCGAACCGGACCATATCTTGATATCGTTTTAATAGCAGAGCAACTCTTTTCTTATATCCTTTTTAGCCTAAGAAGAGATGCCGGGAAAAGAACTCGACAAATGCGATCCATGGTGGAGGGTATATAAGATTCGGCCCGGCCGAACTTAGCATGCTTTTACTTGTTTTAAATAACAATCACTTTTGATGCCTGGGGGTTTAGAAATAAACCATTTGCTGTAGCCCACTTATGGACACAGGACAGGACCTCGTTGAGTTTTTCAACGCATTCACTAATATTATTAACAGAGTCGCTAAGGAATAACTGAAAGTCATCAGCATACATAAGGATTTGGCTATGGACCAGCTGGGTAGGAAGATCGTTTGCGTAGAGCAAAAACGGAGCGGACCAATTATTGAACCTTATGGAACTACCTTGGCATTAGAATTGGCTCTGATATTGCCGATTGCTAAAATATGATTGAACCAATTTGATAGAAGTATCGCTGAAATTGAAAAATCGTCTGACCTTCATATATAAGTTATGATGATCAACCGAGTTGAAAGCCTTTGAATGATTTAGTAGGACGAGAAAACTAACATTGCCATCATCAATTTCAATTCTAATTGATTTCGCAACTTCAACCAATGCACTAACGCACCAGCTATGATGAGCACGAAACCCGGATTGTCTATCGGACAACAAAGATTCATGATAGTGATATTCGGACATTTGTTCATGCAAAATCTTCTCGAACACTTTCGAGAGGTAACATAATATAGAAATAGGACGGAAATCACTATTCAATTTAGGAATTGGGATTATCTTTGATCTTTCCTAAATAGTCGGATATACACTGGAGATGAGAATTGAATTAAAGAGATGAGCAAAATAAGATAGAAGGTAAGGAACTAATATTCTAATGAATCTTGGATCAATGTTATCAAGACCAATAGCATTTGAGGCCAACGTAGCGCAGAGGTTAGAATGTCCGCCTATGACGCTGAACGCCTGGGTTCGAATCCTGTCTAGACCATCAGAAAAAAAAATTTCAGTGGTGGTTTTCCCCTCCTAATGCTGGCAACATTTGTGAGGTACTGTGTCGCGTAAAACTTCTCTCTAAAGAGGTTTCGAAATGTGGCCCGCCGTTCGGACTCGTCTATAAAAAGGCGGCCCCTTATTATTGAGCTTAAACTTGAATCGGACTGCACTCATTGATATGTAAGAAGTTTGCCCCTACTCCTTAGTGGATTGTTCATGGACAAAATTTGCAGTTTGCATAGTATTTGACTTGACTGATCTAAGACAATGTAAAACTTCGTCGTGTGATACACAACTAAACTCAAAACTGCAACATTTGAGCTTTCCGGAAACCTATTAGTGGCTTGGTAAAAAGTCGAGGGTATATCTGAGATCAGAATAGTAACAAAAGTTTCATTTAATTTACTTATATCACCATGGTAATAAGAAAATGTCTTGGATTTTCCAATTCGATATCGTTTATAACCCTACACTTGCCTTTCGTGTCTAACGGCGAATAATATTTGGATGTAGGCTAGCCACCTGGAGTAGGCTAGGTCCCTGTTAGGAATAATATTCCAAATAGTGGAATTAAACCAAGGCTTAGTATCCGATTTCTTCTTCTTAGTCCGAATGGGGACAGTTACATCATAAATACGCCCAATGTTATCTTGAAGAAAACTAAATTTCTCTTCGACAGATATACGATCATATATCCCATTCCAATAGACTTTCTGAAGGCAGAATATATCCTCCACCATGGATCGCATTTGTAGAGTTCTTTTCCCTGTATCTCTCTTTAGGCAAACAAAGGACAAAAGAAAATAATTGCTATGCTGTTAGAGCTATATCAAGTTATGGCCATAATTGAATTTTATGCTGGAGACCACTGTAGAAGTCATTGTGTAAAATTTCAGCCAATTCGAATAAGAATTGTTCCCTTTAAGGGCTCAAGAAATTAAATAGTGAGATTGGTTTATATGGGTGCTGTATTAGGCTATTGACCGATTCAGACCATATTTGGTCATGGGAGAAGCCACTGTACAAAATTTCAGCCAAATCGGATAGGAATTGCACCTTCAAGAGGCTCAAGAAGTCAAGACCCCAGATCGGTTTATATGACAGCTATATTAGGTTATGAACCGATTCGAACCAACTTAGCACAGTTGTTGGAAGTCATAACAAAAGTGAAAAATTTCTGCCAAATCGGATAAGATTTCATGACGATCAAGAATATATATACTTGATGGTGTCTTAGATAACCATTTTAAGGAGTTACTAACAGAATGACGAAATCAGTATGCCCCCATCCTATGGTGGATGGTATGACAAGTTTGGCCGGGCCGAATCTTATATACCCTCCACCATGGATAGCATTTGTCACGTTGTTTTAATTACTTTTTCAAATATATATGAGCTATATGAAGTTATTGACTGATATGGACCGTATTTCTCTTGCCGTAAAAGTCATAGAAAAATAACACCTTGAAAATTTCAGGCAAATTGAATAATAATTGCGCACTTATGAGGCTCAGAAAGTCAAATTGGCGCTATATCAGGATGTGAACCGATTTAGACCATACATAGCACATTTGTTGGTGGTTATACTTAGGCAACATTTTCAAAATTTCAACCAAAGTGAATAACAATTGCGCCCTCTAGAAGCTCAAGAAGTCTTATCGGAAGATCATATAAACAAATGGCAGCTATATCAGGATATTGACTGATTTAATCCACACTTGACACAGTTGTTGGAAGTCATACCAATCGGGAAATCGAGAGATCGGTTTATATGGCAGCTATATCAGATTATGGACTGATATAGACTATACTTGGATGTCAAAACAAACCACTTATGGAAAATGTCAGCCAAATCGGATAAAAATTGCGCCCTCTAGACGCTCAAGAGGTCAAGACCCAAGATCGGTTTATATGTCAGCTCAGGAACGTAGCTAATATTTTATTTTGAACAAAAAGACATTTTGCCAAAATTTGTCTGTTACTGTGAAATTGGTAAAATACCTCAAACTTTTTTTTGGTGGTCGTCGCTACTGGTGGCAGGAATTGACCCATCGGCGGTGAGGTGTGGTAAAAGTCAGAACTGAATTTTGTAAGGCCAATCCAAATCTTTCAAGGCCTTCAAAATTGATTTGCCTTGGCGAATATCTCAGTTTTGTAGTGATAGTTTTTTTAGTATTCTGATGAAATTTTTCTTTTGCTCTCAATCATATTTGATCTCAAACTAATTTTTTGATTTCACCGGTTATTGTTTGTGTCGGTCAATTAGTTTAAAATTACATTTTTACATGAATTTTTACGCAAATAAATTAACAAATTAAGGAACAATAATTATTAAATATTTCAAGAAAATAAATTTTGACCAATTTTTAAAACGAGTCATCTACATTCTGCTTAAATGATGCCGCTTATTTCTCCTCCCATAGCGAAACAATTAAAAGTGGTCTTATCTCGTGATTAAGATGTCATTTCAAGATTGGCATTATTCTCAACACAACCAAAGAAACTTGCCCTCGCTTGCGTACGTGTTCCAGTTACATGATAGAAAGAGAAACTCAAACAAAGAGAACGTACAAACAAAATAAGGTAGTTTGCTGTGAATGTAAAACATAGAGCTGACATTTTAATACCGTCAAACTGGCCGGCTGTTTTCAGCTGATCGCGTGAGACCACCACCGAACTTTACTAAAAGCGATCAAAATCCTGATGTTGAAGGGAAAGATGTCCGGTAAAAATTGCATCCAACTATTGCCGTATATGGCTATATTTAGCATCATGTCTTTATAAGTCTAAAATTTTTATATCCACCACCGACGGATGGGAGTATATTCATTTTGTCATTCCGTTTGCAACACATCGAAATATCCATTTCCGACCCTATAAAGTATATATATTCTTGATCAGCGTAAAAATCTAAGACGATCCAGACATGTCCGTCCGTCTGTCCGTCTGTCTTTTGAAATCACGCTACAGTCTTCAAAAATAGAGATATTGAGCTGAAACTTTGCACAGAATCTTTTTTTGTCCATAAGCAGGTTAAGTTCGAAGATGGGCTATATCGGACTATATCTTGATATAGCTCCCATATAGACCGATCCACCGATTTAGGGTCTTTGGCCCATAAAAGCCACATTTAATACCCGATTTTGCTGAAATTTGGGACAGTGAGTTGTGTTAGGCCCTTCGACATCCTCCGTCAATTTGGCTCAGATAGGTTCAGATTTGGATATAGCTGCCATATAGACCGATCCTCCGATTTAGGGTCTCAGGCCCATAAGAGCCACATTTATTATCCGATGTTGCTGAAATTTGTGACAGTGAATTGTCTTAGGCCCTTCGACATGCTTTGTCAATTTGGCTCAGATCGGTCCAGATTTGGATATAGCTGTCATATAGACCGATCCTCCAATTTAGGGTCTTAGGCCAATAAAAGCCACATTTATTCTCTGATTTTGCTGAAATTTGGGACAGTGTGTTGTCTTAGGCCTTTCAACGTCCTCCGTCAATTTGGCTTAGATCGGTCGAGATTTGGATATAGCTGCCATATAGACCGATCCTCCGATTTAGGGTTTTAGGCCCATAAAAGCCACATTTGTTATCCTATTTAGCTGAAATTTGGGGCGGTGAGTTGTGTTAGCCCTTCAACATCCTTCGTCAATTTGGATTAGATCGGTCCAGATTTGGATATAGTTGCCATATAGACCGATCCTCCGATTAAGGGTCTTAGGCCAATAAAAGGTGCATTTATTGTCCGATGTCGCCGAAATTTGGGACTATGAGATAAGTTAAGCCCCTTGACATACTTCTGCATTATCGCACAGATCGGTCCAGATTTCGATATAGCTGCCATATAGACCGATCTCTCGGTTTTAGGTTTTGGGGCCATAAAAAGCGCAATTATTGTCCGGTGTTGGCAAAATTTGGGACAAAGAGTTAAGTAAAGCCCCTCCACATATTTCTGCAGTTTGGTCTAGATCGATCAAGATTTGCATTTAGCTGCCATATAGAGCAATCTCTCGATTTAAAGTCTTGGCCCAATAAAAGGCGCATTTTTAATCCGATTGCACTGAAATTTGACACACTGACTTATGTTATGCTTTTCGACATCCTTGTCGTATATAGTTCAGATCGGTTTATTTTTAGATATAACTATTGGGTTGCCCAAAAAGTAATTGCGGATTTTTCATATAGTCGGCGTTGACAAATTTTTTCACAGCTTGTGACTCTGTAATTGCATTATTTCTTCTGTCAGTTATCAGCTGTTACTTTTAGCTTGCTTTAGAAAAAAAGTGTAAAAAAAGTATATTTGATTAAAGTTCATTCTAAGTTTTATTAAAAATGCATTTACTTTCTTTTAAAAAATCCGCAATTACTTTTTGGGCAACCCAATACTAAAAGGACCAATATTTTATTATTTGCAATTGAACAATGACTTTTACTTATTAGTATTTGGTCCAAATCGGAACATATGTTGATATAGCTGCTATGGGGCATAAGGTGTCAATTTTGCACCGGATTTTGACAAAAGGTGGTTTACATAAATATATACCCGAGGTGGTGGGTATCCAAAGTTCGGCCCGGCCGAACTTAACGCCTTTTTACTTGTTCTAATTTATATGACATAAAACAAAAAAGGTGGTAAACTAATAATCAGTAATACGAACAGATTTCCACGTTGTTGCAGTTGTAAACTTTTTTCATTTTTTGCTCACAAATTTTTAATCCGCAGATGAAATAAATAAATAATTTTTGTCAAATGACCTAGCGACAAGCGTAAGTGTAAAATAAAACTTATTCTCATAGATAGAAGTTCGCCGACTAGTACTATTTTAACACATTTTCTTAATTACGGTGGTTATAACGATTTTTTCGTTGTAGTCTTGTAGAACATTGTAGAATGTTTTTTTTGTTTTGGGAAGAAAATCATTAATTCAGAAAGGAAATTTTAAAATTTTCTAAAAAATATTTCACTATATCCGGCTCTACGGTTAAAGCCTACACAACTAATACATTCTACTAGAATCAATGCTGATTGCTATTGATTGATAGATTTCGATCCTAATACATTATGAGCTCCGTATCAATTGCCTTAAATACTGTATGTGAATTATGAAATTCCAGAAAAAAAACGAAATGATTTCATTTGAAATAAGTATTTTAAAATGTAAATTACCCAGAGACTTGAAATAAAAAGTCAGTAACCCATTAAAAACGATAGATAGAAAAACACCCAAGAATGGAACTGTATTAGAATAATTCCACGTCGAGCTAGGAAAGAGATATCCTAATGAAATTGGGATTGGCGTAAAGTAGTTAAAAACAATTTATACCGTGATATAAGGTCATGTTTTAGGGGAAATGGGCTTGTCGGCAATTTTTTTCATTCAAAAATATCCAACAAAATTTTTTTCAAAATTATTAGGAGTGAGATTTCTGGAGTCCACTTCAGTGTCTTGTTGCATTTGATGGTTTCTATAATAAACAAGTAAAAGCGTGCTAAGTTCGGCCGGGCCGAATCTTATATACCCTCCACCATGGATCGCATTTGTCGAGTTCTTTTCCCGGCATCTCTTCTTAGGCAAAAAGGGATATAAGAAAAGAGTTGCTCTGCTATTAAAACGATATCAAGATATGGTCCGGTTCGGACCACAATTAAATTATATGTTGGAGACCTGTGTAAAATTTCAGCCAATTCGTATAAGAATTGCGCCTATTGGGGCTCACGAAATAAAATAGAGAGAACGATTTATATGGGATCTGTATCGGGCTAGAGACCGATTCAGACCACAATAAACACGTTTGTTGATGGTCATGAGAGGATCGGTCGTACAAAATTTCAGGCATATCGGATAATAATTGCGACCTCTAGGGGTCAAGAAGTCAAGATCCCAGATCGGTTTATATGGCAGCTATATCAGGTTATAAACCGATTTGAACCTTATTTGAAACAGTTGTTGAAAGTAAAAATAAAATACGTCATGCAAAATTTCAGCCAAATCGAATAGGAATTGCGCCCTCTAAAAGCTCAAGAAGTCAAATCCCCAGATCTGTTTATATGACAGCTATATCAGGTTATGGACCGATTTCAACCATACTTGGCACAGTTGTTGGATATCATAACGAAATACTTCGTGCAAAAATTCATTCAAATCGGATAAGAATTGTGCCCTCTAGAGGCTCAAGAAGTCAAGACCCAAGATCGGTTTATATGGCAGCTATATCACGTTATGGACCGATTTGAACCATACTTGGCACAGTTGTTGGATATTATAACAAAACACGTCGTGCAAAATTTCATTCCAATCGGATAAGAATTGCGCCCTCTACAGGCTCAAGAAGTCAAGACCCAAGATCGGTTTATATGGCAGCTATATCAGGTTATGGGCCGATTTGAACCATACTTGGCACAGTTGTTGGATATAATAACAAAACACGTCGTGCAAAATTTCATTCTAATCGGATAAGAATTGCGCACTCTAGAGGCTCAAGAAGTCAAGACCTAAGATCGGTTTATATGGCAGCTATATCAAAACATGGACCGATATGGCCCATTTACAATACCAACCGACCTACACTAATAAGAAGTATTTGTTCAAAATTTCAAGCGGCTAGCTTTACTCCTTCGGAAGTTAGCGTGCTTTCGACAGACAGACGGACGGACGGACGGACAGACGGACGGACATGGGTAGATCGACATAAAATTTTACGACGATCAAGAATATATTTACTTTATGGGGTCTCAGACGAATATTTCGAGTAGTTACAAACAGAATGACGAAATTAGTATACCCCCCATCTTATGGTGGAGGGTATAAAAATAAATTTAAGGCCATAAATCAGCAGGTGCTATTTTACCTCAATGTAATTTAATTCACCATTCTTCGCTAAATGCTTATAAAATATTAAAAACTTAATTTTTCGTTTCTGTTGTAAATACATTGTGGCTAAGATAAAAAAAAGAAGATTTTTTTTCAAAAAAAATGTCTTTAAAAAATTGTCGTTAAAGAAATTAAAACAAAATAAACGCTCTAAATTGTGAATGTATGAAATTTTATCCAAATTGGACAAGCGAATCGATGATCAAGCGTAATGGATTAAAACGTTGACATTAAAAATATTTGTTGAAAATTGTCTATAGAAAAAATGTTAGAAACATATTTTTGTCTGTTTGCGCTTTTTTTTTGTCTTAAAATCTTATTGCGATTTCAGTAAAAAAAAAAAAAGCGCAAACAGCCAACCCGAACGAAAGGCATGTCTCATATGGTGTAGGTCACTGCCTATATATAAAAACAGCACTGGCAGAATCAACCGATTCGCCGTGCGAAGAATAAAAGAGTTTTGCAAAAGATGTTTATGTTTGTTGCTATTAGCATCATTGTATAAGTTGGATTCGAATAAGGGAATTAAGATTTGGTTTGTTTTATATTGCGCTTATGACTCAAATCGTCTTAAAGAGCCCTTTTCAAATTCAGATGTGTGCTCCATCCATTCGACATCTCCCGCTGATGATTTTTCTTGGTCGAAAATGAAATCGCGATACTGATAGCCAGTCCCCCTACACCTTGGACGGACAATTGGGTATCAGATACGTTTTCTTATCCTAAATACCTTTAATTTGAGTCCCATATTGTCGTGATTGGTGTAAATACATGTTTGGTAGGTTTTAGGGTGGGGCGGACCCCCTAGGTACCCCATCCGAAATTTGGATAACAAATTTTTATTTTTAGGGTACTATATAAGAGCACACAAAATTTCGCTTAAATCGCACCACCCATCTCCGAGATCTGGCGTTTCTGACAATTAGGGTAAGGGAAAGGGTCCGCCTCCTTCAGATATCGAAAAATGTTGTATCCTATTTTCACCACGGGGTCATTATGCACCATCTGTGAAAATTTCAAGAAAATCGGTTCAGCCGTTTCTGAGTCTATAAGGAACACACAAACATACAAACAAACAAACAACCAAAAACACAAATTGATTTTTATATATACGATAGTTTCGATGATGCCCGGGCCTGAGCAACATTTTGCCTGTAAACATATTTCATTGAAATTTAGCCTTTAGAAAAAATTTCTTTTAAGTTTCATCTTTACATTTAAAAAATTTAAATTTGTATTTTTCATTTTGTTTTTATTTCTATTTAGGACAGAAAAGCAAAATAATAAAAAACCGCAAAAATGTGTCGCAAAATGCGTTGAGCAGGCGCAATAAGTTTAATTGAAATTTTGGCTTTATAAAATAATTTCGAAGAAGGCGGGACAAAAGCTAGTCTTTAGAAAACGTTCACGGAAATATTGTCTTGAGAAAAAAATTATTAAAATGTAATGCTAGAAAAATTTTTAATGGAATTTTCTCTCTGTTAAATATTATATACATGAAATTTTTTTAATTTTAAAAAGTTTTACTAAAATGTTTTGTTTAGAAATAATTTATTTTAATTTTTTTAAACAAAATCCCCCCTGGCTTCGTCCTTGTCGCAGCTACATCAAAATAGGACCGATTTGACCCATTTACAATTCCAACCGACCTACACTAAAAAGATGTATTTGTGCAAAATTTCAAGAGCCTGGCTTTACTCCTTCGAACGTTAACGTGCTTTCGACAAAAGGACGAAAGGACAGACAGATGGACGAACAATGCTAGATCGACTAAAAATGTCATAACGATCAAGAATATATATAATTTAAGGAGTCTTAGACGAATATTTCGAGGCGTTAGAAACGGAATGACGAAATTAGTATACCCCCATCCTATGGTGGAAGGTATAAAAAACATTAGCCCGAATAGGGTTTTGGAATTTGAGAACTCGAGTGGTTTTTCCAAATTTTTTACGAAAATTGTTTATTTTAAAGTACACACATTGCCAGTTTAAGTTAACATATCTTGTTCTAGTTCTAGCGTCTAGAAGCTCACGAAGTCAAGTCCCAAGATCGGTTTATATGGCAACTATATCAGGTTATAAACCGATTTAAACCATACTTGGGACAATTATTGGATATCATAACAAAACACGTCGTGCAAAATTTCATTCCAATCGGATAACAATTGCGCACTCTAGAGGCTCAGGAAGTCAAGACCCAAGATCGGTTAATATGGCAGCTATATCGGGTTATAGACCGATTTGAACCATACTTCGGACAATTATTGGATATCATAACAAAACAAGTTGCGCAAAATTTCATTCCAATCGGATAAGAATTGGGCACGCTAGAGGCTCAAGAAGTCAAGACCCAAGATTGGTTTATATGGCAGCTATATCAGGTTATGATCCGATTTAAACCATACTTGGCACAGTTATTGGATATCATAACAAATTACTACGTGCAAAATTTCATTCCAATCGGATAAGAATTGGGCACTCTAGAGGCTCAAGAAGACAAGACCCAAGATCGGTTTATATGGCAGCTATATCAGGTTATAAACTGATTTGAACCATACTTGGCACAGTTGTTGCATATCATAGCAAAACACGTTGTGCAAAATTTCATCCCAATCGGATACGAATTGCGAACTCTAGAGGGTCAAGTAGTCAAGACCCAAGATCGGTTTATATGGCAGCTATATCAAAACATGGACCGATATGGCCCATTTACAATACTACCCGAACTAGCTAGCTAGCTTTACTCCTTAGGAAGTTAGCGTGCTTTCGACAGACAGACGGACGGACGGACAGACGGACGGATGGGCAGACGGACGGACGGACATAGCTAGATCGACATAATATTTCGCGACGATCAAGAATATATATACTTTATGGGGTCTCAGCCGAATATCTCTAGGAGCTACAAACAGAATGATGAAATTAGTATACTTCCATCCTATGGAACAAGTAAAAGCGTGCTAAGTTCAGCCGGGCCGAATCTTATGTACCCTCCACCATGGATCGCATTTGTCGAGTTCTTTTCCTGGCATGTTTTCTTAGGCAAAAAAGGACATAAGAAAAGATTTGCTCTGCTATTAGAGCGATATCAAGATATGATCCGGTTTGGACCACAATTAAATTATATGATGGAGACCTGTGTAAAATGTCAGCCAATTCGAATAAGAATTGCGCCCTTTGGGGCTCAAGAACTAAAATAGAGAGATCGATTTATATGGGAGCTGTATCGGGCTATAGACCGATTCAGACCATAATAAACACGTATGTTCATGGTCATGAGAGAATCCTCAAATCGGATAATAATTACGACCTCTAGGGGCTAAAAAGTCAAGATCCCAGATCGGTTAATATGGCAGCTATATCAGGTTATGAACCGATTTAAACCTTATTTGATACAGTTGTTGAAAGTAAGAGTAAAATACGTCATGCAAAATTTCAGGCAAATCGGATAGGTATTGCACCCTCTAGAAGCTCAAGAAGTCAAGTCCCCAGATCTGTTTATATGACAGCTATATCAGGTTATGAACCGATTTGAACCATAATTGGCACAGTTGTTGGATATCATAACAAAATAATACGTGCAAAATTTCATTTCAATCGAATGCGAATTGCGCACTCTAGAGGCTCAAGAAGTCAAATCCCCAGATCTGTTTATATGACAGCTATATCAGGTTAAGAACCGATTTGAACCATAATTGGCACAGTTGTTGGATATCATAACAAAATAATACGTGCAAAATTTCATTCCAATCGAATGCGAATTGCGCACTCTAGAGGCTCAAGAAGTCAACACCCAAGATTGGTTTATATGGCAGCTATATCAGGTTATGGACCGATTTGAACCACACTTAGCACAGTTATTGGATATCACAACAAAACACGTCGTGCAAAATTTCATTCCAATCGGATAAGAATTGCGCACTCTAGAGGCTAAAGAAGTCAAGATACAAGGTCGGTTTATATTGCAGCTATATCAGGTTATTGACCGATTTGAACCATACTTGGCACAGTTGTTGGATATCATGTTGCATACGCATTCCCCGCCAACCCTTACCCACCCATCCCTTAACTCTGACTGCGTCGATCCGAAAGGCTGCGGGTTAACCAAGTTTATTGACGGCAGTCATCTGGCCTTCACCGCCAAATCGTCTGCCCTTTCATTTCCCCTTACTTCGTTATGGCCCGGCACCCAAAAGATACGGATTGTGCCATCCTCGGAGAAGGCGTTAATCTTCTTCTTACACTGCAAGACTGTTCGTGACTTTACCGTCCTGGTTGTTATTGCCCTTATGGCGATTTTACTGTCAGTAAAGGTGTTCACACTCGACGTTCTCGCGTTAGCACCACACCACTTCACGCATTCCGTGATCGCCCGGGTCTCCGTCTGCAGGACCGTATTATGTTGCACTTTTGCTCCATAGCAGTCCACTAAACTACTGAGGCGTAAGTAAGTATTGGCCTAATCCTGTGGACTATCCTAGGATGCAGGCCCCATTTCGAGCCTACGGCCCGTCTACATAGTGCCCAACATCTGTGAGCCTTCCCAGTACGCTCCTAAATGTGACACTTCCAATTCAGTTTCCTGTCCAAGATCACACCTTAGTGTTTGACCTTGTCAGATATCGAAATCGTATTATTGAGGAACGTGGTGCGTTAAATTGGCCCACCTTCGTCTTAATCGTGAACAGGCATATTTCAGTCTACTCTGAGTTAACATTGAGACTTCTTGGTCTAGCCCAATCATATGCCATATGTAAGACCCGTTCGGCCCTTCTGCATAGCTCGTTCGGATCCTTACCTCTTAGAAGCGCTATAACATCAAATCCCTCCTCAGTCAGCATCCGCAATAGGTCATTTATGGTGGTCACCCATAGGAGTGGCGATAAAATGCCCCCCTGTGGCGTGCCCTGTGCTACTTTCTCCCTTATATTTATGCCATTGGACACACAATTTATCCACCTGTCCCTTAGCATATGGCTTATCCAGTCTCTAAGGACCGCGTCCACCCGGTACTGGTCTAAGGATTGGATCATTGTGTCGCTCCGCACATTGTTAAAAGCCCCCGCGATGTCAATGCCTACCGCCAGTGTGTACATATTGGCATCGAGCGATTCTTCTATTTTATGCACATCCTCGTGCAGAGCTGTCTCCACCGACCTTCCCTTGACATAGGCATGCTGTTTGTATTTGAGCAGTTCGCTGGATGTCATACTCTTTATCATGGTGTCCACAATACGTTCCATGGTTTTGAGTAGAAAGGACGTAAGGCTTATTGCCTTTGGTATCGCATAACTTGCCTTGCCGCGCCTAGGAGTATATGAAATTCCAAGGCACGCTGTAAAAACTTTGGCCAGACGAGGCGCCAGATAGTCTGCCTCTTTCTGTAGTAACGCCGGAAATATTCCATCAGGTCCGGGTGACTTAAATGGTTTGAAGCTCCTCAAGGATTCCTTCACCATAAATTCCGTAATTATAAACCTTCGATCAACGTCATTATTCTTCAGATTCAGGTGTCTCCGTGAGTCCCGTCGTATCCTGTGGAAAATGGGGTTTCATCAAAAGCCTCAACATGTCCTCCGTTGTCTCTGCTCTCACTCCCATGTCGTCTACTAAAGTTTCAGTTTGGACATGGATTTTTGAGAGTTTTGCCGCTCTGGTTATCTTATTGTGTTCCTTGAGCCGTGTGTAATACACATCCCAATAAACTTCCACTTTTTTACGACGTGGGTTTTTCTTGGTCATGGATTTTTGAGAGAAACTTTTTTATCTTGGCGGCGTCATTAACGCTATCGACCTGTTCGCAGAAAAGCTTCCAGGAGGCTCGTTTTGCCGCTCTGGTTATCTTATTGTGTTCCTTGAGCCGTGTGTAATACACATCCCAATAAACTTCCCGAGGAGGACAACTATCTTCGAAGGACCCCACCAGTGCAGTTTTAATCCTGTTGACATTCTCGTCAATCTCTTCTATGCTTGGACAATCTAAATTATCTTGCCCAAGTCTTCTTCTGAGTAGCCCTCCGAATTTTGTCCAGTTGGTCTTCAACTTATTCCGGAAGCTTGTCGGAATAAGCTTGTCGTTAGTATTCAAGAACTCTGCCAGGGCTTGGCTCCACTTATTAGTGTTGGTGCTACCCCACGAAATGTGGTGAGAGTTCGCATCGCACCCTAATAGCACCTCGTTTCCTGTCTGTTTTGCTTTCCTCACCGGCCGTTGCAGCTCCGATGTTTGTGGCGGTATCGGAGAGTCGAAAGGCAGATAAAGTGATGCCAGGTATGCTCCACCGTCTCCCTGTCTCACCAATGTTGCATCTGAAGTTGACAACTCTGGGGAAAATATATAATTCAAATTTCTATGACAAATAACGCAGGTCCTCGGCCGAGTACCAGTGATAGTATAGAATAATTGATAGTTGATATGGTTTAGTCCAGAGACTTTGTTCCGGGTCGTCCATGGCTCCTGAATTAGGGCAATATGAATCTTGCCCTTGTTGATTTTCTCCATCAGAGCGTGTGTAGCAGTCTCGCTCCGGTGAAGGTTTATCTGGATTACCTCAATCATTGGTCTTCCAGTAAATGGGCATCTTGGGAGTAGGTGATGATCTCATCGGCTGCTTCCTGTTCTTTAGACTGCATTGACTTTCCTGTCACTGCACTGCCTGATGTTACGTTTTAGGTTCATTGCCTAGTCTAGTCTTCCGACTTTTTATAAAGTCGGTAATGGTTCCATCGTCGGGTCCCTATTCGTTAAGCTTTATTGGGTTTCCATTCCATGTTCTGCCTGGTGTTTCAATAATAGAATCTTTCCCTATCTTAGCCTTCCAAATCTTAAGTAAATGGGTTTCTTGGGAGTAGGTGATAGTACCATCATCGGCTCCCTGTTCGTTGGGTTGCATTGAGTCTCCTGTAGCTGCGCTGCCTAATGTTTCAATATTAGGATCTTTACCTATCCCAGTATTACGAATCTTTAAGTCGGGTTCCTGTTTGTTAGGCTGTGTTGGGTCTCTCGCCACTGCACTGCCTGATATTTTAGTATTAGGATCATTGCTCTCCTAGTCTTTCCAATATTGAGAGATGCCGTGATTGTCTCGTTGTCGGCCCCCTGTTTGTTGGGCGGTGTTGAGTCATCTGCCACTGCACGGCCTGGTGTCTGCCTATTCTAGTCTTCCCAATCTTGAAAAAGACAGTTTTGCTCCCGTAGTGCGCCATGCCTTTAGTCTTATCTAAACTCGTCACGGAGACTTGATCAATACCAACCACAAAGAGAGTTCCTTCGTCCTTCTCCTCCCTGTGGAAGACCTTCCACTTCTCTGCGACCAAACCTTGGTTTTGCTTACCCAAGAATCCCAACATGCGTTCCGTTGCAAATTTACTGCCCCTTGATCAAGACCGTAGCTTTTATGATCTGGGGGATATCCACCTTTCTCACAAGATCGGGCTTTGCGCCCTTCCAGGGAGCGTGCATACCTCTGACAAGCTGTTTGACGGTATCAATAAATTCCGCCGACTCTAAACACAGCGTAAAAATGTCCCCTCTAAACTCTCAGCTCATCGTTTTAATGGGTGGACCCTCTACAGAGTTCCACACATGTTCAAAATTCCGATCGTTAACCAGATCCTCCACTTGGGACCGATGATCTGGTGGAATCCTACCGGATACACTGCCGATATTGATGACTGCATAAGTCAGATCATCTCTGTTGTGCTTCCTTGCCATTCTGACGTAAGAAGGCGGCTCCTTACCATTCTCAACGACCATCTTCCCCTTCCGCGATGGCTGTGGCTTTTTGGAAGTCGCAGTCCTCCCTGATGACTCAGGGGCCATGCGCGCTTCCTTCGTTCTCTCCATTGCGGGATGGCTGGCTTGGTTTTCCCAGAGTACTTGAAAGCGGGGAGCTCTTTTTCTTCTTCAGTATTTTAGCTGTGTTATGTTCTTCGGGAGATCTGATTCTTTTCCAGCTTCCGTAGAAGTGCTTGGAATGTCAGTTCTATCCCTTCCAGCATCCTGCACTTTCGCCCGATTACGCTGCCGGTACATACTCCTCTGGCTTCTTCGTCGTGCACCGGATCCCTTTCTCGGTCTGCTTGTGAGCTTAGCAAAGCCATCCTTCACTTTTGCTGTCATCCCAATGCCCTAATATCTCGATTCGTCTGCGATTCCTGTTTCATTGACACAGTCGCTGCCAGAATCCGAGTCAGAAACACCACCTTTACTTAAAGGCTGGGGACGAACTGTGCATCCCTCTGGTTTATCCGTCTCTTCTTCATTAATTAGTCTGACGACTAGTTGTGCGCTTGAAGCATTACTCTCGACTACAGGTGCCAAGGCACGCACACTTATACGAGGGGAAGACAACATGCGGTCTGACGCCACCACCGCAGATGTTGGGTCTTTGAAGTCCATTTCTAGCCTACTCCAGAAGGCTTTAAAAGTTTTTCGTAATAGGTAGTACCTATTCCGAGATACGAATATATATTTATTTTTTCTTTGAGGAGCGAAATAAAAACACGTCCGCTTCACTCAACGGCTACAATAGTTCAGGCGGCATATTTACTCTCCGCAAGCCTTTTTCCCTTCTAGGATCCTCATAAGGGCAGAGTGCTGCGATGGAGCTGCTCCAGCGCATTGAATTTTCTTCCTGAAAAATACAAAATTAATTTAAAAGAAAACAGCTTTAAAATATTGTTAATATTTACACCGACATCATATAAAAAATTTAAATAAATTTTACGACTTTTCTTCTTTTTATTGATGTTTGTCATGGTAAAATCAAATACCAAATAGCGTCGCTAGTCCAGCTGATTAAAAATTAGGGAATTTCAGAGTTGTGTCGTTCCACTGAAAAGCCGCAAGCATTTCAAATAATTGATATCTTAATGACAAATTGTAACTTCAAATTCAAAATTAAAATTTAAGACATTTGAAGAAAAAAAAACAATTAACAAGTAAAAGCATGCTAAGTTCGGCCGGGCCGAATCTTATATACCCTCCACCATGGATCGCATTTGTCGAGTTGTTTTCCCGGCGTCTCTTCTTAGGCTAAAAAGGATATAAGAAAAGAGTTGCTCTGCTATTAAAACGATATCAAGATATGGTCCGGTTCGGACCACAATTAAATTATATGTTGGAGACCTGCGTAAAATTTCAGCCAGTTCGTATAAGAATTGCGCCCATTGGGGCTCACGAAGTAAAATAGAGAGAACGATTTATATGGGATATGTATCGAGCTATAGACCGATCAGGCATATCGGATAATAATTGCGACCTCTAGGGGTCAAGAAGTCAAGATCCCAGATCGGTTTATATGGCAGCTATATCAGGTTATGAACCGATTTGACACAGTTGTTGAAAGTAAAAATAAAATACGTCATGCAAAATTTCAGCCAAATCGGATAGGAATTGCGGCCTCTAGCAGCTCAAGAAGTCAAATCCCCAGATCTGTTTATATGACAGCTATATTAGGTTATGGACCGATTTCAACCATACTTGGCACAGTTGTTGGATATCATGACGAAATACTTCGTGCAAAAACTCATTCAAATCGGATAAGGATTGTGCCCTCTAGAGGCTCAAGAAGTCAAGTCGGTTTATATGAAGTCGGTTTATATGACAGCTATATCAGGTTATGAACCGATTTAAACCATACTTGGCACAGTTGTTGGGTATCATAACAAACCACGTCGTGCGAAATTCCATTCCAATCGGATAAGAATTGCGCCCTCTACAGGCTCAAGAAGTCAAGACCCAAGATCGGTTTATATGGCAGCTATATCAGGCTATGGACCGATTTGAACCATACTTGGCACAGTTATTGGGTATCATAACAAAACACGTCGTGCAAAATTTCATTTCAATCGGATAAGAATTGCGCACTCTAGAGGCTCAAGAAGTCAAGACCCAAGATCGGTTTATATGGCAGCTATATCAGGTTATGGACCGATTTGAACCATACTTGGCACAGTTGTTGGATATCATAACAAAACACGTCATGCCAAATTTCATTCCGTTCGGATAAGAATTGCGCACGCTAGAGGCTCAAGAAGTCAAGACCCAAGATCGGTTTATATGGCAGCTATATCAAAACATGGACCGATATGGCCGATTTACAATACCAACCGACCTACACTAATAAGAAGTATTTGTGCAAAATTTCAAGCGGCTAGCTTTACTCCTTCGGAAGTTAGCGTGCTTTCGACAAACAGACGGACGGACGGACGGACGGACATGGCTAGATCGACATAAAATGTCACGACGATCAAGAATATATATACTTTATGGAGTCTCAGACGAATATTTCGAGTAGTTACAATCAGAATGACGAAATTAGTATACCCCCCATCTTATGGTGGAGGGTATAATAAAATACGTCATGCAAAATTTCAGCCAAATCGGATAGGAATTGCGCCCTCTAAAAGCTCAAGAAGTCAAATCCCCAGATCTGTTTATATGACAGCTATATCAGGTTATGGACCGATTTGAACCATACTTGGCACAATTGTTGGATATCATAACGAAATACTTCGTGCAAAAATTCATTCAAATCGGATAAGAATTGTGCCCTCTAGAGGCTCAAGAAGTCAAGACCCAAGATCGGTTTATATGGCAGCTATATCAGGTTATGAACCGATTTAAACCATACTTGGCACAGTTGTTGGGTATCATAACAAAACACGTCGTGCGAAATTCCATTCCATTCGGATAAGAATTGCGCCCTCTAGAGGCTCAAGAAGTCAAGACCCAAGATCGGTTTATATGGCAGCTATATCAGGTTATGGACCGATTTCAACCATACTTGGCACAGTTGTTGGATATCATAACAAAACACGTCATGCAAAATTTCATTCCGATCGGATAAGAATTGCGCACGCTAGAGGCTCAAGAAGTCAAGACCCAAGATCGGTTTATATGGCAGCTATATCAGGTTATGGACCGATTTGAACCATACTTGGTACAATTGTTGGATATCATAACGAAATACTTCGTGCAAAAATTCATTCAAATCGGATAAGAATTGTGCCCTCTAGAGGCTCAAGAAGTCAAGACCCAAGATCGGTTTATATGGCAGCTATATCAGGTTATTGACCGATTTAAACCATACTTGGCACAGTTGTTGGGTATCATAACGAAACACGTCGTGCAAAATTTAATTCCAATCGGATAAGAATTGCGCCCTCTAGAGGCTCAAGAAGTCAAGACCCCAGATCGGTTTATATGGCAGCTATATCAGGTTATGGACCGATTTGAACCATATTTGGCGCAGTTGTTGGATATAATAACGAAACACGCCGTGCAAAATTTCATTCCAATCGGATAAGAATTGCGCACTCTAGAGGCTCAAGAAGTCAAGACCCAAGATCGGTTTATATGGCAGCTATATCAAAACATGGACCGATATGGCCCATTTACAATACCAACCGACCTGCACTAATAAGAAGTATTTGTGCAAAATTTCAAGCGGCTAGCTTTACTCCTTCGGAAGTTAGCGTGCTTTCGACAGACAGACGGACGGACGGACGGACGGACAGACGGACGGACATGGCTAGATCGACATAAAATGTCACGACGATCAAGAATATATATACTTTATGGGATCTCAGACGAATATTTCGAGTAGTTACAAACAGAATGACGAAATTAGTATACCCCCCATCTTATGGTGGAGGGTATAAAAAGGCATATATACCACCACCTCGGGTATATATATAAACCACCTTTCATTATAATCCTCTGAAAAATTAAAAATATGTCGAAATATAGTCCGATTTGGGCCAAATTCGCCACGGATATTGATTGGTCTAATAAATACAAGTCACTGTTCAATTTTGTAGACCAAAATATCGCTGTTTTTGGTAGCTATATCCAAATACAGACCGATCTAAACCATATAGTATACGGGTGTCGAAAAGCCGAACATAAGTCAACGTCCCAAATTTCAGCGCAATCGGACAATAAATGCGTCACTTTCGGACCCATGCTTTTAATTGGCAAATTGGTCTATATATAGGCTATATCAAGATAAAGTCCGATGTAGCCCATCTTCAAACTTAATCTGAATATGGCCAAAAAAAATAATCTTTGCAAAGTTTCAGCTCAATATCTCCATTTTCAAAAACTGTAACATGGTTTCAACAGACAGATGGACGGACGGAGATGGCTAGATCGTCTTTGATTTTTACGACATTTAACAATATATATAATAGGGTCGGAAATCGATATTTCGATGTGTTGCAAACGGATTGACAAAATGAATTTTCCCCTTCCTTCGGTGGTGGGTATAAAAAAAGTCTTATGGTACAAATTGTTTTTATTAAAAACAAGTAAGAGCGTGCTAAGTTCGGCCGAGCCGAATTTTAAATACCCTCCACCATTGATCGCATTTGTCGAGTTCTATGCGAGGTATCTCTTTTTAGGCAAACAAAGAATATTTAAAAAGAACTGTTATGCTATTGGAGTTATATCTAGTTAGTCCGATTCGGACCATAAATGAAAGCTGAACATTGTAGAAGTCATTGTGTAATATTTCAGTTCATTCGGATAAGAAATGCGCTCAAAAAGCAAAATCGGAAGATAGCTTTATATGGAAGCTGTATCAAGCTATTGATCGATTCAGACCATATTAGACACGTATGTTGAAGGTCATAAGAGAAGCCGTTGCACAAAATTTCTGCCAAATCAGACGAGAATTGCGCGCTCTATTGGCTCGAGAAGTCAAGATCCAAAATCTGTTTATATGACAGCTATACCAGATTATGAACCGATTTGAATCATACTTAACACAGTTGTTGGAAGTGATACCAAACCACTACGTGCAAATATTCAACCAAATCGGACGAGAAGCGACTAGCTTTACTCCTTCGAAAGTTAGCGTGCTTTCGACGGACATGACTAGATCGACATAAAATGTCACGACGATCAAGAATATATATACTTTATGGGGTCTCAGACGCACATTTCGAGGTGTTACAAACAGAATGACGAAATTAGTATACCCCCATCCTATGGTGGAGGGTATAAAAAGACAGGTTGTCCTGGCTGGCTCTAAGTTAGTCCACACCCGTGTCTCGGTATTTGTTAGTCATGAAAGCCCGTCGTTGGCATAAGAAATGCTTCAGGTTCTTGTCGCCTTGTTCACTTACGCTGTCACTTGCAGCACCTATTCTGCATTAGTGTAGTGCTGTGTCTCATAGTTGTTCTGAAAGCTTTGTTCTCCAAATTTTACACTTCCCTCTTAACTATAGCATACACGGTGGTTCTAAAGAATTTCGCAATGACCAAATTGATTGATGGCAATCCTCTGCCCTTTACAGGGAAAGTACATATTCATGAATAACTTAATTAAACTCAAAAGTCACGATACTAGTATATACATCACCGTTTATTATCCCCCCGCCGAAGGATGGGGGTATATTCATTTTGTCATTCCGTTTTGCAACACATCGAAATAACCATTTCCGTATCTATAAAGTATATATATTTTTGATCAGCGAAAATATCTAAGACGATCTAGCCATGTCCGTCCATGTGTCTGTTAAAATCTCGCTACAGTCTTTTAAAATAGAGATATTGAGCTGAAATTTCCACAGATTCTTTTTTGGTCCATAAGCAGGTTAAGTTCGAAGATGGACTACATCGGACTATATCTTCATATAGCCCCCACATACACCGATCCGCTAAGTTAGGGTCTTAGGCCCATAAAAGCCACATTTATTATCCGATTTTGCTGAAATTTGGGACAGTTAATTGCGCTAGGTCCTTCAACATCTTTCTTCAATTTGGCTCAGATCAAGCCAGATTTATATATGGCTGCCATAAAGACCGATCTCTCGATTTAAGGTTTTTGGCCCATAAAAGGCGCATTTATAGTCCGATTTTGCTTAAATTTGGGACAGTGAGTTGTGTAAGGCTTTTCGATATTTTTCTGCAACTCAACCAAATCGGTCCAGGTTCCGATATATCTGCCATATAAGCCGATATCTCGATTCACTGAAATTTGACACTGTGACTTATGTTAGACTTTTCGACATCCATGTCGTTTATGGTTCAGATCGGTTTATTATACCCTCCACCATAAGATGGGGGGTATGCTAATTTCGTCATTCTGTTTGTAACTACTCGAAATATTCGTCTGAGACCCCATAAAGTATATATATTCTTGATCGTCGTGACATTTTATGTCGATCTAGCCATGTCCGTCCGTCTGTCCGTCCGTCCGTCCGTCTGTCTGTCGAAAGCACGCTAAGTTCCGAAGGAGTAAAGCTAGCCGCTTGAAATTTTGCACAAATACTTCTTATTAGTGTAGGTCGGTTGGTATTGTAAATGGGCCATATCGGTCCATGTTTTGATATAGCTGCCATATAAACCGATCTTGGGTCTTGACTTCTTGAGCCTCTAGAGTGCGCAATTCTTATCCGATTGGAATTAAATTTTGCACGACGTGTTTTGTTATGATATCCAACAACTGCGCCAAGTATAGTTCAAATCGGTCCATAACCTGATATAGCTGCCATATAAACCGATCTTTGGTCTTGACTTCTTGAGCCTCTAGAGGGCACAATTCTTATCCGATTTAAATGAATTTTTGCACGAAGTATTTCGTTATGATATCCAACAACTGTGCCAAGTATGGTTGAAATCGGTCCATAACCTGATATAGCTGTCATATAAACAGATCTGGGGATTTGACTTCTTGAGCTTTTAGAGGGCGCAATTCCTATCCGATTTGGCTGAAATTTTGCATGACGTATTTTATTTTTACTTTCAACAACTGTGCCAAATAAGGTTCAAATCGGTTCATAACCTGATATAGCTGCCATATAAACCGATCTGGGATCTTGACTTCTTGACCCCTAGAGGTCACAATTATTATCCGATATGCCTGATATTTTGTACGACGGATCCTCTCATGACCATCAACAAACGTGTTTATTATGGTCTGAATCGGTCTATAGCCCGATACAGATCCCATATAAATCGTTCTCTCTATTTTGCTTCGTGAGCCCCAATGGGCGCAATTCTTATACTAATTGGCTGAAATTTTACACAGGTCTCCAACATATTATTTCATTGTGTTCCGAACCGGACCATATCTTGATATCGTTTTAATAGCAGGGAAACTCTTTTCTTATATCCTTTTTTGCCTAAGAAGAGATGCCGGGAAAAGAACTTGACAAATGCGATCCATGGTGGAGGGTATATAAGATTCGGCCCGGCCGAACTTAGCACGCTTTTACTTGTTTTTAGATATAGCTACTAAAAAGACCAATATTTTGGTTATACAAGTACGTATATCAATTATTCATTCAGTTGTAAGGATCAGAATGTTGACATTTACATATAAAAATTAATACGGCGGCAATCAATTTATCAGCTGCTTACGTGCATATTACACACAAATATGAGTGTGTGGACCGTTCTCAAATTCATATATGTTGTTGTAATTTCAACCAAAACCCACCCCCTCGAAATTAATAAATAATGAAACACAAAACTATTTAAAATGAAACGAATGCAGCTTTTATTTGTAAATGTAACTAGATTTTATAGTATTTTTATTGGTATAAGTCAAATTAGCACAACTTTCCAAAAGTCTTTGCCAGCATCTTCCACTTGTTTCGAAATAATGTTGTTGTAATTGCAGGACCAAAAGCATAACACTTTCTTTCACAATCGTTATTACTTCGTACAGATTTATTGCAATAGCTCGCTATGAATTGGGCATATCAAAGTAAATGGACATATCAAATAAATCATAACCGCTGTCCGAAATAGATTAATGTAAATAAAACAAAACACCATAAACAGCTGATAGTGTTCGGCCGCGTTTACACGACTATACAACTGAGTAAAATAAACATAATTCACAATAGTAAATTTGACCTTTAAATTTTAATTCTACAGTGGCTCAAAGCGAAAATATTGTTTACCTTGTATAGTCGGTTGTGTTGTTGGGTCTTTATAATTAAAACTCAGACCTGGTAACACCTATCACGGAATTGCTCAACCCCAATAAGAACAACTTTTTTCGTTGTATTCATTACTTACACCGAGAAAAAAAATGATGAATACCTCAACAATGCCATCCCAATCTTCGAATCCAGCCGATTTTGCACGGTCCCTCGACCCTAATGAAAGCATCAGCATG
This sequence comes from Stomoxys calcitrans, assembly GCF_963082655.1. Classification (NCBI taxonomy): domain Eukaryota; kingdom Metazoa; phylum Arthropoda; class Insecta; order Diptera; family Muscidae; genus Stomoxys; species Stomoxys calcitrans. The sequence goes on along the minus strand of NC_081552.1, from coordinate 113,790,497 downwards.
GATTCCAAGGCATTGAAAATTCTGATGCTTCTAATGGGTTACGTCATACTAACCAAACACAAAACCCTACTACTAACATCATCTCATAAAATACAACTAATCTCAAGTCATTTTTTTATTTTATTTACATTTTTATTATAGTATCTTATTATTCATCACAATTAATTTATCTTCATTCATAACATTTATCATCTTCCGAGTTGCTGAGGATTTAATTAAATCTTTTTACTTCTTTAAATATGATCAGGATATTGTCTAGGCAACATAATGTATTAAATATCTGTCATATTAATGCCCAAAGCCTGAATAACAAGCTTGACGAATTCAAGATGATTTTTGAGAACTCTGACATTGATATAGTGTGTGTATCGGGGACGTGGCTGAATCAGTCAACACCTGATGCGTTTATTCATCTTTCATGATATAGTGTGCACAGAGCTGGTAGATTAACCCAGGTGGCCCAATTGAGGTGTCTGCTGCCGATAACAAGCTCCTAGTGGGGTGCGTTTGTAGACCGAAGAACCATGCGGATACGCAAGATTTTTTCTCTTTCCTTGAACCTCTCTCTCTTGCTTACTCAGACATTGTGGTTGCAGGGAACTTTAACTCTAACGTTTTACGGGACACGGGCTTGACGTTTGAAATGTCTTCCTTGGGGCTTTTGCCAGTCAATTCGCATTGCAGACGCATTACTTCTGCAATAGGCTCCAAGAGAACTTGTAAGGTTATTCGAGTCAAAGGAATTGGGAAAGATACTAATAGAAGTTCAACAAACTTGGACATCAATGGGCTTAATGATGCCTTTGTTAATGTCCCACAGATCCCAGTTGATTCCAATTTCTATAGCATCAATATCTCCCCCTCTCTCGATGACGACTCTGGTTTTGGCTTCAGCTTTATTGGTCCCACCGATGTCATTGAGTGTGTCCCGACAGTAAAGTCTAACGCTGTCGGATCTGATGGCATTGATCTTAGATTTGTAAGACTCTCGCTCCCCCTTATTATTCCTCATATAACCTATGTTTTCAATAGGATTTTGACCACGAGTTACTTTCCACTAGTGTGGAAGAACGCCAAGGTCAACCCACTGCCTAAGAATTCCAAGGAATATAAACCAATTGCTATTCTTTGTTACTTGTCAAAGGTCTTTGAGAAATTGCTGTATTTGCAAATGTGATCTTTTGTCAACGAGAACTCTTTGTTATATGTGAGACAATCCGGGTTTCGACCTAACCACAGCTGCGTAACTGCCTTGGCAGAGGTCACTGAGAGGATCAGGGTCAATTTGGAGAATGACAAGATAAATTTCCTTGTTCTTCTTGACCATTCTAAGGCATTTGACACTGTGGATCATTCCTTGTTATGTGATAAGATGAGACATCTTTACAATTTTTCTTCTACGTCCGTTCGTCTTATTTTGTCGTACCTGTCACACCGCACTCAGTCCGTCAGTTATAAATCTTCTGTATCGTCGCCTCTGTTTGTTTTAAAAGGTGTTCTTTAGGGATCAATTCTGGGTCCCTTTTTCTTTTCATTGTACAGTAACGACTTGGCGGGTCAATTGTCTTATTGTGAGGTACATATGTACGCTGACGATGTACAGATATATATCGGCAGTCCGAGGGATGAGATTGCTGAAAACATACGTCAGCTTAATCATAATCTGTCAAGAGTCAGCACGTGGGCGAAAGCCAATGGCCTGTATCTCAATCCAGTAAAGTCCAAGTGTGTTGTCTTCAGAAACTGACTGTCTCGCTTTTCATGTGATGTCGGTATATTCATTAACTTGGGCGTGGTTATTAACAGCACTCTGACTTGGAATAATCATATCGACTCTGTCGTTGGTCAGGTATATGCAAAATTGCGTGCTCTCTGAGCCACTCAGTCGGTTACTTCGCTGCGGTCTCTCTTGGCAAAGACTTATCTTGTTCCTGGCATTCTCTACGGCTGTAAGTTGTTTGCTAATTGCGACTCGGTAAGTAGACGTAAGCTAAACAGCGTTACTTGTTATGTATTTGGCTTGAGACGAGCCACACTTCATTTCTGAATATGGCGTCTCCTTACAGCACTTGCTATACCTGAGATCGCTTACTTTCCTGCATAAACTGATCTACACGCAGGCACCACAATATCTGTATGGATTCATTGATTTCGCCAGATCTATTAGAGGTAAAAAAATCATTCCCAAAATTTATCGGAGGCTCGTTTCTGAACGGCATCTGTTCATATTTGCTGTACGTCTCTAGAACTCACTTCCAAACGATCTGCAATTACTCAGTAACTCGGCAACATTTAAAACCAGACTTTGGAAACATTTTACTGCATTAAGTTGATGAATGTTAAGACTCATTTATTTATTTATTCTCATATACTTACCTTAATATATTTTTTCGTATCAACTAAATCTATTAATTCCTCTTTAATTGATAAATTTATTTTTGGTTTTTCTTTTAAATTCAAATCTACAAAGCCACAAATGTTAGTTTTTTTTTTCGTTAGTAAATTATTCATTCAAAATCTATAATGACTTGTATAGGTATAGATTCTTAGTTTTATGTGTTTACTATGTACAATTGTTAGAGATATTACCCGCACTTTAATTATAAGAATTTTATATTCTTATTGTGCAGGTGTAAATAAATAAATTACAAATTTTTATTCCCACCACCGAAGGATGGGGGTATATTCATTTTGTCAGCGTAAAAACGTAAAAACCGTCCGTCCGTCTGTTGAAATCACGCTACAGCCTTTAAAAATAGAGATATTGAGTTGAAACTTTGCAGATTCTTCCTTTTGTCCATAAGCAGGTTAAGTTCGAAGATGGGCTACATCGGACTATATCTTGATATAACTGCCATTTAGACCGATCCGCCGATTTAGGGCCTTAGGCCCATAAACCCACATTTATTATCGTATTTTGCTGAAATTTGGGAGTGAGTTGTGTTAGGCCCTTCTACATCTTCCGTCAATTTGGCCCAGATCGGACAGTGAGTTGTCTTAGGCCCTTCGACATATTTCTGCAATTTGGCCTAGATCGGTGCAGATTTGGATATAGCTGCCATATAGACTGATCCTCCGATTTAGGGTCTTAGACCCATAAAAGTCATATTTATTATCCGATTTTGCTGGAATTTGGGACAGTGAGTTGACTTCGGCCCTTCGACATATTTCTGCAATTTGGCCTAGATCGGTGCCGATTTGGATATAGCTGCCATATAGACCGATCCTCCGATTTAGGGTCTTAGGCCCATAAAAGTCATATTTATTATCCGATGTCGCCGAAATTTGGGGCAATGAGTTGCGTTAGGCCCCTCGACATCCTTCTTCAATATGGCACAGATCGGTTCAGATTTGGATGTAGCTGCCATGTAGACCGCCCCATAAAAGGCGCATTAATAATCCCATCCATTGAAATTTGACACAGTGACTTATGTTAGGCTTTTCGAGAACCGTGTCGTATATGGTTCAGATTGGTTTATTTTAAGATGTAGCTACTGTACTTATTAATATTTGGTCCAAATCGGAACATTGGATATATGGAACATATTTCCATATATCCAATGTTCGGCCGGGCCTTATTGCCTTTTTACTTGTTTTATTTATTTTAGAAGTAGGTTTATTTATATTTTTATACAAATTCTTTCTTATTTGTGCATCCACAAAATACTAAACTTTTTTCCTTCCTGAGTGAGTACATGTGAGTGAGATCACTGACACCAAGAAACACTTAGTTGCAATTAAGTGTGACTAAGTGGGTCGTGAAATATAAATTTTCCCTAGATGAAAAACAAGCTATAGCGGAACGAACACTTTTCATCATTTTTCCTCTTATTTTTTTATATGGAGTTTCACCGCGAAAACTGAATGTAGTACCAAACTTTAGCTGGTTCAAGTCTCTTAGTCGTGAAGGCCGAGCATAGACATAGAAAATGTTCCAACATTTTATCATCTTTACCGCTCAACTTTTTCCCGACTAGCTCTGAAAAAATTCAGCGTTTACCGTTTTATAACTGCGAAATTGACATAGACGTAAGTGTAAAGTCGCGAAATGACAAAATTTGTAATGGGCGTAATGAATGAATTGGGCTTTGACAACGGGTTTTCTTTCTTTGTTAACTATTCTGAGTTAAAAATTTTTTTGCCTTCTATTTTTTTGTTTCAATTCTCATTTGTGAAACTGCGATCACTTTTGAACAACACTGTTTTTATAATTCATGGTGGTTTTATAGGCCTTTTAATGTTTATCATAGAAACTACGATTTTTATGCCTAATGGATACAAACACGTTTTTCATACCGACAAAGAGTTGTCGCTTTGGTTTTTTTATGTCGCGGGCTTCACAGTTAGCACATCTTTTATTCTTTGCTTTGTCCGATCATTCAAGACTTTATTGTCGATCGATTCTTTTTTCCAATTTTAGTAGTCCATCATTTAATTCACATCGCAACCTTAACAAGTGTTTTTTATTTGCGATAAAAAAAGGAGAAAAAAAATAATCAAATTGAAGGATTTTGCTAAAAGTTAAAATAAAATTAATTAAAATATTTTTATTAAAAAATTAAAATAAAATTTGGGTGTGCATTAAATTAGAGGTATTTTCTTGGTGATTTTTTTTAGTTGCCGCTTGTGGCAACGACATTATAATGGGAAATTTTGATTTTTTGTTCCCTGACATGGGGACAGGAAAATAGCTAATGCCACGTTTGACAGTTTTAAGCTTCCTATTTGTGGCGAACCTCCAGGGCGTAAAGACTTTAAAAAGTGTAAAAAGAAATCTTAAGTTTTCCAGTACATCCACGTGCTCTATAAATTTTTGCAACTCCTTTCCCCGTCATTTTTCAACAAAGGTAATAAGATGTGGGACTTATTTTTATTCGGGAATTTTAAGGGTTTCTATCATCAGGTGTGAATTTCATTTGGCGTCTCTGCATGACGAAATAGGAGTTCATTGTGTGATCAACATTACTTATATGGACACTGGCTACCCTCAGGGTATGCGCAGCTCTATTGCCTGTGATCAAAGAACTAGTGCGATACACAGAGGAGGCCAGATGGAATAGTGGCTATACAGCAAAATTCGTTATATTCTTGGAATTTTGGTCACCCACAGGGTTGGTCCAATTCTATATTTTTTCGGAGCCTTAGATCTGGAAGCGGGCACGTGAGTGCTTAGGGCACCAAGTAAGATTTGCGTGGATTTTGTCTTACAGCATATAACGTGCGGATCAATTTCCCACAACCAAATATTGTGTGAGATCTTCAATTCACATCGTTTTAATAAGAGTGCCTAACTTGTACGCCGCCTTGGAATTTATGCGTACGGGCAGATGCCCACTTGTGTTCCAGTGAGATGACAATAGCGCTAGTCTGGGAGTTGTAGACCGAAGAGACCCTTTCAATGTCATACTTTTCCTAGCCAGAGAGAACAACACCAGACGCGTTTTCTACCAAACCACATTGTGGTAAAAGTTACCTCAGCTATCTGTAATTACCTAAGTGACATATAATGATTTTTGTCATATATCGCGCTTCTATGGAGGCCTGGCTATTGTAAGAAAGGAATTATACGATATTCGTAAAAAATAACATGTAAGGAAATCTCAATAGTCTTTTGCTAAACTAAACCATCGGAGTGGGTAAGAGAACTTTGGGGTTCTAAAAATCTTTTTGCCGCATAGAACTTTGGTAGGTGTGCGTATAGAGGCAGCTCTCCATAAACATCCAAAGGATGAGCAAATTAAAAGCAAAAGATTACTATTTTTTTATTAGAGTTTATTGCATTCGCTTTTTATGGGGATTTGTCTATACATTTTTACTTGTTTTTTTCTTTTTGTTTAAAGTAAAGCTCACTGCTACGAATAAATCAGGAAGTCTTTAATAATAATATTTGTAATGTAAACTGGATTATTTAGAGCAGGACTCGAACCCCCCACCCTACTGATCGCTAGTCCTTCAAAGGATCCCGCTGTCCTAACCCTAAGGAATTTGAATTTTCAAAACGTTTAAATATTATCGGTAAGACTTGGTGACTACAATTTTTTGGTTGTTAACTTACCGATGGTTTTCGATATTTACCGACAATTCATACCGACATATTTGGGTAAAATTTTAGTACAGAATAGCACTTGCCGACTCATATCGTTAACTTCCGACAAATATCGTAATCCTGTCGGTAAGAAGTTTGAGAATCGCCCAAATGAAGTCCTTATCATAATGGTTAATATAGGCTCCCGCATTCCGCACCCAACATTGTCGCACTCTCCCTTTATATCTTACAAGCGATTGGTTGGGTTTGTGGACAAAGCTTCATATTCATAATTGCAATTTGCTTTAAGATCGTGTGCGGGAAAAATGGCTTATTTGGCTGTTTGTCTATCTATGACTATTGGATTAATTATCACAACGCATATAGGGTTTTTTCTTAGAAGTGTGAACATTTTGCAATTCAACCCCTTTCTTCATGCGGTTTTATACCCTTCACCACTTCTATGGTACAGCGTGTTAAAACTTAGTGCAATACAGAAGCAAGAGAGCTACACCCACTGGTAAGTATACCGATCGACTCAGAATCACTTTCTGATACGATTCAGCTATGTCCTTCCATCTGTCAGTTCATGTTAATTTGTGTACAAAGTACAGATCGCATTTTGAATCCGATCGTCTTCAAATTTGGCACAGGCATAGGCATCTTTTTATACCCTCCACCATAGGATGGGGGGTATACTAATTTCGTCATTCTGTTTGTAACTACTCGAAATATTCGTCTGAGACCCCATAAAGTATATATATTCTTGATCGTCGCGAAATTTTATGTCGATCTAGCCATGTCCGTCCGTCTGTCTGTCGAAAGCACGCTAACTTCCGAAGGAGTAGAGATATCCGCTTGAAATTTTGCACAAATACTTCTTATTAGTGTAGGTCAGTTGGTATTGTAAATGGGCCATATCGGTCCATGTTTTGATATAGCTGCCATACAAACCGATCTTGGGTCTTGGCTTCTTGAACCTCTAGAAGGCGCAATATCGGACAATTGTGCCAAGTATGGTTTAAATCGGGCCATAACCTGATATAGCTGCCATATAAACCGATCTTGTGTCTTGACTTCTTGAGCCTCTAGAGTGCGCAATTCTTATCCGATTTGAATGAAATTTTGCACGACGCGTTTTGTTATGATATCAACTGTGCCAAGTATGGTTTAAATCGGTCCATATTTTGATATAGCTGCCATATTACCGATCTGGGGTCTTGACTTCTTAAGCCTCTAGAGGGCGCAATTCTCGTCCGAAATTTTGCACGTAGTGTTTTGGTATTACATTCAACAACTGTGCTAAGTATGATTCAAATCAACTCATAATCTGTTATAGCTGTCATATAAACCGATCTTGGATTTTGACTTCTTGAGCCCATAGAGCGCGCAATTCTCATCCGATTTGGCTGAAATTTTGCATGAGGTGTTTTTTTATGACTTCAAATAACTGTGCTAAGTATGGCGTAAATCGATATAGAAACTGATATAGCAGCCATATAAACCGATCTGGGATCTTGATTTCTTGAACCTCTAGAGGGCGTAATTCTCATCCGATTTGGCTGAAAATTTGTACAAGGGCTTCTCTCATGACCTTAAACATACATGTCTAGTATGGTCTAAATCGATCAATAGCTTGATAAAGCTCCCATATAAACCTATCTCTCGGTTTTGCTTCTTGAGCCCCTATTCTTATCCGAATTCGCAATTCTTATCCGAATGAACTGAAATATTACACAATGACTTCTAAAATGTCAATCAGCATTCATTTATGGTCCGAATCGGACTATAACTTGATATAGCTCCAATAGCATTACAGTTCTATTTCAATATTCTATGTTTGTCTAAAAAGAGATACCGCGCATAGAACTCGAAAAATGCGATCAATGGTGGAGGGTATATAAGATTCGGCCCGGCCGAACTTAGCACGCTCTTACTTGTTTGGTCTAGAGACGAAGCCTATTGAAATTTGGACGAAAATGGTCCCATATATATGTTCGTCCGATTTGTACTAATACTGGAATAATATCGTTACTTGTAAAACGATTCTCACGAAATTTGGCACAAGGGAGTTTTTTATGAGTCTCAACACTACTGGTAAATTTGATAGAAATCGGTTCATATACCGATATAGCTCCCATATATATGTTCGTCCGATTTGGATATTGCATATTGCAATAATGTAGTCAATTGTTAGCCGATTTACTAGAAGTTTGGAAGGAAAGATTTTCTTATGACTCTCGACATTACTGGTGAATTTCATAGAAATCGGTTCAGTTTTAGGTATAGCCTCCTATATATATACCTCCCTATTTTCACTTCTGGAGCCACTGCAAGCGCATTTATTGACCAATCTTGCCGCACATCGCTTTCCTCGACGACTACCACAATATCTAAGGAGTTTGGTCGAAATCGGTTTAGATTTAGATACAGCTCCCATACACATGTCCGTCCGATTCTGAGTACTTTGCAATTAAAGGGTGATTTTTTTGAGGTTAGGATTTTCATGCATTAGTATTTGACAGATGCTCAGTATGCTTTGACATTTCATCATGAATAGACTTACTAACGAGCAACGCTTGCAAATCATTGAATTTTATTACCAAAATCAGTGTTCGGTTCGAAATGTGTTCATTCACCGTTCAGCGATGAGGCTCATTTCTGGTTGAATGGCTACGTAAATAAGCAAAATTGCCGCATTTGGAGTGAAGAGCAACCAGAAGCCGTTCAAGAACTGCCCATGCATCCCGAAAAATGCACTGTTTGGTGTGGTTTGTACGCTGGTGGAATCATTGGACCGTATTTTTTCAAAGATGCTGTTGGACGCAACGTTACGGTGAATGAACACATTTCGAACCGAACACTGATTTTGGTAATAAAATTCAATGATTTGCAAGCGTTGCTCGTTAGTAAGTCTATTCATGATGAAATGTCAAAGCATACTGAGCATCTTTCTCTTTGACACCATGTCTGAAATCCCACGTGATCTGTCAAATACTAATGCATGAAAATCCTAACCTCAAAAAAATCACCCTTTATTTTGTTATTTGCCAATCGATTGCCACGAAAATTGGCACATATAATTCTCTTATAACTGTTGACATATTGTTAAATTTTATAAAAATCGGGTCTGATTAGTATTTAGCTTCAATATACATAAATACATTGCCCTATACAGCCATAGAGCTCTGCGCTTATAGAGCCGTAGTTATTCAAATCTGAACATATTTGCTTGAAATTAGCTCCCAATTTGTACTTCTAAGGTAGGTGTAGGGTATTATATAGTCGGCACCATCGCATTTTTGCCTATCCTTTCTGGTTTTTATTGATTTCAACACTCTCAACTAATTTTAGTAAAATACATAGAAATGCCAATCATTGTGTGCCTACATTTGCTCTGACAAGTTAGTGGAACAGAGTTGTATCTCAATTTTTTGTTCTTGGGCAACTGACTATACCTTGTATACGATTCTATCATGACATATGTTGTTAACTTTTACCGACATTTAAAATCGGTAATCCTACATTACAGAATAACCGAATCGTTAATTCAACCGTTTTTGTCGTTACTTAACGATGTCGGTTCTATAAAGAAAAGTTTTAGAGAATCGCCCTACTGACGAAGACCACCGGCGCACAGTGACGCGGTTTGAGTTTTTTCGATGTGAAAATCATATCTTTTACTTTAATATCTCACAAACCAGTATAGAAATTCTAGACATCTAGGCATGTTTTTTTGGTAGGATTTTACAAGCTCTTTCTTTTAAAAAACAAGTCATTACGATCGGCCAATAAATGTCTATTTGGCTGCACTTAAAACTTTGATATACTAGAGGTTACATTCACGTCTTATCTCAGCCACTGAACCCACTAGAATCTCCAAATTTTGCATTATCATTGGAAACCATCTCCACGTTCACTATGTCAAGTTTCGAGTAAATATCCTTTTCCGTTCTAATGTTATGTAATAATTCCAAGGATTTTTCAGCTATGGGAAATAGCTGAAAAATTCTTGAACCACGTCTTTTTTATATGTTTGCCTCTAAACGACAATGGGGCAAGTACGGGCAGCTAAACTCTTTTGAATTATATTAAGACGTACTCAAAGAGCGCATTTTAAAAATTTATAGAGGGTATAAACGGGTATTTTTTTTTTTATTTTCCATCAAAGTTGAAAATTTGATACTTTTTAAATAGTGACTTATCTAGAGAACTAACTATATTTTTTGGATTATTCTACTTTGTTAAGTACTAGCTGACCCGCTCCGCTGCGCCTTCTTTTACTTTATATGGAACAAAAGTTTCCTTCGAATATTTATTTTCGACAATTAAAGACCTTTTAGTGAAATACCATGCTAACTTGACTAACAGTTTAACAATATATGTAAGTGCCTTTATCTGAATCCCATATGATCTTTATTGGTCTACGAACTTAAGTTAGGATGTAATGTGTACTGCATTCTTAAAATACTTCATTTCAGCCCGATATTCTCTTGATGTCTGATTAAGTGGTGTTTTCAGGAGAGAGGTGGTCCCCCAGATACATGGCCCTGAAAAATATCAGCATCGTGCTCTTCTCCCAAATACCATTTATTTAAACCCCATATTGCCATTGGCTTAAGAGGAGTTTACAGGATAAGGTATGCCCCAAACCCATGGCCCAAAATAGGTTATCAAATTCGTTTTCTGATCTCAAATACCTTTCATTTGAGCCACATATTGGCATGGTCGAAAATTTGTTTCCTTTGGGGGTGTTGAGGGAACGGGGTGATGCCCTAAATACATGGTCCTACATTTGGATATCAAATTCGTATTCTACTCCCAAATACCTTTATTTGAGCCCCATATTGCGATGGTCACTAAAAAATTGCTGTTTGTGGGGATGTGCATCAATTCTTGCTCTACCCCCCAATACCTTTCATTTAAGCTCCACATTGACATGGTCGGTAAATATGCCCGATTTAGGGGTGTTTTGGGGATAGGGTTGGTCCCCCAATTTATTACTGCAAATCGGACGAACATATGTATGGAAGCTATATCCAAATCTGGACTGATTTTTTCCAATTTCAATAGGCTTCGTCGCTACGCCGTAAAACATGTCCATTCCAAATTTGAAGACGATCGGATGAAAATTGCGACCTGTAGTTTGTACACAAATTAATATGGACAGACGGACATAGCTAAATCGTAGGGTATAAAAATATGGATACACGTCTGGTAAGGAGGATGTCAACTAGGTTGCCATTTATTCGTTAGTCGATGTCAATGACCAACTTAAGTACCTCCAAGACAACTTCAATATGATCTATAACTATTGTGTCCCTATTAAAGCTAAATGCTCGATCACACTACATGTTCTTGTCTTATGACATCTCACTTTTTATGTATCATTGGTATTTCGTTATGTGTGTCAAAATTGCTTATTTACATATGATTCATCATTTTTACTATTACACTTGTATGTTACTTTTGTATGAGCAAAAGCTGTTTTTTTAATGGCTACAAGTTGTTAAAGTTGTGAAAACAATTTAATTTTGGGGTTGCTTTCATTCAACTTACAACAGCAAAATAACAGTCCCATTTTGAAAAGAGATTTTCATGTGTTATTTTTATTTGCATCACATTATGAGTGCAACTTTAACAATAGCAAAAATTGACATGTCATATGACAAGAACATATAGTGGGAGGACACCTTAAGATACTAAATCATAAACAGCGCCGTGATTCAATATTGCAACTAAACATTTAATCGAACAAAAAGATGATGCTTATCGAAGATGGCAACGATTTAAAACGAATGTTATAGGAAAGAGTTTAAATGCGCACTGGATAGTAAGTTATTATGGAAGGCAAGCCGTGATATCGGAATTGGAACAAAACAAACCATTGTAACAAACATTGATATAAATATGTAAAACGAACACTTCATAGCAGTGAAGAATTCCAACACATTTTCCAATGTATATTCCTGTTTCCATACTGCTCTCACTGACAATGAGTTCTCATTTCGCTGTAGCGATAGAAGTAACGTACCTTTGCAATTAAATCATCTGTTTTTCTTTTATAAAATCAGCTGACGAGAGCCTTAAATTCGGATTTAATGAGCAGTGTAAACGGGGATTAACGCGGTGAGTACCTATGAATTTAAAACAATTTTTGTAAAACATGTTATACACAGAAAAATATAGAACCGAGAATTCGACGGATTAAATATGGTATTGACTTACAAAAAAAACTTTTCAAACAAAGTGTTTATTGCATTAATAATTTTTTACATATTTTTTTTATTTATTTATTTATTTTTAATTAACATATAATGTAAAATTATAAGCTAATTTCTTATATTGAAGCTATAGCAGCATAGTCCTTAAAGTTGATAGTTAAACGGACTTATTTCTTAAAGCATTTTGTTATATCCTCGACCATAGAATGAGGGTGGTACTGACATGAAAAAAAAACATTTCAAACAAGGTGTTCATTGCATTAATAATTTTTTACATATTTTTTATTTATTTATTTATTCTTAATTAACATATAATGTAAAATTATAAGCTTATTTCTTATATTGAAACTACAGCAACATAGTCCTTAAGGTTGATAGTTAAACGAACTTATTTCTTAAAGCATTTTGTTATACCCTCCACCATAGAATGGGGGGGGGGGGGTGTAACACCTCGAAGTATGCGTTTGAGACCCCATTAAGTATGTCTGTTCTTGATCGTCATGTCATTTTAAGTCGATCTAGCTATGTCCGTCCGTCTATCTGTCCAAAGCACGCTAACTTTCAAAGGAGTAAAGCTAGCCGCTTGAAATTTTGCACCAATACTTTTCATTAGTGTAGGTCGGATCGGATTGTAAATGGGCCAAATCGGTCCATGTTTTGATATAGCTGTCATATAAACCGATCTTGGGTCTTGATTTCTTGAGCCTCTAGAGGGCGCAATTCTCGTCCGATTTGACTGTTTTGCACGTAGTGTTTCGGTATCACTTCCAACAACTGTGTTAAGTGTGATTCAAATCGGTTCATAATCTGATATAGCTGTCATATAAACCGATCTTGGATCTAGACTTCTTGAGCCAGTAGAGCCCGCAATTCTCATCCGATTTGGCAGAAATTTTGTGCAACGGCTTCTCTCATGACATGTCCAATATGGTCTGAATCAATCAATAGCTTGATACAGCTCCCATATAAACCCATCTCCCGATTTTGCTTCTTGAGCCCCCACAAGGCGCAATTCTTATCCGAATGAACTGAAATATTACACAATGACTTCTACAATGTTCAGCATTCATGTATGGTCCCAATCGGACTATAACATGATATAGCTCCAATACCATAAAAGTTCATATTCAATATTCTTTGTTTGCCTAAAAAGAAATACCGCGCATAGAACTCGACAAATGCGATCCATGGTGGAGGGTATATAAGATTCGGCCCGGCCGAACTTAGCTCGCTCTTCAATTTCTTGACAATTCCATTTGATTTTTTCTGTTTAATTTTTTGTTAAATAGAATTGAACAAATTGGATTTTTTTTAAAAATTGAAGTATGGTAGATGCTTTAGAATTTGTGTGATTTGAAAGTATAGATACAGGGTTGTCTCCTTAAAATATTTGGAACTGTATATGTTGGGTATCAACGCAGTCAGATAAGAAATGTGTAAATAATTTGTTCTGTATATTACATTTGCAAAAGGGAATATTTGGGATTTCAATGTGGTTACCGTGTGTGAGTAAGGTATGGCATAGTCTTAAACGAAAAATGTTCATCAGGTGGGATGTTCGGATTCTACTCAAATCATTGCTTAGGTATCCTTTCATTGAGATTTTGTTTGGATTTAGTAATTTATAGCAATTACTCTGCTTGTAAGAGGGAAGTATTATTAGATTGGTAGTATGTTGCTATATATTTCGAGATATCCCTTATGCGATAGTTAGCAGTTGTTATCAAAGGGGTTGTGTTCCCATTTCTTGCAATGGCATCAGCAGATTCGTTCTAAGGTGTATGTTGCAATGGCCGGGGGTACAGATAGGAATGGAATTTTGCTGGTTATCTTTTAACCTTTCTCTTATAGAGTCTATATAGTAATCTTTTTTGTTTATATTCATGATCGCTGTAAGGCCGTTCTCTTGTTAGATGCAGAACTAATAACTCGAATTTAGTTATTAGTTCTGCAGTGAAAATCAAGGTATGATTTGACAATATCGAAGTCTTAAAAAATTCCTAGGTTCCTATAACGCTTTTTGAAATGCAATCGAGGGATTTTGAGGCGTCAGGGTATATAAAATCATAGTTGGGAAAACTTTCTTCGATATTTCTGTAAAGTTTGACAATGGCTTGGATTGTGGAATTTCTTGTCATATTTACCAAGTTAAGTTAAATTAAGGTCATCTGAACTTAAAATCCAAGGAGCGTGGTACGTTTATCATAGGCTATTCTATAAATTATTGATAGGATTCTTAGTGATTTTTTGGAATTATGGCACTTAATAATTAATACACGTATTGTGTGTTTGCATAATAACATCTTAATTTGTGTTGATTAAGATAGGACATTCGCCACTATATAAAGATTCTTTGTAGGTGTTATTCTGAAAGCACCGAAACAGCACCGGATGGCAGAGTTCATAATTGTGTTAATTCGGTTTAATTTTGAGCTGGGAGTAGCGCTAAAGAAAGGTAAAGTGAACTTAATGCGTGACAAAATCATTGCATTGAAAGTAGATATAATGGTGTAGGTACTGCAATTATACAATTTGGAAACAAAACACTTTATAATGTTTAACATTTTATGGAGTGAAGAGACTAGTTTTTCGATGTGAGAGTCCAATTGTATCTTCTATCTGCATATTCTCCTAGTATTCGCAATGAGTCGATCTCAGTCAAAACATAAATCAAGGATTTTATTTTGCATTGGCATGATTGTTTGCGACAAATATAGATGTATTTGCACTTCGTTCTGGAAAGGGAAGCACCGGATAGGTCACTCCATTGCCTTATTCGATCAAAAGTATCGTCTAAATCAATTTGTGCGTTTTTCTTTTTATTGCACATTACAATTATGTTAAAGTCATCGGCAAATGCAGTGAAATTTATAGTTTTTTTGAGGCTTAAAATATTGCAAAGTTTGTTGAACGCA